>NW_026000130.1:2778739-2836220 GCF_001458135.2 Marmota marmota marmota | reverse complement strand
CCCCACCCCGGGTGTCTCGTGGGGAAGGAGGCGGCCGGCTTGCTTGCGAATGCTTGGGGGGGTAATTTTCTAATGTCCCCTCCGCCATTACGGAGACTGTGCTCCGATTTCTTATCATATGTAATTCCTAATGATTTCTCTGTTATGTCCTGTTTTATTAAAGCGTCATTGAACTATACCCTATTGATTTAGATTTCACAGACAATTGAAATTTAAATTGACTCCAAATTGAATGTCTCCATGTAATCTCTGTTCTGCAATAAAGATAGATAAAATGCTTCTATTTTTGATAACAAGTGATACGGGAGACACATTTTAATTTTGGGAGGGAAGAAAAAAATGCGACAGAGTCTCGACTTTCTTTGAAAAGTGGCTGACGGTTCAGGGCCCGGGAGGTTGCCTTTTGTTTTTCTCTGGGGCTGATGCGGGAGCTGTTGAAGTCTGGAACGTCTGGGCTGGATCGCAGAGGAGAGCAGGAGGTGATCGGGTCTGGCCCACTCATTCATTCATTCGTCGCTCCCTCCACCAATCCATCCACTTGTCTGGGAAGCAGAACATGTGAAGTGCTTGGGGCAGGGTGGAAAGAGACAGTGAGAACTCACTCTCAATGGCTTGTGTGATGACCAGTCTGTCAGCTGAGGGCTGGGTCCACATGGTCTAGGACAGAAGAGTCAATAAAACATCTATCCAGCTGGGCGCGGTGGTGCACGCCTGTCATCCCAGCAGCTTGGGAGGCTGAGGCAGGAGGATCGAATGTTCAAGGCCAGCCTCAGCAACTTAGAGAGGCCCTAAGCAACTCAGTGAGACCCTGTCTCTAAATCAATTATAAAAAGGGCTGGGGCTGGGGCTCCGTGGTTGAGTGCCCTGGTTCAATACCTGGTTACCCTCCTCCAAAAAATCTATCCAAAGCTGGAGAGACTGAATTTGAGATCTTTCTAGAACAGATCAAAGTGTAAGCCGTCACTGCTTCCAGAAGGTTCTAGAGCTACAGTACGATCTGGGATCTATTGGAATCCCAGCATTCAGGAGACGTGGTTGAATGGTGGGAGGGGGCATGGGTTTCCTATCACAGCTACAACAGATCACAAACTTTTGGACGCAGGTCTACAGGTGAGGAGTCCCACACGGACCTTGGGCCCTGCCGGAGACTCCAGAGTGAATCTGTTTCCTTGCCCTTTCCGGCTTGGAGAGGCTGCCCACTTTCCTTGGCCCATGGCCCCGTCCTCCAACTTCAGAGGCAGCAGCAGCACATGACCTTTGATGGCTCTCTGACCTCCAATCTCTAATCCAGGCTCCCTTTCTCTGACGTGGCTCCTTCACCTCCCTCTGTGATGACACTGGTCCCACCAGGAGAATCTCCCATCCCAGGCCTTAATCCAATCACACTGGCAAAGCCCCTTGGCCACATAAGGCCACGTAGTCACAGGTTCTGGAGGTTAGGATGTGGACCTCCTGGGGGCATCACTGGAAATGCCCACCTTAGAGCAACCTCATTTGACCCACAGCTTCCCCTAACCCCCCCCCCCCTTCAACAGAATCCTTCAACACAGCAGGTGTGTGTGGAGAACCTGTCTGTGTTCCTCAGGGTTCTGGGCCCCTGGTCACAGGGGACTGGTAACATCAGAGAAAAAAGGCAGAGGAACATTTATTTTGATGGAGAGTTGGAGGACCCCAGGGTCTTCCAGTGGGACTGACTGAAAGGTAGATAAGATGTGGCTCATCTATTCCATAAAACTTCATGGATGCCACAGGGAGATCTCTAGCCTAATGTAGTAGACGGAAATGTAAAAAGCAACCACCATCAGTGTCACCATCAGTGTTAGAAAGGGTGTAGAGGGGAACGGAAGGGGAACCCCAGGCTCATAAGTGTGGGCATCAGATGTGGCTTCCTGGGGGACATGACCTGTGGGCTGATATCTGTAGGGTCAGAGGAGCTAGCCAAGAAAGGTGGTGACGGAGTTGAGAGACACTTATGGGGAGAGGGAATGGCATGTGCAAAGGTCCTGAGGTGGGAGACAGAGGGAGGGAGCATGTTCCTTCAGGAAACTGAAGGAGGTCAATCTGATGAGAGTTGGGTTTGAGATGCAGATTTGTCAGAACAAGATCCCAAGGGATCTCCTAATTTTCACTCTTTGAACTTTACCTACATATACTTATAAAGTGATTTGTGACATTGTATGGTGTCTGCTTCCCCCACCAAACTGTGAGTGACTAGGGCAGTAGATGTAGCTGCCTTTGTCATGGCTGAGTCTCAGGACCCAGCATGGCGCTTCCCAAAGATACCTCCTGTTAATGAATGAATGGGGTTAGAGAGGCAGGCATGAGCCAGATCCTCAAAGGACCTGACTGTCAAGGTCAGCTGACCAGCATCTCTTCATGGTGGGTGACCTGGAGCCAGACCAGGTCTTCTTCAGGCTATTAGTGGGTCACCAGGACACTCGGTGGTAGGGCGGGGACCAAGGGGAAGACACCTAGATCAAGATGCCCCAGCGGACGGGGACCGTTTCAGGAGCCCTGTTGCCCGTGGTCCCCCACTGGCCAAGATGCTGGGCATGGACCCGACCCTGTGGCTCGCTGGAGGGGCTTTGTTGGGGGCACAGCATGAAAGTTCCACCTGGAGCTTCCCAGCCTTCCAAACTGTGAGCTGAAGGAGCTGGTATTCATAAGTCGCCAAGTCTGTGCATTCCAGTTACAGGAACACATGAAGACACCGCCCACCCCGCCCCGACCCATCCCGTCCCTTCCCTTCTCTTTCACCCTGTTCCTGCCCTTTCACCCCCATCCCACGCTCTCCTGTCCACCCCACCCTTTCTTTTTTGGTGGGGGAAGGTACCGGGGATTGAACCCAGGGGCCCTCGACCACTGAGTCCTGTCCCCAGCCCTACTTTGTGCTTTATTTAGAGACAGGGTCTCACTGAGCTGCTTAGGGCCTCGCTGTGGCTGAGGCTGGCCTTGAACTTGTGATCCTCCTGCCTCAGCCTCCCGAGCCACTGGGATGAAAAGCGTGTGCCACTGTGTTTGCTCAAGTCCTGGATTTTGAGGGATGAGTGAGCTATAGGTTTCCATCTGGGAGACAGAGGACCCAGCGGTCAGCAGGGTGCCTCGTTCCACCTTCCTGGTGCATCCTCCGGCTTCACCGGCCCCTGAGCCCGGAGGTGGGCTGAGCTGACTATTGCCCAGGTACTGATCAAGAATTTGGATATTGCAGGATTCTCAGCAAAAGAGGACTGGGTGCTAGTACCCCCATCCTGGATGAAGGAGGGGAAGAGTGTCACTCATTTGCATCCAGAGTCTCCTTCGGGACAGGAGTCCCAGGAGGGACCTGGAGGCTGCCCATTCCCCGCCACCCCCCTTTATTCCAGCACATCTCTGCCCTGGGGTGGGGTCCCCTCACACATGCCCCGGACCCCAGGTTTGCCCTGAAGACCCCCTAAGATGCTGCCCCCTCTTCCCCACGCCGTCTCCTGCGTGCCCTTGAGTCTCCTGGGCTGGGGGAGTGGGAGGCACCTGGCACCTAATTGCTGCTTAATAAATGAATCAATCCTCATTAGGGCTCAATTGGCCATTAGCCTCATTATGCTGTGAACAGAGGGCTGAGGAAGATTCTAGAATGTTGATGCAGATAGAGACCGACGGGAACACAGATCCCAACCCCTATTTTGTGGACAGGAGGACATCCAGGGGTGTCCAGGAAGAGGAGGACTGGACCAGGAGCCTCAACCCTGGCTGCACGGTAGAGCCTTAAAAGGGGGCGGCTGGACCCAGAGATGCAGAACCTCGGGGAGAGGGGGGATACATGTGTGTCCAGCTTTTGATGCTTAAACAAAACAAAAACACGACACAACAACTCCTTTGGTGATTTTCATGTGCAGCCAAGAAGCCTTGAAATTTCACTTTTAATTTCTTGAACAAAAGGGGAGAGTCCCAAATTTGGCCATTGGAGGCTTCCCTGGAATGGACCCTCAATAACTGGCAAGTTTCCTAAGACCTGAGGCTTCTTTGCAGTACCCAGCACCTAGCGCTGGTAAGAATCTCATCACCAACAACAGCCACATGGCCACGAACGTGTCTCCCTGAACCTCTTAGCTACAAAACAGTTGCCATATTCATGGACTGGTGTGCTTAAGATCCTCCCATTTCTTTTCTTTCCTTCCTTCCTTTCTTCCTTGTGCTGGGGATTGAACCCAGGGGTGCTTAACCACTGAGCCCCATCCCCAGTCCTTTTAAAATATTTTATTTAGAGACAGGGTCTTGCTGAGTTGCTTAGCACCTCACTAAGTTGCTGAGGCTGGCTTTGAACTCCGGATCCTCCTGCCTCAGCCTCCCCAGCTGCTGGGGATACAAGTATTTGCCACGGCACCTGTCTAGAAAATCTCTTTTTAAGAGAAAAAACAAAACAAAAACAGAGCACAACACGAAACCTAAAGCAGTGTTTTACCACTATTAAAATAGACGTGGGCTATGTATGTGCAAAAATGCGGTGGATTCAGGAAACTCGTGGTGTGTCCAGGCTATTTGGCATCGCACAGCCACTAAAATGATGTTTGAAAATAAATGAAAAAAATATATATTTGGGATATGAGGTTAAGTAAAATCTAAAAATCTGCATGAACTATAATTCCAATTTGTCTATGGACACATAATTTATATAATTACAGGCCTATATAATTATGTTTATTTTATAATAATGGTAAAGGCTATATTTATATAATTATATTCATTTTATAATAGAAATATTATCTGCAGATAATTTATTCTAAATAGTTTTCTATTTATTATGTGTTTTAATATGCATCTATAGGATCTATACATGGCTGTGCATATTTACGTACGTGGCTAGGCCTGTTTAACACACAGGTGTGTCTCTGTCCCCACCCTGTCCCCAACACACCTGGAAACACCCCCCCGACGGTAGCAGAACAGGTTACTCTTTTCTTCCTCCATCTCACCTTTTGCCATTTTCCAAAATTTCCCCTTCACTGCGCGGGTGTTAATTTTTATTACAAGACAAAGAATCATTTTTAGTAAAATAGGTGTGTCGTGGCACCGCGCGGCGGGAGGCTGGGCCTGGCGCAGGAGGGACGAGGGACGGGGACAGGGACAGGGAGGGACATGCAGGCTGCACCGCGTCAGGTCGCATCAGCGGCTGTGGATTGACGCCGCCTGAGCCCCCGCCTCCCTCCGCCGCAGGTCCTGGCGGGGCCGCTGGACAGGGGACACTCCCTGGAGACAACGGCTCTGGCGGCCACTGGCCACCGCAGCCCGGGGCCCTGCTGAACTCTGGGCGAGGCGGCCGCTTCCCCTCCTCTGCCAGGTCCCTCCAGTTGCTAAGAATGATCGACAGTAATTAAAACTAAGCTAATAACCTCTTCACTCTTGACATTTCTATGGGGTTTTTGTTCGCCATTATCTACATATAGATTAAAAATTGTAATTGGACTGGCGATCGGGTTAGGAAAATCAACCACCTTCCAACTCGTCGTTTGCCAGGGACTGACACTTTGAAATTTTATTTAATCTGAGAAAATTGAGTTGAACTCTGGCACCCGGGAGGGGGGAGAGAGCATTTATTCTTAAGGGCTGAGGCCAGCTAAGAAAATATTCATGCGCCTGTGTGTCCAAGTGCACACCAACGGGGACACGGGAGATGCCGCTGCAGATGGGGGTCCTGGTAGGTGGGGGGGCTGCACAGAAGCAGCCTGGGGGAGAGTGGCTGCCCCAGTTCCCCACATGAAGGAGATTTAGGGAGACCAAAGCTGCTTCCCCAAGAAGTTCCTTATGTGTTCTCCTGTGGCTGGGGACAGTTCTGGGGTTCAGGCCTCTGCCATGTTGTGGATAGAAGGCTCCCCGATATTCAGCTGGCTTCTGCAGGATTTGCACTACCGAGATGCACCCCCATCTCTGTTTGTAGGACCTATGGGAAGAGAAGAAGATTCCAAAACCCAGGAGGACAGTGTCAACTTCCAAAGGTGGAGGATAGTCAGATGGGCCAGCTGTCCCTAGTGTAGCCCTTTCCTTGGTTAAAATCGAAACCCTTAAACTGAGGGTCGTAGCCTGTGTCCCCAAGGTGACAGGCCTGCTGAAGATTTCTTTCCAATGGTCATGTCATGCCACTTCTTTGTTTACTTCGGTGGGGACTTGTGGCCTCATCTGTGTCAAGTTCAGCCTCTTCGCAATGGCTTAAAAGCTATTCTAGATGTTGCTTCCTTGATCTAAGGGCCATTCTCGCATGTGGAGGAGCTCTCTGTATTAGCCAGCTTTCTGTCTCTATAACATATACCTGGGAGAAGTCAACTTACACAGAAAAAAGGTTTATTCCCCCTCAGTTTGGGAAGTACCAGTTCACAATTGGTTGGTTCCATTGGTCTATGGTGAGGCAGCTCCTCTCTGTGAAAGTGTCCAGATAACAAAGCTGTTCACCTCCTAGCTGGGAAGCGAGAGAGGAAAAAAGGCTAGAACAACCTCCCATAGGCTTCACCTCATTTTTTGGTGTGGGGGGTAGTGGTACAGGGATTGAACCCAGGGCACTCGACCACTGAGCCCCATCCCCAGCCCTGTTTATTTAGAGACAGGGTCTCACTGAGTTGCTTAGTGCCTCGCTTTTGCTGAGGCTGGCTTTGAACTCGCGGTCCTCCTGTCTCAGCCACTGGGATGACAGGTGTGCACCACTGCCCCAGCCTTAGGCTCCACCTCTTAAAGGTGTCACCGGCTTCCAAGAGTGCCAAACCCTTACCGCGTGGGCCGTGGGGACACTTATGATTAGAGCTATAGCTCTCTTTCTCTCTGTCCCTCTCAACACAATATCCTCCCACTTCCTGTTCCATCTGCTGGAGTCACCCCACAGTCCAGCACCCCTTCTTTCCCACCCCCGGGTTTGCCTACTTCCACTCCCTCATGAGTATTCCTTATCGATTCTCATCTTGGGTTCATCTTCTTCGGGAAACTTTTGCTGTCCTCCCAAGCCTTGTTCTCCGCTCCCCTAGCCCCCAGGCTGGCTTTATGACCACCTTCTCACTTGTCAACTTCTCTCGGCCTGGAAGGCAAGAAGGCCTGCAGGTTGGAGGGCTGTGGCACCCCCAGAACATGGCACAGCAACAGATGAACAAACGGAAGAATGAGTGATCCAGGCGCCCAAAGCCGGAATTCACGACTACCTGCAGCGCAATCAATATGGTGGGCCTCTGCATCTGTGGGTTCTGCATTCTCACATTCAAAGAACCACAGAAGGGGGGCTGGGGTTATGGCTCAGTGGTAGAGCACTTGTCTAGCATGTATGAGGTACTGGGTTCGGTTCTCAGCACCGCATATAAATAAGTGAATAAAATAAAGGTCCGTCAACATCTAAAAAATAAAACAAAACTACAATCCTTTGTGGGGCCCTGGGTTCTATCCCCTGCACAGTGAAAACAAAAAACAACAACAAAGAACCACAGAAGGAAATATTTGAAAAAAAAAAAAAAAAGAGGATGCCTGTACTGAACATGTACAGATTTTTTTCTTGTCATGATTCCTAAGCAATAGGGTATACCAAAAATTTCCATAGCACTTACGTTGCATTAGGCATAATAGGTCACCTAGAGGTGGGTTAAAGTGTTCAGGAGTGGGGCATATGTTCTGTGCGGGTACAGCACTATTTTATATAAAGGACTTGAGCATCTGCGGGTTTGGGATCCATAGGGTGTCTAGGAATGAATCCTCTGTGGATACCAAGGGGCGGCTGTACTCATTTACATGTTCACTTAAGAAGTATTTATTAACTGTCAACTTGGTATCATGGTCTGTGCTGAGCCCCAGGGTTACCTTGGTGATCCCGACAAAAGAAAATCATTCTGGGTTGTCTGTGGTGTTTCTGGGGGAATAGACCTGAAACATGGATGGAGATTGAGAGTTGGGGGAAGAACATTTTAGGCAAGAGGAAACATGTGCAAAGACTTTGAGGAAGGGAGGAGGGAGACATAGTCTTGGGACAGGGAAGCGTGCTGGGGCTGAGGCGTTGTGGGAGGCAGGGAGAAGGACCCAAAGAATCCCAGAGAGATGGGCAGCACAGTCAGGAGGACCCTGTAGGGTTTCCAGCGTGGAGCCACAGGGTCGACTGCTCACCTTCTAAAGCCAGCTCGTTAAATGAGTAAGCCCATGAGCAAGATGTATTAGCTTGCATCCCTTTATTGGAGAATAATCATTCTTGTCCTTCACCGTGTCGCTTCAATTTCCCCCAACACACTCTCCGCCTCGTGTGCACTGCTCAATCTCATCTGCCTGGAGACCTTGCTCAGAAACAGACTCTGCCCACGCTGGCTGCAGAAGTGGGCTGTGGCCCAACTTGACCAATCACAGCACCCGATTCCTCTGGCAAACGGTGATTGGCTCAAGTGGCAAGCACGTGACCCCAGCAGGGGCCAATCAGAGCCCTTCCATGGACTGGTTACGTAGACCCATCCCAAGAGGAAGAAGTTTCCCTTCTACTGAGGTTTGCAGAGCGAGTAGCGGCTCAGGAGGTGTGTGGGGCGCAGCCGGGAGTAAAGCCAGCTCCTTAAATGAGATGAAGGGAAGACGGGGAGGGAGAGACAGAGTTTTTCCTTTGAATGTTTGAATTCTCCAACATCCAATTTGTTGAATTCTCCAACAAATTGCTATTTTTGTCATTAGGCCAATTTATGTTGGGTGTCCATCCTAGGAAAGTGTGTCCCAATCCTGCACACATATCTAATCCCGTACCTCCCAGAGAGGTGTCGAGGGGAGCGGCTTATCCTCCTCATCTGATAGAGCAGGAACTGAGGCTCAGGAAATTGCCCGTGCTTCTGGGGGAAGTTGGAGGCAGAGCTGGAATCAAGTGGCCCATCATCCTATGAGTTTTGAAATGTGTCACGCTCTCATCCTGAGGATGACAATCTGGAGAATTTTCTAGGTCAGCCCCAATCTCAGCTATCTCAGTGTCCTCTCAAGCCACTCAAAGGGCGCATTAATGTGAACTGACAAACATTTCCTTAAAGCTTGTTCACATCCAGACATAGCGAAAATAAAATCCCTTCTAGCCCCAGTTCTTGATTTTTCGTTTGAACGACACCATAATGACCCAGTGGGTGTCCTGGCAAGTCTAACAATTGGCTTTCTGAGCGGAGCTCTGACATGTATGCTGGTTGATGTTTTTGTTTACATTAACGAGTGCCACAAAGAGGAAACAACAGAGACGTCTGTTGGGGCTTCACTTGTTCATCAGTGACGTCAGTAACTTCTTTGCTGAACTGAATAATGCTTTTCAAATACTGGAGGATCAGTTGTGGGTGCTATTCACGGTATAATGGCTACAGACACATAATACCTTTAAGTTTCGTCTACTGTGTTAATTTCCCCATCACTTATTAAGTACAGTCAACAAAACAAAAAGTCAAGCTCCGATTTGTACTATGTGCCGATATCTGTTGTGTAAATATTTCCATTGTAGCTGATTGTAAGCTTCCAATGTGGTGTCAGTGCACGTGGAGTTGAGAGAAGAGTGCAGATATTATTGTACGTATTTCTATCACACAGGGAAGAGAGATGGAACTAATTCCAGCAGTAAAATGTGGTACAAATAACTAGGCAGTGATGCATGTTGGATATATTTTTAGTGCAATTGGTTGATTATAAGCTTATACAATTTAATTTTTTAAAAATATTTTACTTGGACACAATATCTTCACTTATTTATTTTTATGTGGTGCTGAGGATCAATCCCAGCACCCCGCACATGCTAGGCGAGTACTCTACTGCTGAGCCACAACCCCAGCCCCTATAATTTAATTTTTAATAATGACCGCATTTCACTAAGAGTTCAAAAAATTCTTGAAAATGTAACCACTGGTTGTGCTGAGCCAGCATGAACTGCACTCTGCACAGTGCTGCAGATCATATGTCTTGGTCAGTTTTGTGTTGCTATAACAACATATCTGAGGCTGGATATGTTATAAAGCAAAGGGGTTTATTTAGCTCACAGTTCTGGAGTCAGGAAAGTTGAAGATGGATGGCTGCATCTGGCGAGGACCTCCTACTGCATCAGAACATGGTAGGTAGCACCATATGTTGGGAGTGATGAGTGGCACTCATGGTAAAGAGAGAGGTCATGTGGCAAAGGAGAAGAAACAAGAGAATAAGATGGGAAAGCCCAACTTGCAGTAACCAATCCATTCCCTCAAGACCTAAGCCACTCTGGTGGGAGGGGCATGGATCCTTCCCAAGGGCCTGCCTCCAATGGCCTAACTGCCTCTCCTCTGGCCCTGCCTCTTAAAGGCCCCATGTCTCTCAATACTGTTACCCTGGGAACAAGCCTTGGGCACATGAGCCTTAGAGGGATGAGCTGTCTCATGACATCATGGGATGGTGTACACCTTGCCTGGTGGATACTGATGGCAGAGGTGTTGTGCCTCTGTTCAGGTGGCCTTTCTGCATCTGCCTGGAACATTCTTACTTTGAAGGCTCCTCAGAACATCCTCCTGCCCAGACAAAGCAGGGTCTTCATTTTTTTTTCCATCCCCAACCCCCATTTCCTCACTGTATAGCACTGATCAGAGTTTGTCACGACGCTGGCTCAGGGCTGTGTGCTCTTCGTTCCTCATTTGACCACCAACTCCAGGGGCCAGGGAATCAGCAGGACCTGACTTGATGTGGAGTCCAAGGGAGCAGCACTACATGATTCCTGAGAGAGCCAGGGGGACTGTCATCTGGTCCTCATTCTGGAGAGGAGGGAGGGTTAGTGTCCCGCTCACAGCAGCATGATTGACAACAGCCAGGAGGTAGAAGACACCCACGTGTCCACATGCAGATTAATGGATAGGTGGACATGGCACATCCATATGGTGGAATATTATACAGATGTGAATAGGATTGAAACTGGACTACATCGGTGTGAACCCAGAAGACATTACCCTAAGCACAGCAAGCTAGTCAACCACAAAGGGACAAATCCCGTGTGATTCCACACACACGATGCACCTGGAATAGTCAAGTGCCTAGAGACACCGTGTAGAATGGTGCTTGCCAGGGACAGGGGAGAAAGGGGAACAGACCCTTTCCATGGAACAGAGTGAGTGCTGTGTCTGCATTCAGACCGAAGGGGGTTATACAATAATAGTAACACTGTTGCCGTTGTCAGCGATTCAGGAGATGCAGTGACAGGTACAATGTGTCCCTAGGATGACACAAGTTTCTTATTCATGATCACTTTACAGTCTACCTATCAGAAGGATATTATGACCTTCAGCTCTGATGTGGAAGCTGAGGCTCAGAGAGGGTAAGCAACTTGACCAAAGCCACACAGCTTAAATTCAAAGCTGGTTGATTCTGTAGCTCTGTTCCGACCCCTCCTCTCCATGTCTTTATCTTGACCTCGATGGGGGTAGGGGCAGGACCCTTTGGCTGCTCATCCCCTGTTCATTTCCTTCCCAGGTCACCTACGACCCACGGAGGCACAATTCCCCCACCCTGCCCCCTGTGCTGCCTCTTGCATGCATTGAGCTCTGCCAACCCGCCACTAAGACTGAGTTGTCAGCCAGGAGATAGGAAGGAAGAAAAAGCAATTTCTTCCATTTCTTGGCTCAATCCTATGCAGTCAGTACTGTTAACAGTAAATCAAATATCAGGACTGCATTGACCCAGGGAAAGACCAAGGAGAAAAAAACCCTGAGCAGAATCCAAAAAGGAGAAAATAAAGTTCAGCTGGAGGCATAAATCACACCTGGGGAACTGAATCTGCCCTTGCAGCCGCGGCCCGAGCCCACGCTGCCCTGGCCAGCCGGGAGCCCAGGACCGTTGCTTTTGGGTTGAGGATTTCTGATGTGAGATTCCTGTGTCCTGTAGCCCCTGGCTGAGCGGGGACGGAGGTCTCTGCACACAGAGGTGGGTGTTGACAGATTTCCATCAAAGACTTGAAGCAGGTGAGGTGCGAGCCCCCCGGGAAATCTGGGAGAACAGTGTTCCAAGCAGAGGGCAGAGCAGGTGCTAAGGCCCTGAGGCAGGGTGTGTATGGGGAGTTTGAGGAATGAGGAGGTGTGGCCCGAGGGAGCAAGGGAGGATGGTGGCCGAGGATGGGGCTGAGTTTGGAGAGATGACCAAGGCTGAGGTCAGGCAGGGGCTCTGGGCAGGTGGGGGGTCTTGACTTTCTTCTGGGTCAGGTGGGGATAGCTGGAGGGGGGGTTGGAGCTGGGGAGAAATGAATCTAAGTTGGGTTTTAACAGGAACTTCTTATTTCTGGGTGCTGCTTCCATATGCCCCTCAGTAGTTAAGATCATAAAAACCAGTGCAGTGGCGCACACCTTTCATCCCAGTGGCTCGGGAGGCTGAGGCAGGAGGATCATGAGTTCAAAGCCAGCCTCAGCAACAGTGATGTCTTAAGCAGCTCAGTGAGACCCTGTCTCTAAGTAAAACACAAAATAGGGCTGGGGATGGGGCTCAGTGGTCGAGCGCCCCTGGGTTCAATCCTTGGTACCAAACAAACAAAAAAACTAGAAGGACTTTTGTGGCTGACTGTGCGCCCCTGAGGTCGCCTGGTGCTGAAATAGCATTGGGAAAGCTTTGGGCTGGGTGAACACTCAACAGAGAGTCCATCTCCTCCCTTAGGAGACAAGCCTCAATGGCTGGGTAGGCAACGGGGAATTTCCTCCTGTCTTTTTGGATTGTTATATTACTTTATTTTTTTTATTTCCTCCCTCCCCATTTAAGATGCATTCATGAGGAGGATAAAGACTGGGGACTCGTTTTTGAGTCATGTGACCTGGGGCAGGCCACCTGCATTTCTGAGCACACATGGGTCCACCTGGATCACAGGATCAACCTCTAGTACCTGCTCCTGAGGTTCTCAGGGAACAAATGAGATGAGAGCCCTGTGAGATGCTTTGTTCAGTGCCTGGCACACAGTCAGCTCTCAGCAGATGACAATTCTAATCTGCAGGGGGCCAAAGAAGCTTTTTAGAAAGAGCAGAGACTGAGAAAACCTGGGTGGAAGGAAGAAGCTATCTGACAGCCCTCCCCCTCTGACGACTGCTGGGTGGGGCTGCCTTCTCCTGCTCTCTCCTCCCTCTCCCAGCCTGGTCCACCCACCTTTCTCAGGGAAAGCTGACCCCTGGCCCAGCAGCCAAAGACTTAGGAAGGAAGTGACATCACCCAGTGGAACTCAATGAACTCCAGGCAAGGTTCCGAGATTTTTAAAGATCTCTGCCAAGAAGGGGCATCGGACTCCCCATTCTTTGGTGTACAGCATTGGGCTACGAGGCCCCAAAGTGGACACTGTTACTTTTGCCTCGGTAGTAACTGTCCCCCTTTCCTTGAGGAGCCATCTTCTGGCATTCCCAAACCACCAGCATGAGCGGCGCTGCCTTCCTCTCCCCTACCTCTGGAGATAGGTGTGGCCCTGAACCATGCCTGAGCCAATCAGAGCACTCCTGCCCTTCTCTGCTTACAGTGATGGGGCTCAAGATCTGACCAATGAGAGTTCTGGGATTTTGGTTCCACAGTTGGTGTAACAGTCAGTATGAGCTGGGATATGCTGCTATAAGAAATATCCCCTGAATCTCAATGAGGGGGGTTCGGTTTGAATGGTATGAATCAATAAAGGTGATTTCTGGCTCACGCTGTGTACCACGGTAGGCTGGTGGGGCTCTATCTGTGTTCCCTCCATCGAGGATGGAGGCTGATAGAGACTCCACCACCTGGGACACCACTGGGGGGTGGGTGGGAATGAAGAATTAAATGTGTCTGGCTTCAAACCCTAACTTTCCTGCTTAAAGCAGGGGACTTTTCTGACCGGCCTGGTACACAGTTATCACTCAGCATGGCCTCCCCTCCGGTTTCCCCAACGCCTGTTCTTGGTGTATTCACATTGGATTTTCACGGTTTGGCTTCTCAGATTCTCTCCTGGCCATATCTCCACACCATTTAGCAGAGGGAAGCACACAGTAGGCCCGTCTCCTGTGGCCCCTTGGTGTCCGGCAAAGTCTGAGGCACTTAGTGGGCACTGTTCCCTGTGCCCAGGCACACAGTGCAGCACCCTTTCCTTCGGAGTTTCTGGGGGGAGCGTATCCAGGAAGTGACCCCCTAGAACACCTTCCCCAGGCCCAGCCTCTCGCAGCTGGGGACCTGGAGTCTGCCAGTAGTTAGGTGGGGTGAGGGGACCTTGGAGGGGTGGCACAGGGCTGCACCTCCCTGTGGGGGTCACCAGGGGTCAGCGAGCAGCAGCCACTGGACTTATGAATTTCCTCCCAGGGCCCCAGACAAAGAAGGAAGTGGTTGGGGTGTGGTTACCTTGGCAACTCTTTGTGCTAGAGAGTGGGGGGGGGCAGGCTGCCGAGTGGGGAGGGCAGTGGGGGGGTGGGGCGCTGCTGGAGGGGAACCACCTTTGAAAGGGGGACCCACACTGCTTCTGGGCGGGAGGAGGAGGGGGGAGGTTAGGGGGGGAGGTTAGGATGGAGGCTGTCTGCTGGGCGACCCGCCCCCTCCATGCCTTCCTGAGAAATCCTTCCAGCAGTTTTAGGAAGATCCAGGGAAGAGGGTTGGAGTCCCTGTCCTTTTTCTGTCTTGCTGTGGGGCTTTGAGCAAGTCGCTCTCCTTCTCTGAACCTCAGATTCCTCTCCTACAAGATGGGGACAATCTCCCACGGCGCGGTTGGGAGGCTAAGAGGAGCGTTTCAGATGCAGGGTGTCCACCTGTGTGGCCCTACTGTGTTCACCCCTGGGGGGCTTCTTCATGGCCTCTCCAGCTGCTTGGGTTTAGACAGTGGCCCCCCTCCTCCCGTACCTTGTCAGTTTCTTTATTTGTAAAGTTTGGAGAAAAATCTCTGGAACGTGGCTAGAGGGGAGAGGGTGCTCCTGGGAGCTGTGGGGATGTTCCTGCCAGATCTGGACATGGGAGTGTGTGTGTGTGTGTGTGTGTGTGTAAGAGAGACAGAGACAGAAGGGGGGAGGGGGAGAAGGGGAGAGTCTGAGGTGCCCTTGGATCTGGGAGAGGTGACCAGCATCTGGGTCCCCGCGTGGCCCAGCCCTCTGCATTCTCCCTCCCCTCTTGCATTGCACACAAGCAGGAACAGATCTCCTTGGGTGCGCTCAGGGTGGGCGCCCTGGGTCCTGAGGCCAGGAGTTGGAAACGTGGCCCGCCTCTGCTGGAGTGGGGTGCAGTCCTTCTCCTGCCCAAGAATTCCCCCCACATTTCATATCGAGGCCCGGGCCCTGCCCTTGGCCGCAGGGAACTCGGTCCTGGAAGGAGGTCCCCCACGCTGGCAGCAGACCCGGGGCGGAGGGGGCTTTTCCAGTGATTTCCCAGATGCAGACTCAACCCAGGAAGTGAGCGCCACGTGTCCCCACAGCTCCCTTACCCGCCCGCCATGCCATCCCCCTGCCGTCCCTCCTGTGGGAAAGCTGTCCTGTCCCTGGGAGGACGGACTCCCTGGGCTCTGCTTGAAAGACCCCTTGGGCTTCGTCCCCAGAGGGCCTCTCCCTGTCTAGCTGCTTTCCAGGGGGTCACCGGGTGGCAGGGTCACAGGATGTGCTCCTGGCGCTCCTCGGGCTGAAGAAGCCAGGGAGGCAGCCGGGAGGAGGTGTCCCCTTCTTGGAAAGAGGAAGGAAACCAGTCCAAGGTGGCGGGTAGCCCAGGTGACCGTCCCCCTTGTGGAGATAAGTAAACCAGGGCTCGGGGACTTGAGGGACCAGGGACCTGCTCCAGATGGCCCAGAAGCCACAGCCCTGGTTCCCACTGGGTTGGCCTCATCCAGACTTGGGCCTTGCTTCATTATGTCTGGTCACAGTCCAAGGTGAGGGATTCTAGGTAAAAGATGTAGGGAGGACGCATGGATTTGGGGGTCCAGGAGAAGTCCGGCTTAGGGGAGTGGAGGGCTCTAGTGAAGCCACTTAGGTGGGAGAGGGCCAGGCAGAGGGGGCTCGTAGTTAGTGATGTGGGGAATGTGACTATGGCACTTCACCTGCCTAGAACCCTCCAAGGCTCCCCAGTACCCTTGCATTTCACCACAGCCTTTGGGGCCCTCCTTGGCCCTGTCACTGTGGCAGCATCCTGTCTCACTGCACTTACACGTGCTCTCTTCATCTGCTGTGGACGCTTGGTCTCACTCTCCAAACTTGCCCCACATTTACCTCTCTCTGGAACATTCTGCCCCTCTCTCCTGCATGACTTGCCCATACTCAGCTTAAATGTCACCTCCTTGGGAGCCAGGTGCCTCCCCTGGGTGCCCTCAGCCTCCCTGGCTTTCCTATCACTCTAATTATGCTTTGTCCCCATCCCCAGCCCTACACTGTGAGCTCCGTGAGGGATGAGGCCATGTCTGTCACTAGATTGTCAGCTCCAAGAGTGGATTGCACTGATGTTGTGTCGTACATAGCAGATGCTCAATAAACTACGTAAGAAATGTTATGATAAAGAATGAAGGAAGGAAGGCGAGCCAGCGAGGCTTTAGCGGAGGAGCAACCAGTTGAACCCGCGTGGGGCTGGGGCAGCTCAAGAACCCCAATCCAGGTGGAGGGCTCAGAGCCCCCAAAGCACCTCTGTTGCCCCTACCTTTTCTGTGCCTCAGCTTCCTCATCTGTAGAATGGGCGTAAGGATAGGCTCTGCTTCACTGGGTCGCTGGGAGCAGTTCATAGTTGAGAAGGTGTTTAACTAAAGGGCTCGAAACAGTGTCGAACCACAGTGCTCAGGAGAGTGAAACAAATCTCGGTAGGTGCCTACTGGGTGCTGGGGCCACGGCGAGGCAGCAGATCAGATCCCTTGGGCACTTTGTTCTGGTCATTGTCACAGGAAATCAGAGAGAACCTCAGACAGGGGGAGAGGGTGATCTGGGAGTTGGGCACAGCACATTCAAAGGCCCGGAGGCTGGGGTCTGGCAGACACTAAAATCACTGGCAGTTGGACTCCTCTATATGACATTTGGCCTTGTCCTCTCTGAACTCTGCAAAGAGAGGTGTCAGTTGGGCCGTAAGAACTTTGACTGCCTCCCTCCCCTGCCCCCGACTGGGACCTTGATTCTCTTTAAATTCTTTCCACATATCATCTCATTTAATCTGCAAGCCATCCTGTGGGTGCTGTTAAACATCCGTAGCAGGCAGACTGTCACTTTCCTTTCTTCACAGAAGCAGAGAGGGCACGTGCTGTGCACAGGTACAGGGTTGCGAGTTCCACAAAGACAAAACAAAGCAGCACGCCCAGCTAGATGCTAATTTTTGCCAATGAGTTTTTGAAGGTCGAGTATGTAGGAGCTCTTTGGGACACACTAAAAACTTAAGAAAAAATTTAAATTCGTTTTAATAGTTATATGTGACAGTAGAATGTGCTTATGCACACTGATACATCACACATAGATGGGAGATAATTTCTCATTTTTCCGAGTGTCCATGTGGTAGAGTCACACTGGTCACGCAGTCACATACGTGCATACAGTGATAACGTCTGTTAAAACTCATTGACTACTCAGTTTTTGGCAACCTTACCCAGTTTATTTATTTTTAATAATAACAATAATAATTGACAACAATAATATTAATAGATGATGATGATGATGATGATTTTGGGTGCTGATGGGCATCAAAGCCAGGGCCTGGTGCATGCTCGGCAGACACTACACAGAGCTGTGTCCCCAGCCCTCCTCCCCGGTCCTGGAACCGTGTTGTGCCTGTCCGTTTCCCTGACGGTAATCTGCAGCGGTGGTTTCTTGGTGAACCTGGGGCAGAGGCTCAGAGGCGGGTCCTCCCCTCACTGCCCCGCGGCCTGCAGTTCCTCACGCGACCACGAGGTGTCGCCCTCGGCCCGCGGTACCCGGCGGCGGCGCGGCCCATTCATCACCGCGGGCCGCGGGGCGCAGACAATGCGGGGAGCGGCCGGGCCCGCGCCCGCGCGGCTGCCGGTACAAAGGCAGCGCTGTTAACACGTGTAGGGTAATGGGCTCCCCCACGGCCTCCTCCCGGCCGCCCGCGCCCAGCCTGACAGATGACCGGAGCCATCCATCTAAATTATGTCACAGGCCCTGAGCCGCCTCCTCTGTCCAGTCCCCCCTGCCGTCCAGGGCCAGCCTCGGCCGGTGCCGGGCGCCCTTCCCGGACCACCTCGTTCATCCCCCACTCTGCGGGAGGAGCCTCGGCAGGGTGAGCACCTACTGTGTGCCAGGTACGAAGCACTCTCTGCTCTTGACTTTCAGACAAGGCCGTGGGATTGATTGGTCCATTTTGCAGACGGCGAAACTGAGGCTTGGAGCTGGGACGTCTTTATCCTCTGGAGTTTGCCGGATGGCATTGTGCAAACATCACAAATTCAATTTTTAGAACATTGTAGTCATCCCCCAAAGAGATCCATTATTTGTGAGAAGACACTTTCAATTCCTCTCTCCCTCCAGCCTGTCACAACCACGACGATGCTGTTTCCATAAGTTTGCCAGTTTAGACATTTTCTACAAATGGAAATCATACAATCGGCGGCCTTTTGTGACTGGCTAATTTCACTTAGCATCACATTCTCAAGGTTCGCCTATGTTGTGGCATGTATCAGGGCTCCTTTCCTTTTTGATTGCCAAATAATATTCCACTATGTGGATTTTTCCCCATTTTGTGTATCTGTTCGTCTATGGATTGTTTCCACTTTTTGGCTCTTCTGAGTAGTGCTATGAAAAGCTTTTGTATAGACATATATTGTCAATTTCCTTGGGTGTTTACCTGGGAGTGAAATTGCTGGGCTATATGGTGATTCTATATTTACTTATTTTAGGAGGTGCCCGATTGTTTTCAGAGTGGCTGTCCCATTTCATATCCCTATGAACAGTATCTGCAGATTTGGATTTGTCCACATCTTTGTCAACACTTGTTACTATCTGATTTTTTTTTTTTAATTCTGTCCATCCTAGGGGTATGAAGTCTATCTTATGGTTTTGATGTGCATTTCTTGGATGACTGATAATGTCGGTGTTTGTATTTTTCTCATACTTATTGACTATTTGGATATCTTCTTTGGAGAATGTCCGTTCATATTTGCCTATTTAAGTGTTGTATCTTCCTTGTTGAGATGTGAGAGCTCTTTACATGTTCTGGATACAAGTCTCTGATGTAGGATTTGCAGCTCTCTCTCCCCATCTGTGGATCCTTGTTTTGCTTTGTGGTGTCATTTGCAAAGTTTTAATCTCTGCTTCTTTCCTCTCTCTCTCCACTTCCCTCCCTCCCTATTCAACTCAGGGGCACTTGACCACGGAGCCCCATCCCAGCCCTGTTTTGTATTGGATTTAGAGACAGGGTCTCACTGAGCTGCTTAGGGCCTCGCCGTGGCTGAGGCTGGCTTTGAACTCATGATCCTCCTGCCTCAGCCTCCAGAGCTGCTGGGATCACAGGTGTGCGCCACCTCGCCTGGCTCTGTTTCTTCTTTTGTCACCTGTTTGTGGTGTGCTCTCTGGAACCCGGTTCTGTGTGACTCTGAAGTTGATGCCCTTTGTTGAGGCCCTTAGGTGAGGGGTGACTGCGGTGGGGCGTGTGGCAGGAGCTGGTCAGGGGGGGAGCCGTGGGAAAGAACAATGACCTTGGAACTGACCCAACTTGGGTTCCAATCCTGGCCAGACGGTGGCTCTCCTTGGGGACGTGGGTGGGCCACTCAGTGCCTCTGGGCCTTGGTTTCCCTGTCTGTCCAGTGGAGGTCACCACGCCTACCCTTGAGGTGCTGAGCACTGGGAAGAGGCCAGGTCAGGTGCCAGCGGCCTGCTGGGGACCCCAGCCACCACCCCCAGCCCCTGAAGATGGGACTCAGATCTGCTCCTGCCCTGGGGGTGCCAGGGGTCAGACCTGGGGCTGGGAGGCCCTGTGCTTCCTGCCCCACCTCCTCTTTAGCCTGAGCTCACAGTACACTGTCCTGTTGCCCTGGTCAGACTGTAAGGGCAGTGGGGACCAAAGGCATCGGGCAGGGGAGGAGGTGGCTCAGGGGTGGCCTTGTCTCCTCTGGCTCCACCCTGACTTCCATCACCGTGGTCTGACGTGGGTCCTGTGGGGGTGTCCAGAGTGGGGTGAAGACCCCAGCTAGGAAGAGCTGGAGGTGCAGAGTCCTTACCTCCCTGTTCTGAGGAGGCAGCGAGACTCAGAGAGGGGAAGCCACTTGGGAAAGGACACACAGCCCACTTGGAATACAATGCAGAGAAAAGCTCCTTGCCCTTGGGACTGAGAATCTCCAAGCATTTTCCTGGGACAATGGAAATCCCTGGGACAGGGGGCCTTCTCTCTCTGGGTTAGGACCTAGGAGAAGCCCATGTTCACGGTGCGCCTGTCCCGCTCCCCATCAGGACAAAGGACTTGGGAGCCGCACAGACCAGAGCTGGAATCGGCCTACTCGCCACTCACTCTCTGAACCTCAGTCTCTTCATCGGTCCAGTGGGGACACTCACTGTCCCTTTCCAGGGTGGCTGTGAGGGAAGAAATGAGAACTAGGCCCAGGAGTGGCTTTTCGTGGACTTGACCTCAAGGAACTCTTGACGGTGAAGAACTCAGACAGAGACCTGCAGCAGGGCTTGGGCCGTGTGGGGTGGAGGTCACACCAGCCCTGCCCCAGGCCTGGGCAGCGGGAAGCCAGGGCGCTGTCTGCCGGAGGAGGCAGGTGGGGAAAATTGATCCGGTCCCAGGAGGCCGCAGGTGGCCCGGCAATCACCGGATGAGAAGAGCCGGGGTCAGGGCTCGCTGGGCCCACACTGCGGCAGGGTCTGTCCTGCGGGTGGCCGGGCCTGCTGTCCCCGGGAGGGCTGGGCCTGGCTGCCCCACAGACACAGGCGCCCACGGCCGTCTAGTCACCACTCCTTCCCATGGGGGCTGCTTGACCCCTCCAGCATCGTTCTAGAAGTTTCTTTTCCCGCTGCTCCTGTGTTGGGAATGCCGGCTGCAGGGCGGGTGGGCCGACAGTCTCTTCAGAGTTGAGGGTGGCAGCTCTGAACAGCCCCCCGCCACCTCCCCAGGCCGAGTCTGCCCTTGGCATGGGGACACCCCTAGCATCCTGGGCTGTGTGTAGGGCCCAGATGGGCCACATGCGGCTGTTTCCATGGCTGCGTGCAGACGGACCTGGGATGCCGTGCTGCCAGGGTCGGGGGCAGGCTCTGAGGCTGGATCTGGCTCTACCTCTTCCTAGCCAATAAGCTCCGCAGGAGCATGGCCTCTCTGAACCTCAGTTTCTTCTTCTGTGAAATGGGGTCTTGAGATGCTTTTGCAAGTATTCACTAGAGGATACAACCCAGGTGGCCAGAAGAGTGCCCGCCCCGTCTGACCTCCGTAAGGGCCAGGCTTGGTGCCACTGCCTGTGTAGAACCTCAGTCTCTTCGTCTGTAAAGTGGGTCAGTCCAAGCATCTACTTGACGTCAGTGAAATCAGAGGGTGAATGCCGAGCTCCATGCTGGGTGCGGGGCTGGTCAGTACCTAGCTGGTGTTGATAAAGGGGGAGGGAGGAGGCGCCATGAGGGGGAGGGGGATGCACCTGAGAGGGGCTCAGGGTCTAGATTCGTCAGTGCCCCCACTTACTCCGTAGCCCTGGCCTGTTGCTCTTGCCTCGTTTTCCGTATTGGTCAGTGATGGAGGTAAATGACGCCCTGGGCACCAGAGGTCTGTGGAAGGATGCCTTGCCACACTCGGGTGCTGGATGGGGGACATGACAAGGCCACAGGAGGTGACTGGGCCACCCAAGCCCCCGTGACAGGGTTGTGTGGCCATGTCCTCCTTAGCATTGGGATGCTCCTTGCTGCTGGGGATCAAGAGAGATTGGAGCTGGGTGCGGTGGTGCCGGCCTGTCATCCCAGCGGCTGGGGAGGCTGAGGCAGGAGGATGTGAGTTCAAGCCAGCCTCAGCCACAGCGAGGCCCTGAGCAGCTCAGGGAGACCCTGTCTCTCAATAAAACACAAAACAGGGCTGGGGGTGGGGCTCAGTGGTTGAGGGCCCTGAGTTCAATCCCCGGGACCAAAAGAAAAAAAAAAAAAAAGAAAAAAAAAGAGACAGAGAGCTTGGACAGCACTTTCTGACCATCTGCCCTGGGCCACAAAAGTAGCCCCGTGTGGTGCAGAAATTGGGAGGGGATGGTGGTGAGGAAACAAGGCCGCAGGCAGGGCTGGGGGCTGTCCTGGGGGCCTGGCGTAGGCTTTGTTTTGTCATCGTTGGTTGGCGGTGCTGGGGACACACCCGGGCGGGTGCGTGGGCAGCAGGGCCCTGCAGGGCTCCCTCCGCCCATCTGACCTTGGACTTCGGATTCCAGAGTCTTCACTGCAAACCATGAGATGACCTGGCTCCAGACTCCTGGGACCTGCTGGGCCCCAACGCTGGTGCGGAGTCACCTGGGCCTGCGGCTGGGCCATGCAGGGGCCTCACGGGCACCGCACTCCTGCCTGGCGCTGAGGCGAGGTGGTGCGGGCAGGAGCACGTGTTTGCAGCCCTGGACAGCATCTCCCATGACATGGCTGTCCCCAGACACCTGCTCTCGCCCTGGGCACATATGAAGTGGGCATAGGGGTGACCCCCGAACAGGCTGATGAGCCCTTGAGGTCTCCCCCTTCTCTGCATACAGTAGGCACCAATTATGTAGACTTGCCGGGTTTTAGAGCGCCAAGGGCCCCTAGGAGTTCTCGGGTGCCCTGGCCCACTTTGCAGATGGGAACCCTGAGCCCCGAGGGGGCGTGGCTTCCCCAGGGACACCTGCGAGTCTGTGCAGAGCCGGGCCGGGCCCCAGGCCAGGCGTCCTTCCTCCCTCCCGGATCCACATTTCGTCCCAGGACAGGAGCGGGCAGGCTGGCTGCGGTGTGTCTCCCGGGACTCTCGGGTAAGGACAGGATTTCTTGGCTTCAGAGTTAAATGGATCCCAGGGACTAAGGGAGAGGCTCAGGTAGATGTCTCCACTGTCTGCTCGTGGGGACGCTGGGGACAATAGGTGGTGCCTGGTGAGGGTCTGCAGCCCCGCGGGCATCTCCTCGGGCTCCCGGGGCAGGCGTGCTGGGCGCTGGGCCATGGGTAGCAGGGGGCTTCCCGCAGGCGGCCTTGGACTTGAGCTGGTCTGCATCGCAGAGTCCAGGGCTGAGAGATCCCGGGAGCCTGGGAAGAAACTGTCCCCCGCACGGGTTCACCTGGCAGGTGAGCACTGGCCAGGACTTAGACTGAGGCAAACCTAAGGCCGGATCCCCCCCCCACCCCCCCGCACTGGGTGAAGTTGGAAAGTGACTTTGGTTTCCTGCAAAACAAGAGCAGAAAATCTCCCTCCCAGTGGTCTGTTTTTGGTACCAGGGATTGAACTCAGGAGCTCTGGACCACTGAGCCCGTCCCCAGCTGTGGGACTTGCCTGGTGACCTTCTCCCATCCTAGATGCCGGCCCCTCCCCTCCCTATTCTCTCCTGTTCTCTTCCAAGGGACCCCCAGCCCTCCAGAGGGGGCATCAGCGAAGAGGCTTGTTATTCACCAGCTCAGGGACAGACAAGCCCCGAGCTCTGCCCCATGCCAGGCTCTGCCAGGTGCTGGAGGGCACAGGAGTGGGGGCACGGCCCCCGAGGGTCACACAGCACGTCCGACACATGCACAAAGATTCCCTTTGCTGGCGTGAGAACAGTGTGGCACACACAGCCCCCGCTCCTTGGGGATCCTTCCAAGACCCTCAGGAGATGCCAGGGACCTCGGAGTGTCATGTCCTGTATAGTCTCAGCTCTTCCCTGTGCGTAGGCACCTGTGCTGGGTTCTGTGTCTCAGTCAGTCACGTTGGAGGGGGAATCCTGTCCCGCTGGGGAATTCGGGGGTGGGTGGTTGATCTTCAGAGTTGCATGTCCTCCTTCCCAGGCCCTGCCCTGCCCTTGACCTCCTCAGAGCCACTGGGTGGAGACAGGGCTTGGGTTTGTTTCTGGGGCTGCCAGGACGAGTCCCCCACACTGGGTGGCTTCTATGACAGAAATCTACTCTCCACTGTTCTGCGGGTGGAAGGCTGGAACCCAAGGGCGGGCACCCCCGGGAGTCACAGTGTCCTCAGCTTTCTCCCTGTCTTTATATCCCCTTCTCTCTGCCAGCTGTGTCCAAACCACCCTTCTGTATAAAGACGCCCTCCTCTTGCGACCCCCTAGTGACCGCATTGATTGTCTGCAAAAAATCCAATTTCCAGATAAAGTCCCATTTGCGGGATGCAGGGCTGAGCATGTCAGCAGCTTTTTCTTGTGGAGACGACTCAACACATATTAGGTCTCTAATTAATATACATCACGAGCTGGGGACGGGGTGCACGCCTGTGTAGTCCCAGTGGCTCGGGAGGCTGAGGCAGGAGGATCACAAGTTCAAAACCGCCTCAGCAACTTAGCCACTCCGCGAGATCCTGTCTTTAAATAAAAAGGGCTGGGGATGTGGCTCAGTGGTAGTTCAATCCCCAGTGCCAAAAAAATGTACATCATGCCGTGTTTTGTGAGCGCCAACTGTATACCTAGCACTGTCACACACAGGGAGCATCCTGCTATCCTGGGTACCAAGAGAGGAAGAAGGGAGGGGGAGACAGCAGCCAAAGACCAGGACCACCCAGGGGTGAGAGTGTTCCCGCCTGCAGAGGGCGCCCTAGCAGATGCCCCAAGACAGCAAGATGGCACCGTGGTGAGCCCAGGTGAGCCCTTCTCCAGTGACCCACTAAGACATTTCCAGCGGCATCAGGAGCCAAAGAGCTGCAGCAACCGTGTGCTTGTTTTGTTTGTGTGTTTGGAGAGGGAGATCCGGGTCTTCAGAGCTTGACTTGACAGAGAAAGAGTCTGAGGTTCTGAGTGGGGAGGTGACTCTCCCAGGGTGATATATGTAGGCAGCAAGGACCAGGAGGGGTGATAAAAGTGGGTTCTTCTTGCTTCCAAGTCCTCTGAGCATGTAGCCCAGTCTGCAGTTAGGAAAATGCTTATTCAAACACAAGGCCATTGCCAAGGACAGTGGGAGCTGTCCGCCCCATTTCCGAGCACCTTCATCTCTAGGGGTTTAGGAAAGTTGCAGCCAATTTTCAGGGGTTTCAAACTGAATCTCTAGTTTGGTTCCATGGAGGTGTGGGGAGACGATTCCCGGTTCCCACGTTTATCCTATAAAGTGCGGGGCAGAAGATGCGCTCATCCAGTGACCGTTTCCTGATCACCTACTGTGTGTCAGGCCCTGAGATGAAGTGAGAATCCAGACCTTTCCAAAAGAAAATCCAGGAATCCCAAACATACTCCACGGCCGCAGCTTCGTGAAACTCCGTGCTTAGGGGAAAAGACGTTCTCACAAGTGGATCATCAGAATCCAGGTGGGTGGCTGGAGCAAGCCCAGAAGGCTGTGGGGACCTGGGGGAAGAGTCTGCCCAGCCAGGAGGCCAAGGCAGGTGTCCCGGAGGAGGCAGAGCCTGAGCTGAGTCTTGAGAAAGAAATTGGAGTCCATCATGGGAGGGAAAGGCAGGGGAGGGCATTCCAGGTGGCTGGAGGTCATGGGCCTAAGCTTGGATGCATACGGCTTTACAGAAAGAGATTAAAGGTAGCTGGCCACTGGCTGGAAGAATGGAGAACAGAGGAGGCAAGATAAGCAGGGGCTTTGGAAGGAACGTGGGCTTTGTCTAGAAAGCACTAGGGAGCTATGGGATGATTTAGAGCACAGGAGTGACTAAGAATATCTGCCTTCTTTGAGAGTTCCCTCTGGCTACTAGAAAGGAAAGAAGGGGTGCAGAAGCAAAGAGGCTAGAAAGGAGATGGCTGCATTTATGTGGCACCATAAATTTAGAATCAATAGTAATTGTTACAATAAGGAACTTGTGGTGCACCAGGTACAGTTTTGAGCATTTTACATGGTTTAGCTCATCTGTCCCTGGATAGCTTGAGCAATCTGCACTGTCTGTCCCATTTTGCAGGTGAGGAGAACTCAGAGTGTTTAAGGGACTTGCCACATTGGATTCTGTGGTGCTCAGTAGGAGCTGCTCTGCAGTTTGAGGAGTCCTGTTCTCACTGGGCATGCCCAGCCCAGGAAGACTGTCTCACCCAAAGTCACTCCCTTCCCCTGATGGAGGGAAGAAAGAGGATAAGGGCCTGAACCCTTGCCTTGATTTGAGGAAGCTTTGAAGGACTGTCCCAATTCCAGAGCTCTCCATGGGGTCCGCTGAGACTTTTGTGGGACCTTCTTCAGGGCTGCCTAATCTCTCCCTCTGCTCGGCTCTACTTCCTTCTCTTCTTCTTTCCAGGTGTTGGTCCCAAGAGCACTTCCTACTCAACATCCTGCCCATTGAACCCAGGGTCTTCTGTCTTGCTTTCCCAGGAACAAATATGTGATACTTGCTTGAAGTTGCAAGCAACAGAGACAGGGAACAAACTGGACTTAACCTCCAAACCTCCAACCTGCCATCACGCTCACTCTGCCTTCATCCCTTCTCTTGATTCTCCAGACTTTGGTTTCCTCTTTTGCAAAGGGAGGATGTATCAGTCAGCTTTGTCCAGGTGATGCTGCATAACAAACATCCCCAAGAAGTAAATGGTTTCGAAAGATAAGGTGATCAAAACTTGTTCTGGTTCATCCAGGATTTTTTTCTTTTTCCCTCCCTCCCTTCCTTCCTTCCTTCCTTCCTTCCTTCCTTCCTTCCTTCCTTCCTTCCTTTCTTGTTCAGACACTAAAAGTCCTGCATTGTAGGAAATCTCTCAGTCCCAAGCAAACCAAAACAGTTTTCTTGGGATTGAAACCTGAATTTCAGAACTGAAAGTCATATATCCCAGGAACCTACTTAGGCCTTTGAAAGGCAGAGGTCTATTTTCACTGCTGTTACATGTGCACAATCCCCACAGCATCATGAACAATTATCCACTGGTACTTTTTGAGGATTCGGTCTCAGGACTCCAATGATACCAAAATCTATGGATGCCCAAATCCCTCATATAAGACGGCAGAAGGCTTATGAAGAACATGCACACACCCTCCTGTGAGCTTTGAATCATCTAGTTTACTTATAAACCCAAACTGCAACAAATGCTGTGGGGTTGGGGCTCAGTGGTAGAGCGCTTGCTTGGCACGTGTGAGGCCCTGGGTTTGATCCTCAGCACCACAGATAAATAAATAAATGAATAAATAAAAGATCTACTGACAACTAAAAAAATATATATTTTTTAAAATTGCTACACTGTATCATTTAGGGAATAATGAAAAAAAATATCCTGTACATGTTCAGCACAGATGCGATATTTTTTGGAAATATTTTTGCTCCTTGGTAGAATCTGCATCTGCAGCTGGGGACCCCTTGAGTAGGAGGGGCCGTCCTTGCTTAAAGTAGTTCCCCCCTGTGTTTCAGGTCAATGGAGCAGCCTCTCTCTAGGACACTGCTGGTCTGGAGGCAGAGAAAGAAAGGATCAGAGAAGCACACATTGCTTTTGGGTGCTGGAGATTGAACTGTGGGACCCTTGGCCACTGAGCCCAGTCCCCAGCCCTATTTTGTGTTTTATTTAGAGACAGGGTCTCCCTGAGTTGCTTAGCGTCTCGCCATTGCTGAGGCTGGCTTTGTACTCGCGATCCTCCTGCCTCAGCCTCCCGACACCACTTGGATGATAGGCTTGCGCCACCTGCAGGCCGTGCACTTTCTCTTAAAGATGCTGGAAGGACTCCAGTCACCTCACTCATCTCTTTGGCCAGCCTAAATCACATGACCAAGCTGCCTGGGTGGAGCAGGACGGTCGGGGGGTGCAGGGGGATGGTCGGGAAAGGATCTGGGGTGGGGCAGGAGGCCGCTGCGTGGAGGAGGTGATCTAAAACATCTCCGGTGGTGGCCACAGCCTCTTTCCTGCGGGGGGCCTTCCTGCTAATGGGGTGAAACAGTGCTAATTTGACAGGCCCATTGAAGTCCTCCTGATTGCATGTGACTCTCTGACTCATGACAAGAGATGAACTCGGTTTTCTTGGTGGCCTTACAGGGATAGCCTTGGGCCATCGCCCGGTCCCCGTGTTCCAAATGTTGCCTTGTGAATGGTCTAATCAAGGAACCAGGAGAGGGCCTTGCTAAGTGATTTGCCTTTTAACCATTGTAACGGCACTTTTTTTTTTTTGTAACATTGTTTTATGTTGGAATGCAAAAATGATCCCCGTAATTAGAGTCACTTCCAGTCAAGTCTCCGCAGACCTCTGACAACTTGCGGGGCCACGTGGAGCCAGGGGCTGGTCAAAGCTGATCAAATGCAATTTTTTAAATCCGGTCCTCCTTGGAGTGGCGCGGGGAGCCTGGGAGGTGGCCGCCAAGCCCATCTGCCTTGGAAGGAAGAGAAAGGAGAGGAAGAGGGGACGAGAGACGGAGGGACACAAGGAAAAGGAGAGAAAAAAACCACCTTTGTGTCTTCAGCGTCTTTAGGGGACCATCGGGGGGCAGGGGGCAGTTTCCTGCCTGGGTGGCCTCGATCTGCCCGACCACGGGTGGCCCTGAAGCCCTCCATCACCCCCACCCCACCCCCCTCAGATCCTACATTTGTGCCCAGGGGTGTCATTTCATCCGGGCTGCCTGGGTCCCTGCCGGCGCATCTTCTTAATATTTAATCCTCGCCGTGTGGACACCTGTATGTCCCTATTTATCTAAAAACCTCCGTATAAATGTTTAACCAGGACAGCTCTCGGCCCCTCCGGTCACCCAGCCCACAAGCTTTTGCAGGGGTGCACAGACAGGAGGACCGTCTGGCCCCATGACTCCCCAAAGGTCCACCCCAGGTCGTGGCGGGTGTGTGTGGGGGGACAAGGGTCCCCAATTGTCGCTTCGTTCACCTGGGGGTGTCTGAGAGGCAGCTGCCCCTCCCGGCTACAGCTCCAGGGTGGAGCGCGTCCTGCTGCACGGCTCTGGGGTCCTTTAATCGCCCCGTGGAGTCCCCACACTGCGGCCCTCGTAGGTGGGCGGAGGTGTCAGCCCGGCTGGGATCACGTTGGAACAAGTGACGTGCGGTAAAGTAATGGCCCCGTGAAGGGGAAGCGATGCCATCAGGGAAAGTCAGGAGGGCTCATGAATATTCTGGGCACTTGTACCCACAGCCAGCGCCAGGCTCGGCTCCTGATTCATCAATATTACAAATTGGCGCGGTGGTGCGCGGGCTGTCAGCAACTTTAATTTTTGCTTGGAGCCCAAGGAATTACAGTGGAAGTATTTCTCAGGGACGGACTGTAGGAACACAGGGGGGCTCCTGCAGCCAGAGCCTGGGATGGGGCCTTGGTGGCTCAGAGGTCAAGACGCAGCCATTCCTGAGCAAGCCCCGGCCCCCAGGGAGAGCGAGGAGAGAGCCCACCAGCACCGGCAATGTCCCCGAAGGCCAGCACAGCGAGTCTGCTGAGGAAAGACAGTGGGCCCATTCTACAGGCGAGGAAAACTGAGGCTCAGAGGAGGGCCGTGGTTCCCCAGCTGTGGAGCCCGCTGGAGCTGCAGGTATCCATTTCCTTACCTTCCAAGTGTGGGCCATGAAGGCCACCTTAGAGGGTTGTCAGGAGGGAAGGAGCTCAGGCAGCTCTCTTTGGAAGTATCTTGAGTCTTCCTGGAACATGCGTTGCTCACACGGGCGCAGCCCCCCTGGGCTGCAGAGACCTTTCTGCCTCCGCTGTGCCTGGCTTCATGTCCCCAGCCTCAGGCCAGGCAGGCAGGACGGTGGGCATGACCATGAGTTCTAGGTTGCAGGTGAGGAGGCCCAGATTAGCCCAGCGCCTCTTTTCAGAGGCTCTGCATCTTGGAGGTGGCAAGGTCACTGTTGAAGGTCATGCTTAAAATCTTGAGTAAAGAAAGGAGGCTAAGGTGTGGTGTGCCCATCTCACAGATGGGAGATGGGAGGCCGTGGGGGGGATGCTGAGGACTCACCTCTGTGGAAAGTGAGGGTTGTTTAAGAAGGTGAGGATAAGATGTCCCCCTGCCCCCGTATTTGTCCCTCCCTATCTCTAATTGTCTTGTTTTGTTTGGTACCAGGGATTGAACTCGGGGGCCCTCGACCTCTGAGCCCCCCTATTTTGTGTTTTCTTTAGAGACAGGGTCTCACTGAGTTGCTGAGCACCTTGCTTTTGCCGAGGCTGGCTTTGAACTCTGATCCTCCTGCCTCAGCCTCCCGAGCTGCTGGGATGACAGGTGTGTGCCACTGCCCTGGCCTCCATTTCTAGTATTTTAATTAAAAATGAAGTACAGGAAATTTCTCTCTCTCCCCTCCCCACCCTTCCTCCTGATAATTTTAAGAGCTTAGTATCAACAACAAATGCAGAGCTTATGCCTACTGAGACCCAGGGCGGTGCTCTGCTCAGAGTGAAATATTTATTCAGTGAAGTGTTTAGTAAGCTCCTGTTGTATACCAGGCTCTGTTCTGTGATGTAGGGAGCAGACAGAGGTCTTGACATTTCTATCAAGGAATTCATAGTCTTGGGATTTCAGGACATGTGGCACAAGGTAGCATTGAAAATGTCCCTCTCACTTGACAAAAGTGAAAACTCTAAGCCAAGAAGGTTACATGATTTTTCTGTGGCCCTCAAACTGCTGTCTGTCATGCAGGGATGAAGCAATGCAGGGGTGAGGTGAGTGGGCTCAGAAAAGGGGTTGGCAGGGCTTTCATTTGTCAACTGTGTGACACTAGGCCAGTTACTTAGCCTCTCTGAGCCTCAGTGCTCTCTAATAGCAACCTGGGGTAAGTTTTGTCAGCAATGGGAAGGTGTTATGACAAGAGATTCTGGCTGGGCACGGTGGCACATGCCTATAATCTCAGCAGCTCTGGAGGCTGAGGCAGGAGGATTGCGTGTTCAAGGCCAGCCTCAGCAACTTAGAGGCACTCAGCAATTCAGTGAGACCCTGTCTCTAAATAAAATACAAAAAAGGGCTGGGGATGGGGCTCAGTGGTTGAGTGCTCCTGGGTTCAATCCCTGGTACCAAAAAAAAAAAAAAAGAGGTTCTGGAAGCCCTGAATCCCGCTGTCATTTATCCCTCATTCCTGCAGGATTTTCAGGCTGATTTGATGCCCAATGAGCAATAATTAAATGAAGGAGAAAATAGTCATTGTTTTTTGGCTCTGGGTTCAACTGAGACTTCTGACTTCCCGGGTTAGGTAACAGTCTGGGGACCTGGATGCTCAGGATTGTCTGTAAGGAGAGAAAGATGGCCGGGTCCACAGAGGGTCCTGGCTGCGTGCTCCCCACCAGCTCCATGAAATAAATAAAGACCAGTGTGGTACGGGGACTCTCCAGGGAGGGGACCCTGCTTAGAGAGAATCGGGCAAGAGGATGCTAATTGTGTGGCAAGTCACCCTGCCCGTGACCGCTACTCGGCATCGTGTGTGTTCTACCCTCCGACTAAACAGGATGTCAGTTTGTCTTTCTCCGGCTGAGAGCTGAAGAAAATGGTTACTAGAGGGACAGAAGGGTCGGGGGGCATGTGAATTCTCTCCCACCATCTTTCTCAAGGGTGGCTTCACAAGCGAGGCGGGTCCCTTGCCTCATGCCTTGGTGTCTTGCACACACAGAGAAAAATGAGCCGCTATTTGGGGCTTTTCATCAGAGGACCCTCGCAACCAGGATGACCAATTCTCAGCTTCTAGATTGAATCAAAACCCAGGTTTTAGGATTCAGCAGGATTCTTGCTACAACTGGGCAACTGGGCCCAGTGAGGACAGGGGCCAAGGTTGTGGCCTGGTTGAGAACAGGGCTCGGACGAGCCTGAATTCAGCTGGGTCAAGGAGAGAATCTTGGTCAAGAGTTAAGTGTCTATCTACCACATTTTCTTTATCTGTTCATGTATTGAAGGGCACCTAGGTTGGTTCCATAGCTTAGCTATTGTGAGTTGAGCTGCTGGGAACTTTGATGTGACTATGTCCCTGTAACATGCTGATTTCAAGTCCTTTGGGTATAAACCGAGGAGTGGGATAGCTGGGTCAAATGATGGTTCCATTCCAAGTTTTCTGAGGAGTCTCCATTCTGCTTTCCAGAATGGTTGCACCAATTTGCAGCCCCACCAGCAATGTATGAGTGTGCCTTTCCCCCACATCCTCACCAGCATTTATTGCTGCTTGTGTTCTTGATAGTTGCCATTCTGACCGGAGTGAGATGGAATCTCAGTGTAGTTTTGATTTGCATTTCTCTAACTGCTAGAGATGTTGAACATTTTTTCATATATTCATTGATTGATTGTATTTCTTCTTCTGGGAAGTGACTGTTCAGTTCCTTAGCCCATTTATTGATGGGGTCAATGTGGTATATATACGCAATGGAATATTATTCAGCCTTAAAAAAGAATGGAATTATGGCATTTGCTGGTAAATGGATGGAGCTGAGGAATGTCATGCTAAGCAAAATAAGCCAATTCCCAAACCAAAGGCTGAATGTTTTCTCTGATATGAGGACGCTGACTCACAGTAAGGATGGGGGCAGCCGTTCCTAAGGAAGAACAGAGGGACTTTAGATTAGTAGAGGGGAGTGAACGGAGGGGAGGGGATGGGGGTGGATAGGAAGGAGAATGACCTGACCTGTGGGACTCTGCATCAAGCACAACCAGAAAAATGAGAAATTCTGCTCCATGTACGTGTGGTGTATCTCAGTGCACTCCACTGTCCTGTACATCTAATTAAAACTAATTAAACCAAGGAGTTAAGTGTAGCTTCCAGGGTTGCCTTGGGTTTGGTTTTTAGGATCCCCAGGCCTCCCGGGTGGCAGCTCCCACAGTCAGATGCCTGAGGGCCGAGCAGGCGGGATCGGTGGCTCTGTGGCTTCCTCAGGATTCTGTGGGTTTCTCCTGCTTTGGTCCCTCAGCCCCCCCTCCGTCCTCCACTTCTGCAGCGGTTTGATTCTGCGTTTCTTTGATTCTGCGGAACGACGGTCCTGGGACATGGACTCTCTGCTTCAGTTATTCCAAGAAAAAAAATCTCTCTTTTCTTTTTGTTTTCAGATCAGTGTAGTCAAGCTCCTCGTGTGAGATGCTGGTCTGCCAGAGGCCACCAGGCGCCCGAGGAGGACGGGGGCTGTGTCCAAGGTGAAGACGGCAGCAACCACACCTGCTCTGGGGCGTTCGGGGCCAGAGGGTGACCAGGAGAATGAGGGGATGTCAGGTGATTGGCAGGGCCCACATGGAGGGTGGAGAGCAAGACAAAGATCACGATGGAGATGAGGCCAACGTTGTGTATGATGTGACAGGACCGAGACGTGGAGATTCTTCTGAGTCTCTGCAGACCTTCAGGTTCTCCGTAATAAACCCCTTCCCCACCAAACCAGCCTGCCGAGTCACCCTGCTCCCTGCAGGGGCGCTCAGTGGTAATCTCCGTATTCCAGATGGATCAGTTAGTCGGTTAACAATCCTGGGGAAGGTATTTGAATTTAAATGGGGTCTTTCTATCTAGACACAGCACAGCAGTCATAACGACGACAACTGAATCGACTGGCAAAGGCTGGGGTACAGTTGCAGAAAACACCAGACCTTAGAAATAGAGTTGATTTTTTTACCCACACGAAGTCCTCTGCACAGCTGTGATCCACATGGTGACTCGGGGATCCAGGCTCCTTATATTCTGCTCTTTGCATTAGAACACGACGGCTTCCCGTTTGCCACAGCAGGAAGGGAGGGAGATGGGAAGATGTCGAGGACTGTGCCCTCCCCTGGACTGGAAGCAATGTCCTGCTCAGAGGAACAGTTATGTGGCTCACCTAACAGGAACGGGACTGGGAAGGCTGGTTTTTGTGCATATAAAACGGCGTTTGGTGAACACATGACGCCCACTCTCTCTGTTGCGATGACCACTTCCTCCTTAGTAGCTACTGCAAGATGACTGCTCCATATTAATTAATTTCAATCATTACAGAGATCCTTACAGATGAGCAAATTGAGCCCCAGACCAGTCGAACGGCTTGCTTAAAACCACATCCAACGGCAGACACAGAACCTGATCCCAGGTTTGGGTGTCCCTGACCCTTTGTGTCTCTCCCCCCCCAGAGGATGGACTGCAGACCCCAGGGTTGCACGGAGTGACCAGCTCCCCCAGCAGACCTCGGCTCAGGATGGACGCTTTCCTGTCCTTTGCAGAAGCGCCACCCCCCCCCCCCGGCTCCAGAACCTCACGCTGTGTCTGTGACACTCACCAAAGGTGATTCACGGTTCCTGACAATTTTTTTTTTCATTTAGGCAAGAAATATGGAAAGCATATTCTGATCTTTGGTTCCCTTCCATTTCCCATCTGCTCTCCATCAGGAGTGCGAACTCCGTCACCGCCCGAGTCCGTGTCCAGTTCAGACGCGGACGCTCTGTGGACAGGGTGCAGCGGGGATTCTCTCACTGCCTGTCCTGCTGCTCTGTCTGTGCGTCCATCTGGCGTTCTGGCCCCCGGGTCTGGTCAGCCCCACTCGGAAGGTCAAACTCACTGGAGGGCGAAGCCGAAGGAGAGCGAGGGGACGATTTCAGGGACGTGGAGTTTGACCGTGTCCCTCTGGGTCTCCTCCCACCTGTGTCACTTCTCAAGCCCTGCCCGTTAGCGCAAGAGGAGTCATAGTGTCACCAGACCCACATCCATTTGCTCGCCACTCAAAAGCCGGGAGAGGAAAGCTGTGGGGGGGAGCTGGGTTGTTCAAGGGTCAGCACCCCGATAAGACAGTGGGGAGCAGCTGCCGTCTTCCAAACAACAGCAACCAAAGAGCATCTTGGGGACATGGGGGACATGGAAGGGCTTTCATAGGTAGGGAACAGAGGTGCAGTGGGACAGTGGGTGTGAAATCTGGGAGGCTCTGCAGGGCCTTTGTCACCCGGGGTGAGCATCTTTTCTTCATTGGTGAGAACATGGCGGTCAACCTTGACCTTGACCCCCTGGGGCAGGCACTGTGATTCTTTAGACAAACACGCGGCTTTTCTTCACGTTGAGTCTTTGGATACATTCTGCTGTACTCTAAGACCATCAGATGTCTGGGTTGTGTCAACGTAAGAGGAGGGTGACCGAGTGGTTGAGTCCTCGTCATTAGGAGCCTTTTCCTTTAGGACTTCCCTGGGCAAAGGGAGGGGAAGGGGTTGGAGAGGACAATCGTGAAGGAGCGACCACTGAAGAACAGCCGGAAGCCACCCGAGAATGGCATGTCTCCAGTGGCGGGCTGAGCATCTTCAAGAAAGCAGATTTAAGAGGGGCACGGAGGTGCCCTCCTGTCATCCCAGTGGCTTGGGAGGCTGAGGCAGGAGGATTTTGAGTTTGAAGGCCAGCTTCACCAACTTTAGCGAGTCCCTGTCTCAAAATAAAAAATAAAAAGGGCTGGGGATGGGGCTCAGTGATGAAGTGTCCCTGGGTTCGATCCCCAGGACCAAGAAAAGAAAAAAATCAGACTTCAGATAAGAAGGAGGAAGAGGAGGAGGAGGAAGAAGAGAAAAAGGCAGAGGACACAAGGAAACCCTGAACTAGCTAGGGTCAGAAAACCGGGGGGTCAAGTGACATGTGAGTGACCCTCCCAAACATGGGCCTAGTGAGGCTCTGAGTCTTCATCTGCAAAATGATGTGTGTGGGGGGTCTATAGCATTTCGGGGGGGGGGGGCTCACAGTGACAATCGAAGATGGTTAGGAGTCCTGTCTTTACGGCCTGGCGGGAGAGCGCGGTGAAGTGCTCACTCACATTTTGGAAAGGAATCCCGTGCATTTATTTATGTCCTGAGACCCACCTCCTCCGTGGGCAGCAGCCAGGCCAGGCGGCCTTTACCGCCTCTGGAAAAGCATGACACTGCATAAAGCAGGGGAGTCACGGCCAAGTCTCGGCCTTGGAGCTCTGGAAGCCGGCCGAGGGCTGGGCAGAGGAGGAGAGGTGTGGGAGAAGGCCCTAGTGGAGCTCTCTGTCTTTGAGACTCGAAGGTTCTCCCTGGGCTAGGGACAGACCCTGGGGTATCCCAAGGAAGGACAGAAGCAGCCTCAGCTGAGGACTGAGGAGGGTGTCTGCAAAACCCCAAGCCATAGCCCTGAGCAGGCGCCTCTCGGCAGAAGCCAGTGCTGAGATCTGGACGGTGGCCAGCCATGGGCGGCAGGCCAAGATGGCCCCCGGTGGGACTCAGCCCTTGTCGCCCAGAGCTTCCTGAGGGATGAGTTTTCACATAGCGGAGGTGATGCGGGACTCACTGAGCAGCTCCTGGGAAGGGGAGCTGCGGTCGAGCCTTCGGATACAACTGCAGCCCCTTCCTAGTCTGGCCACACCCTCGCGAGAGACCCAGGCCGCCTCCCCCAGGTGGGCAGCTGTGAATTCCTGACCCACGGAAACCCTGTGGCCACACGTGAGCTGATTGTCAGTTTCAGGTGCGGAGTGCCAGGGCGACTTGTTATGCAGAAACTGACCCCTCTGCCTACCGCTTGGCACAGCGTGGGACATCTCCCCTCCATGGAAGGCGGACGTACCCGGGAACAGGGGTGGGACCCTCGGTGCCCTGGAATTCTGTTTCTGCCACTTAGCGGAACCCAGGCTGTGGCTGGGACTCTGTTGAGTCACAGGAAGTGAAGTTCCGTGCTCAGAGCTGAGTTTCCAGAGGCCGCGTGCTGTGGCCACGCCTTCCCAGGAGGATCCGTGGAGATTTTGGGGCTGGGGAGGCCAGTGGAGCAGGACAACAGTCTCCAGAGTTCCAAAACAGAGGGGCACATCTCCCCAAGTCCCGCAAATTCTCCAGTTCCAGAAAACTGGGCTCTTCTCCGGGAAGCCTCTGGCTCCCACTCTGTCCTGTGAGCCTCACCCGCTCAGCTTAGTGCCCAGACCCGCCCATTAGAAAACCTACCATTAAAGAGACCATTAAGAAGAGAGAGGAAGGGCAATCGCGGGCAGCTGCAAGGCCCAGGAGGCCAGGGGACAGCGTGTGAGGAAATCAGCCCTGTGACCAGAGGGCAGGTGGCCCAGTGGCCGAGGCAGGCACAGACTCCACTGAAGAAGTCAACATATTTGAAAATCCTCTTCCTTTGGTGAATTGAGTTACCAAGAGTTTCTCTCTGTCCCCACCCCAAAGGGTCCAGAACAGGGGCTCAGATGGAGTCAGGTTCTGCCTCTTTGCAGCTGCTGTAGATCTTAGGCAAGTCTCTGAACCTGTCTGACCCTCTGTTTCTTCATCGAGAAAGAAGGAATAAGGATAGGTCTATACAAGTGGACTTGAATCTCCATCTTGCTTTGTATTTGTCCTAAAAAATCATAGGGAGTGAAGTTATATGCCCATATCTTTTGCCTTACAGTCTTTTCCATCATAAAATGAAGTCTGTTTCCCCATTGCCTGATTCCAGGATGGCCGTGTGACTTCTTTTGACCAGCAAAATGTGGCGGAAGTGACCCAGGTCAGTCCAGGGCCTTGGTCTCAGAGGCTTCTGTTCTGTCTGACCCCATGGCCCCTTCAAGCAGCTCCAGCAGGATAACAACCATGTGTAACAGACATGACCAACCCGCTACAACTGTCTAAGACACCCATCCTCCAGATGACCACAGATGTCTAAATGAGCCAGTGAGTGTCTGCCCAGATGGCCAGGAAAGAGAATAGCCACCTGACCCGTGGCCTTATGGGTAACAGTGGAGGAAGGGGTATTGTTTGAAGCTGTTAGGCATCATTTGATTTGTTATGCAGCAATAGCTAGCAGCTACATTGCCGTCTTAAGGATTTCTGTGAGGACCAGAAATTGTATAGGAAGATGGCATGAGCTCATTGCTGATGGTGGGCTGGCTCTGCCCGGGACTGTGCTTAGGATTAGGGTGCATTAGACCAAAGACTGCGGAGGTCTTGAAGCGCTGGCCCTAATGTTCAAGGGCAGGGTGACACCCAGGGTCTGGCTCACCATTCCTGCTCGATGCACCTTAGTTGTTGGACATTGTTGATGTCGAGACTCCTGAAAACGTTTCCGGCTTGGATGTGGGTCTGAAGTTTGTAACCAGAGGCCTAGAGGCTCCTTAGCCCAGGGCAGATTAGAAGGCAGCTCTGTGGCCGGTCTGTGAGAAGGAAGAGAGCCAGACGGGGCGGGGGGCAGTCGGTATCCAGGAGGCCCCTCTGCCCTCACTGCTGTGGTCCCTGCACCTGCAGCCCCAGCATCCCCTGGGCCCTAGTTAGAAATGCAGAATCTCAGGTCCTCCTCCGCCGGCTGAATCAGTAAGTGTGTTTTAACAAGGTCCCCAGGGCATTTGTGGGCCTGCTAGAGGTTACCGAACACTCTTCTTAAGCTCTCTGCACCGAGGGACTGATAGATATTTTAAAAAATTTCTAATCCATTGCAGAATGACACTTTTGTAAAATGCAGTTAAACACACACACACACACACACACAACAATTTACGAAACAAAATAAATGAAAAATAAAATACCTGCAAAAATCCAAGCCCCTGGTTTCTATGATCAGATTCAATAGATAATAGAATTGCTTTCTGTCAAATTGCTACAAAATGTTTCTTTCTCTGTCTGCACCTCACTGTGGACAGGTAACAGGAAGACACCTGGCAGTATCCCTGGGCCACTGTCTAAGCAGCCCTGTGCCAGAGCTGGTCATGATGGTGATACTATCATAATGAGCATGGACCATGGTGCGCTTGAAACCAGGGAGCGGTGAGGCTGCACAAGCCTAGGGACCCGAGAAGCTTCTCAGCAAACTGTGGGGCCAGTGACTCTCCCTCCCTCCCTCCCTTCCTTCCTTCCTTCCTTCCTTCCTTCCTTCCTTCCTTCCACACTTTTAGATGAGATGGATAATTAAGGCACAGAGAGGCTAAGTGACTTGCCTAAGGTCACAAAGCATACAAGTCTCCTAGCCTGAGCCTGCCTGTTGGGTCACTACAAGACAAGAAGGAGGGAAAGGAAAAGGATGCTGTGTGAGTGACAGCTGTCTAAACGCTGGAACAGGGCCACCGCTGGATAACCACCATGCAGGTGAAGCCACAGCTTAACAAGCCATCTGCTAGATCCAGCCTGGTCCCCGTCCCCCTCTCTCTTTGATGCAGCTGGGGGGAAAGGGGCCCCTCTGTGGAGCTGTCCCACTCACTGCCAGGGAGGAGGTGAGGGCCAGGGCCCGGCTGGCAGCTTCTCCCTCTTGTCTCTCTTTTCCCTGGAGCCATGGGGGCTGGGCAGAGGCCGGGGCCTGGCAGGCTGGGTGATAGCTAGTTATCGACAGGTTGATGGCTGCCACCGAGGACTGCCCGAGGACATCAAGGCGAGAGGCACTTCTGAGGCCCGCTGCTCTGGGAGAGCCGGCTGCCAGCGTCCCTGCCCAGGGCCCGGGCTTCCCCTCACCATCTCATTAATCCTGATTTACAGAAAAGGGCGGCAGGAGGGGCCCTCTTAACGGGCCGCGGAGGCGACTGATCTGCCTGCACTGAAGACAATCGTGCCCAGGAGACCCGCCATCGCTGAATTATTCAAATCAGCCGTGGCAGGGAAATCTGAGGACACAGAGTGGCTGGCGTCCGCCCCTGCCTCCCCCAGCCGTCCTCTCCTGCCCCCGGGGTGACAGTACCGGCAGCTCGGGGTGGCAGTGTCGTCAAAAGGATTCCTTTGGGACACGGGCTCGTCCTACAGCCTGAGCAGAACGCAGCGCACGGCCACAGCCCCAGCACCCACTCCGTCCATGGTGGCGGCNGGGCCGAGTGGAGGCTGCGCGGATCATCTCCGAGCACCTCCGAGCTGCAGGAAGGGACCCAAAGTGACATTTCCCACCTGCTGGTCCCTGGGGGGACATTGTGACAAGGACCCCTGGATGACCGTGTGATGGGCGAGGGTGGGGGACGGAGGGGCGGGGGACGGCTGTTCTGCCCAGGTGCAGCGGCGTGTGCGCGCGTGTGCGTGGTCGTGCATGTACGTGTGCGTGCGTGCCTGCGCGTGTGTGCACGGGGACACGGGTGGAACTCGGCATGACAATCCTCGACATTTTCTGCTCCTGGAAGGAAGACACTCGGGTAGCCTGAGACTCAGGAGCCCGACATCCGGATTCAGGCCCTGCGTGGGGACAGGCTGGAGTGTGAATGGCCGCAGCACGGTGGCCTCCTGGGGAGGAGTCCTTGGAGAGCACAAGGGGTAAACTGAGGCTCAGAGAGGACCAGGGTCCTGCCAGAAGCTGTCAGTGGCTTGGTGTTTGGCTGGCAGTTGGGGGCCTGGCTTGTCGGGTACCTCCTACCCTCTGCTGAGCAGACAGGGGACCCAACCAGGCTGTACATGGCTCATCCCCTTCACCTCCTGGAAATCTCAGAGGCTGAGATGACTTTTTTTTTTTTTTTTTTTTTCGGTACCAGGGATTGAACTCAGGGGCACTGGACCACTGAGCCACGTCCCCAGCCCATTTTTGTATTTTATTTAGAGACAGGGTCTCACTAGGTTGCTCAGGGCCTCGCTGTGGCTGAGGCTGGCTTTGAACTCAGGATCCTCCTGCCTCAGCCTCTGAGCCACTGGGATTGCAGGCGTGCGCCACCACACCTGGCTTGAGACGGGCTCTTATTCCCCTCTACAGTGGGGGAAACTGAGACCCACAGAGATCCAGGCAGTGGGCAGGTTGCAGGGAGACAGTCTGGGATTGGAAAGAGGCTCCGTGGGATGGGGACCTGGTGGCTTGCCTCTGCGGGTGGTCAGTCACTCTCAGCATCCCACCTGGGGTGGGGGCACCAGGGTTGCTGCCCATCTGAAGCTCCCCTCCTCGCCTGGGGCTGTGGTCAGGACTGCCTCAACCTCTGAGGGCTTCCAGGGTAGGCATTGCCACTCTGCTGTCCCCAGGGGCACTTCAGGGGCCAGGATCCATGAGCTTGGTGCTGCGATGTCCGTTTCTCAGGACACTGAGGCTTGGGACCTATTGCCTAGGCAGCTGTCTCAGGGCTGAGACGGAGCTTGGATTTGAACCTGGGCTTCCTAACACCCAACACCTGTAGGATACGCTGTGCCGGGCAGGGGACCTTCTCTGTCAGGCTTGATGTCCATGTCCCAAGGTGGATGTCACCTTTCCCTGCCCAGGGAGCCCCACGAGTGGTCCACTCTCGGGTCAGGGTCGATGTCACAGGGTCCTGGCAGGAGACCTAGATGCGCTGAAGCTGCCCAGAGGCACAGAGGCGAGTGTGGGTCTCCAGTCCTGTCCACTGTCCATTTTCAACCCTGCCTTTCCGGGTCGTGGCGCTCCCTGCCCTCCAGTCAGCTCCCAGCTCCTGTTTGGAATAATGAGCATCGGCATGAGTGAGGTTTGTGGCTTGCATGTGTGCGCACGCGCGTGTGTGAGCGTGGAGCCTGGAGCAGCCCCCTGCAGAGGAGCCAAGGAGAGATTTATCTCCTGGGTCAGATAAAGGTGACTGAATGCAAACTGGCCAATTCCTTGGGCAAACAGTCCCCTGGGGAGGGCTCCTGCGAGGAGGAGAAGAGCCAATCGATCAGGGAAGTGCTTCCAGGGGAGGCTTGAAGGAAAAAGCCCCCGTGTTTCCACAGCCACCAGCCTTGTCCAGCTGCTCCAGCCAGGGAGCCGGGTGCAGGAGGGACTGGGCAGGGGTTGACCTCGGGGCTGTCCAGATCTGAGATCCCTCTGCTCCACGCTCAGAGGTGAGCTTCCTGATGACCTGGGGGAGCCTTCTGTGAGCCCTGGGGCCCCAGGTTCCCACTGGCTCATTCTCCTGTAGGTGACCTGTCTTCATGTCATTAAGGTCCAAGTAGCTCTTGAGGGCAGGGACCTCAGCCTCCTGGGGGCTCTCTCTTCTGTCAAGGGCAGATACTAAATGCATTAGGGTTTCTGGGCTCTGAGATGCTGCCATAGCTCCTCTGCAGTCATGAGGCAAAGACATGATGTATATGAATGGGTACAACCGTGTCACAATAAAACTTTATTAAACACAGGCACTGGGCTGGATGTGGCTTATGGCAGTTGTTCTTTGACCTTTGGAATCAAGGGTAAAAGATCTAGTTTGGGGGTTTCAGGGCCTGCCATCTCCCCCAGGCCACTTCTTGTAACTTCCGTGCTGTGTGACCTTGGCCAGGGTGATGCATCTCTCTGAACACTGTTTCCCATCTATCAAATGGGAGACGGGAGCACCTCCCTCATCGGCTGTCACCAGGATTAAATGACACCAGGCAGGGAGTGTGCGGCACATAGTTATTTTGCAAACCGGTAGCTGTTATAATGAATGACTTTACACCTGGGGAGCAGAGCCCCTCCCCTCCCTGGCGGTGGGGTAAGGAGGCCGTGTGCCAGCATCCCCGGCTCATTATGCTGATAAGATTTTCATTCTTTTCAAGTTAACACACTGGCATTTTAATAAGTGGGATGGAACGCAGAGTGTGTCTCCTCTGGGGCAGAACCGGCCGGCTGGCCTTCCGTGGGGCCGTGGCTGGCGAAACACCAGTCCCCCGAACCCCCCTGGAGCCTGGACTCTGGCTCCGTTCCCTGGCTCCAGAAGGACGGGCTGGGCAGGTCCCGCGTGACCGCTGGAGATCCTCCGTGGAGAGCCGATCACAAGTGGCCGGTTAATCTATTACCAGCAGATACATTTTTCCATTAGTGGAGGGGGAATCAATTAGTCAGCGTAATGAACTTGAGTCTGAGCAAACAGGAAGAGGAGGTTAACCCCTCAGCTCCCGCAGGGGGCTATGACCGAGGAGGTGCTGGGTGGGGAGAAGGGCCTGGACCCATGCTCCAGCTCCCGGGTGGCAAGGGGCGGTGTTCCCCATGCAGGTCCTTCAACTGTCACCTGACTATCTGGCTTTGGGACGCGAGGAGGAAAACGAGGACTTCTTGACATAGGGCTTAAAACCACATCAGCTTCCTGCTGCTGGAGGGTTGGCTCAGACCCGGGTGGAATGTGTTCCAGAGCTGGGATTCCAACAGGTGTCCTTGCCTGGTGTCACCAGGGTCTTAAGCTTCTGGCGTGTACTGGGGCTCTTCCAAAGCATTTGGGTTCCCTCGACCCATTAACAGAAGCAACTTTCTTGTTCCATCTCAAAGCATCTCATAGGCCTGTGGGTTTGTCAGATAAATAGCCGAAGATGATGTGCTGGCCCCATCCCCAGGAACCCATGTTCTCCCCCAAACCCTTGCTATCTATGTGGGGGACCATCTCACTGCCTGATCTGCTTTTGGTGGTTATATTTGCTCATGTAGAAGTAGAAAGCACATGGCTTTGTGTCTGGGGCATCATCCATGTTGCTTGGGATAAGTAGATGCTCAATAAAACGAGTTTCACTTGCATCTGCAAGGGGGTGGGGCTTGGAACCCCTCCAGGGAAGGGGGCAACGCACTGTATCTCACGCGGCCATGTGGAATTGGTAGGGGGATGAGGGGCCTGGGCAGAAGTCGCTGAGAGGATGATCTCTGCCACGTCTCCGCGGGAGCAGGGGGAACGGGCATGTGCACCAGAGGTAGGCTGACGAGGAAGGGTTTTCCAAGGGGGAGGAACAGCAGAGGGCGCAGCTTGAGGTGGGACCTCGCGTTCCAATTGTGGACGGAAGACCAACCAGTGTGGCTGGACCCGGTGGGTCAGGGCAGGCGGGTGAGATGGGAGATGAAGCCAGAGGAAGTGGGGACAAAGGACCTTATAGACCATGACCGGGAGCCTGGACGTCCTTCAAGACGTCACCAAGGGTTCTGTGCAGAGGAGGGGTGTGGCTGTGGTGGGTTTCGGGACTCGTTCCTTTTTAAGGCTGGACGATATGGCACTGTCTGGAGAGACCACAGTTCACTTCTCTCCAAATCCCCCGAGGGACCTTTGGGCTATTTGCACTTTGGGCTGTCGTGAACAGCGATGTGGAACACGGTGCACAAGCAATTGTTTGAACCCCTGTTTTCAATACTTCACTGTCTAGCTAGCAGTGGAATTGTGAATTTCACACCAGTTAATAATAATAATAATAATAATGTCCTTGAGGCTATAGGTGGGAAGACTAGAAGATAAAAGCCCTGGTAGGAGGATATTGCAGAAAACAAGACTGGGGTCATAGTGGCTATAAGTGGAGGGGCTGCCGCCGGAGTCAGTGCAATGGGGTCCAATCCTTGCAGTGTCTGGAAGTCAGGGCCAACAGGCGTGGAGGGTGCCAGGTGAGCCCAGAGGAGCCACTGACACCTTCTGGTTTTATTACCAACTGCATGTCCTTAAAATCCCATCTCTGAAGCCCTGCGCGGTGGTGCTCAGGAGGCTGAGGCAGGAGGATGGCGAGTTCAAAGCCAGCCTCAGCCACAGTGAGGCCCTAAGCAACTCAGTGAGACCCTGTCTCTAAATAAAATACTAGGGCTGAGGGTGGGGCTCAGGGGTCGAGGGCCCTGGGTTCACCCTGCAATCACAGTGGGCAGGAACTTTCTAGTCTTGGTCTGAGTTTGTCCCTCACACAAAACCTCCCTCTGCCCTAGACGCTGGCATACAGGCTCCCTGGGAGGACCGGTGTTCCTTGCAGTGACAGGGGCAGGCCATACATCAGTGTCTCAGCACCTTGGAGCGCCGCCACCCCCGGCCGGGCAGCGTGCATGGCGTGTGGATTAGCAGGTAAACTGCCCCCCATAATGGAGATGGATGGAGGCCCAATTTTGTAATAGAGAACCTTTCATTAAGAAAACCACTGCTTTGGAGGATGTGGAGGCGCTAATGGGCCGGCCCCAGCTTGGGACTTAATTATATTACTGCTAACGAGCTGCAGCTCCGGCTGGCTGGGGCGTCTTGGCAACGGGCGCCGCTTCATCGTGGGCTCCTGTTTTTCCCACCGTGGGCCTCAGGTGGCCCTGTTAGAGATGACAGGGGACCTGGTGGCTAGAAGGGGCGCCAGGAGGGCCACTTCTTAAGAATGGCCTCTCACTCCCTGCAGAGCAGACAAGGTGCTTGCAGCAGGAGAGACAAAAGTCAGACAGCTGGAAGTACTTTCAGAATATGCTTAGAAAGACTCTGAATCTGAGCTCGTTCTGTACCCGGCCCTGGGCGCTGATGGCCTCCAGGGGCGCAGCAGGGCTCAGAAAGGCGTGGAGTAGGTAGGGGAGGGAGGCAGGGTGTAAATCTTCTCTGTGCAGAGGATGTCTTCCACGTTAGAACTGGCTGTCCTCCTCGCTGTTTGCAAGGCCAATGCCTGCAGGTTTCAGGGGACCCAGTACCTCCCCTGGGAGCCCAGTGAAGGCCGTGCTCTCTCCAGTGGAAGCTTCCTTCCATCTCCCGTGAACTTGCTGATCCCGTCTTATTTAATTTTAATTTTAATTATTATTATTATTATTATTTTTTGGCATCAGGGATTGAACTCAGGGGCACTGGACCACTGAGCCACACCCCAGCCCTATTCTGTATTTATTTAGAGACAGGGTCTCACCGAGTTGCCTAGGGCCTTGCTGTGGCTGAGGCTGGCCTTGAACTTGAGATCCTCCTGCCTCAGCCTCCTAAGCGGCTGGGATGACAGGCGTGCTCCTGGCACTATTGGATTTATGAAAGCACGGATTTGCTGACTGTCTGGTTCCCAACTTCCCGTCTCCTCTGGCAGCCGAGGGCCCCTGCCTCTTCTGCCTCTGCACCCCCAGCACCCCGGATGTTGTTGGTGTTTGAATGAATATTTATGGAATACATGAATGAACGAACGGCTGAGTATTTATAAGATCAAAACTAGTCTCGAGTACCACAGAACCCTTTAAAGATTTTTCTAAAGTGGTGAGATGGGCACAGCATAACCTTTATCCCCGTGACCCTTGGGAAGCGCCCCATCCGTGGCCTTAAGTCCAAGCACAGTGTCACACAGCCGTCTCCATCACGCATGCGCGGAGCGGTTTCATCTTTCCAAACAGGGACTCTGCCCTGGGCACAGTGGCCTCCGTTTTCCCTCCACCAGCCCCGCGGGGCCTCCGTTCCACCTTCGGTCTCCAGGAGTGTGGCCACTGCAGGTCCTTCCCGGGAGCGCGTCTTGTGATGCCAAGGGCCGCCACCATGGACGGAGTGGGTGCTGGGGCTGTGGCCGTGCGCTGCGTTCTGCTCAGGCTGTAGGACGAGCCCGTGTCCCAAAGGAATCCTTTTGACGACACTGCCACCCCGAGCGTGGCTAGGTGTCCTTGGGATTGGCGGAAACTGGGGGACTTGCAGATGGAGGGGACACCACCTAATCCTGAGGTCCTGGATGCTCGAGCCCAGCTCTGTCCTTTGGGGACTCAGTTTCCCACCTGTACTCGGTGGCTGGATGACGAGCTTGCGGGTGTCCCCAGAGCGGGCTCCCCACAGAACCGTCAGGAGCTGGGCCCCACTGTCCAGGTAGGCGACTCTGTCCTCTTGGAGGGTGGTCGGGGCGTCAGCGAGGGTGACACGGGCCCCTCCCTGGAAACTCTCTGGACAGATAGCGCCGAGTCGCTGAGGAACACGGGAAGCCACCGCGCCCCGCTCCGCCATGGCAGCAATTTTCCGTGTAATTAAGTTTATTCATCATGTATATTAAGGGGAAAATGGAAACGCACCATCATCACAGCCCACCGCCACCCACATCCATCTCCCGGGGCTCGCTTCTGTTTTCTCCGAGACCAGCAGCCCTGACGGATGCGCCGCCGGGACCGCCATCTGGTGCGAGGACAGTGGGGACCCAGGGCCCCCAGGACCCAGGTGTCACCCCCCTGAGCGGATACTTTTCCAAAAACTGTGCCTGCGCTCCACGGGCTCATGGCCCCGGAAGGACAGTGGGCGACCACATTGGCCACTTTTATGTGTGGCTCCCTACTGCTTTCTCTTGCTGGGGACCCCGGTGACATGGCTCCTGAGTTGAACCAGAATTACCACGCGCAACAGGGCTGCTGTGAATATTTTGGAACTGGAACATGAATGGAGGAGAGAGCATAGGCAGTTGCGTTATTCATTCAACAAACATGGGGTCCTCCTCGGGACAGCTCTGGGATAATGGCAGATGGTTAAAATGGGGCCCAAACGATGCTTGGCCTTCCTGGAACTTGCATCCATCCTAGAGGAGGAGGAAGCTGTCAACAGAAGGACCGCAGCCATTAAAGATTGATCCTTCACCCAGTAGGAGCACAAAAAGGGCAGGCATTCTTCGAAAGTGTGCCATGGGGCCTTGCTCCGCTCTGGGGTGAGGGTTGAGGAGATGTTTTGGAGGGAGGGGAGTCAGTCCTGAAGCCCGAGACTGGAGGAGAAGGGAGTGCAGCAGGTTGGTGTAGAAAATCAGCATGAGGCTGAGGCAGGAGGATTGCAAGTTCAGAGCCAGCCTCAACAACAGAGAGGCCCTAAGCAACTCAGTGAGACCCTGTTCTAAATAAAACACAAAATAGGGCTGGGGGTGTGGCCTAAGTGGCTAAGTGCCCCTGAGTTCAATCCCCAGCACCAAAAATAAAAATAAATAAATAAACAAATGAAAAATAAGGGCTGGGGATGTGGCTCTACCCATTGGAATGCCTTAGTCCTCCAGTATCTGAAGACCCACCTTAATACAATTTAAACAATACAATTTGTTATTGTGTAACAAGCAGTCAGAAGTAGAGCAGCTCCAGAGTTGTTCAGTTCAGGGGCTCAGTGAGGTCATCAAAGACCCACATTCTTCTCATGTGTTCACTCTGCTTTCTCCAGAATATAGGATGAAATCCTCACCGTTATTTCTTCATGGCCACAACATGGCTGCTGCAATCCATCTCCTACGACAGTATCCAAAGCTAGAGGAGAGATTTCCATTTCTCAGACTCCTTTTAAAGGGGGAGGAATCTGCGTGCCTAAAATCCCAGCGACTTGGAAGCCTGAGCAGGAGGATCTCAAGTTCAAAGCCAGCCTTAGCAACGCAGGGGGACCCTGTCTCAAAATAAAAAGTAAAAAGGGCTGGGCATGTGGTTCAGTGGTCAAGGGCCCCTGGGTTCAACCCCCAGTACCAAAATACATAAATTAAATAAAAACAAAGAGAGAAAACCTTTTGCAGGCAGACTCCTTCCAGAACGTTTCTCACTGGTCTGAACTTCATTGGTTTGTTTGAGCCCCTGGGTTGTGGGGGAGCCTCTTAGTGGAGAGGAGCATCTTGGCTAAAATGTCAGGAGCCTGAAGCTGGAGCCCCATCCGGCAGTCAGTTTGCTGTGTGACCCTGGCTTTGTCTCCTCTCCTCTCTGGGTACCCAGCCCCCAATCTGAAAAGCTAGATGGTTAGAGGAGGTCATTCTAAGGGTCTCGGCACTGTGTGGGGTTCTAGGATTCTAAATGTGCCATTGCTCATGTTGTATGTGTCATCCATTGGATTTTTGTCTGTTTACTTGTGGCCTCTTCCTGGCTCCCTGGTAGGTGGGAGGAATCATGTGACTAGTTCTGGCCCATGAGTGGAGGGCACGTGCCTGTCCTGGCTGGAGCATTTGATCGCCTGTTTGAGACTGAACTTCTTTCCCACTAGCACAACCTTGTTGACATTTGAGGTAGAGGCTGTGCCCTGTCTGGAGTCCCTGCGGTGCTCTACCAAGAGAGCTTCTTCCCTCCTTGCCAACTCTACGGCACTCAGAACAAGCCTGAAATCAACCTGTGAGGATTTGGGGATTCCTTGTTACAGCAGCATGACTTATCCCATCCTGACTTACTTGGTTGTTACAGTAACTATCAGTTGACACCAAAAGAGTGCTGACCACCAGGCACCAGGCAGAAGCCTGTACTCATATCTTACTATGAACCATCGCAGCAGCCTTGCAGGATGGCCAGGACCGTCATTCCTATATTTTTTTAGGGGAGGGGGGCATGCGGGGGATTGAACTCAGGGACACCTGACCACCGAGCCACACCGCCAGCCCTATTTTGTATTTTATTTACAGGCAGGATCTCACTCAGTTGCTTAGGTCACTAAGTTGCTGAGGCTGGCTTTGAACTCCCCATCCTCCTGCCTCAGCCTCCCCGGCCTCTGGGATGACAGGGATGCACCGGGAGCCTGGCCATCACCCCTATTTTTAAATTGAGGCAACAGAGTCTCAGAGCGGGAAGGTCAGTCACTCGTGGTCAAGCTCCTGGGAAGGAGGAGAGCAGGACTGAGGCCCAGGCTTGCCCCAGTGACCCTAGAGCCACCAGGAGCCTGTGTCAAGGCTGAAGAACAGAGGCGGAGCTTGGAGCTTGCAAGGTAGCCTTGGCCGTGGGCGGGGAGGGGCGTTGCCAGCCCAGGAGGTCCCCACCCTCCCCTGCTTCCCCCTGCAGATACCTCCTGCAGCGTCCTCTGCCCCGGGCTCCCTGCAGGCCCCAGCCAGCGCCGCCTTCTAAGAGACCTAATTAAGCCCTGGTGAGCAGGTCCCGGCAGCAGCTCCCAGGAGCCGAGAGGTGGGCAGAGAGAGTGGCAATAATGGCATTTGTAGTGATCCCAGTAACCGTAATAGCCCACGCTAGCCCTCTCCAAGAACTGCTGCTGTTATCATTACTACAACTGCTATCATCTCTAACCCGGCTCTGGGCCATGTCCCAGGTCCCTGTGGCTCAACCCTCACTTCCATCTTCTCCAAGACACTCACCAGGAGGCTCATCTAGAAATGCCCCAGATTTCTGCTTTGGATCAACCCCCTGCTCCATTTTACAGAAAGGGAGCCCGAGGTCTCAGCAGGCCACACCCAAGGCTGACCAGTGGTGGAGCTGGAATTGGAGGGACCGGTATAGGCTGGTGGACCTGATCCCTCTCTGGGCCCTTCAGGACAGTGTAGAGGGGGACATTGAGGCTGGACAGGGCCAGTTCTCCTCAAGAGTCATCCATGGCTTGTGGCTGGCCCTGAGCTGCCGGAGGGCCTGGGGTCATGGTGGACCACTGTCCTGCTGACTCGGCAGCGGCGCTAGGGGCCGGGAGCCGAGCCCCGGGGCTCTGACTCCGGCTTTACTTGCGCAGCCGCAGCCTCAGGGAAAGCAGCCTTGTTAGTGCAGCGGCCTGCGCGTCCCTGGGTGCAGCCGGGGGCGGAAACAGCCTCATTTACCTGGTACTGGACCCGGCGTGGCCACGCACGCTCCGGGCAGCCGGTGGACAGTGTGTGCCCCAGACACACAACCGCAGGGCGCAGGCCCACACCCAGGCAGCCCTGGGGGCCACTGCGCGGCTGCGAACCGCACACACCTCCGCCCCTGCCGTGCGAGTGGGGACCCTAGTCTCACCCAGGACTGGCCGTGGACGTGTCCTGCCCTGACCCCGCCCCGCACCTGTGTGGATTCTGCTCCCTTTCCTGGCCCCGCTTTCCCCACCCCCATTTTACAGATGAGGAGACTGAGCCTCAGGGGGATTCCGGGACCTGCCCAAGGACACCCCGCCAAGCAGTGGGGACCAGATGTCCCAATGACACCCACAGGGGGTGCACCGGAAGCCCACCCTGGGCCTGGGCCTGGGCCTGGGCCTGAGTCCTGCTCTGCTGCTGGGTGGTGAGGCCGGCTCAGGTCCCCTGGCCTCCCGGAGGCTTGGATCCTGCTCTTGAGGATGGAGAGAGAACAGCAGGTGCTTCACGGTGGCACGTGGAGGGACAGGCAGGGTCCCTGCAGGGAGCTGGCAGAGGTCACCATGGTGTTATTACATGCACACGAAGACACAGGAGCAGCCGGACGTCCCCAGGAGAGGCCGGGAACAGATTCCCCCCTCAGCCTTCAAGGGCCTGCTTTGCCACCCCTGACCCTGGACGTCCAGCCCCCTGGACTTTGGGACAGTAGATTTCTGCTGTTTAAGCCCTTTAGAGGGCACCACTTCCACGCCAGCCCTGGCCACTAGGAGACCTGGGCCCCTGGTGCTTGGCTCCTTAGCAAACCCAAGAGGCTGCCAGCCTGGAGTCCTCCTCCGTGTCACCCCAGAGTCCCCAGGTCCCAGTGGGCCTCGGGCAGGGGGAGAGGAACCCTCTGGGAAGAACGGATCTGCTCCTGGCCACGGGCGTCACCGGAGGGTGCTGGGTCCCCTGGGCCGGAGTTCCCATTGCGGAGACGGCAGCCGCTGTAACTGTGACTTAGAGCCGCCGTAAGCACCCTCGTATTCTTTTAGTGAGGCCGAGAGTCGCCATTAAATGGAATATGGAGAGAGGAGGCCGCAGAGGGTAGGCGCCTTTATTCAGGTTTTCACAGGACACTAAAGTACCCTGCCCTGCGGCCGCCTCCCTGCCTCCCTCCCTCCTCCTCCTCCTCCCAGCTCCTGGGGCTCCACTCCAGCACGGCCTCCCTGGGAGGCTGGCCTTGCCTGAGAGGCACCTGGGAACAGCCTGGGTTGGGCCTGAGGGGACCTGGGACTGAGTCCCACCCCGCCTGCCTGCAGGGAACGGAACTTGGGGGGGCTTGGCTGGTGGCCGGGAACCAGGGAGGACCCACAGGGAGCCTGGAGGGGAGGTGGCCCCTGCTTGGCCTGCCCCAGAGTCCCCGAGGCTGGAGGATGGGGGTCACAGGGCCCTCTTCCTGCTGCATGGCCCTAGAGCCAGCCCCGCCCCCCGCCTGCTCAGTGGCCCCTCTGCTCTCCTGCCTCTGTGACAGGAACCTCATTCCCCCCTGGCCACCCTTGGGGACCCGTCTGCACGCAGGTGTCAACCCCTCTGACCAGCTCTCCTCAACAGGGCCCCGTTCTGGGTTTGAAACTCCAGGGGAATCTTGCTCTTTCTGCCCTGGGGACCCTGGGGACAGGGACGTCAGGAAGCAGCACGGGCTGTAAAGGCAGAAGCTGGCACTGCTGTCCTCAGCACCGGCCCTGCACACCTAGCAGAGGCGCGGGGCACCACAGGGCTGCGGGGAGAGCAGCAGAGAACAGCTGGCCGCCTCGGCTCTGCCCCTGACTCCCTCCCTGAGCCCCCGGGTCTCATCTGCAGAGTGGGACCACGAAACCTTGTTGTGAAGCTCTCAGCATGCAGTTGGTGCCCCATAAATGCAGGTGTTCTTCTTCCTCCCAAGTCAGTCCTCTGTCTTCTCCCTGGTGGCATCCAGAAAGCACCCCGGCCTGCAGTGGAAGCCACTGCTAGGTAGGACAGGAGGGACAGGGGTTCTAAGGGCCGCAGCAGCAGACAGAGGGGACGGGAGCATTCCAGGCAGAGCCGGCACGTGTGCAAGGGCCCTGGGGCTGAAGGGAGGGGCAGAGGGAGCTGGGGGCGAGGGCCAAGGCTGAACAGAGGTGAGAAAGGGAGTGTGGAACAGACGGGGCTGGGCAGCGGCAGGGGACACCTGCACTTGGACAGGAGGGGATGGCTTCACGTCTGGATTTCATTGCAGAGGTGGTGAGAAGTTTATTCTAAGAAAAATCAGAAACTCTAGAGTGTGACGCTGGGGCCTGGAAGGAGGCTGGTGTCTGGGCAGGATTTCTTCTGCTGCAGTGAGAGGTGAAGCACAGATTGGGGAAGAGGGGTGGAGGCAGCGAGGCCCATGAGGAATTGAGGCTGATGGTGGAGGACGGAAGGGGTGGTCAGGCCCAGGAGAGGGCCCAGAAGCTGAACTCACCGAGGGTCAAGCCCAGGTGGAGTGGGGACGATGGGGTCTTCACAACCCACTCTAAGCACCCTGAAGCCAGAGTCCTTCTTGGTCTCAACCATGCACACAGTCGGTGCTCGATAAATGCCAAAGACATGACCCAATGTGTGCATTACAGTTCATTTGCTGACCCCCTTTGTGGATGGGTAGTGGATTGTGAGCTACTCTGGGCCCCCAGGAATGCTTCAAAGATGAAGATGGTAATTATTTTATGTTGGTCCATCTAATCTCCACCACAGTGCTAAGGTACATATACTGGTATCATCCCTACTTTATGAAGTTCAGAGATGTTGTGCTACTGGCCAAGCTCACACAGCACCTAAATGGTGGAATTTGGACTTGAACCCAGGTCTGAGTTTTTTTCTGACTCCCCAACTGGACCACCCAACCCCTGGGGGACACTGCCTTCAAAGATCTTTGTCCCTGGGCCCTGGCAAAAGACAGAAGAATGTGGAGCCTGTTGCCAGCTCAGTCCTCATGTCGCTAATAATGCAGTCAATTGTTTGTTTCAAATTACAGTAAATGTCCCTGTCCCCCCCTCCCTGCCCCGCCCCCCAGTGAATCATTTACCACAACTGTGGCGGGAGTGTCCTGTTTACCCGGAGCCGAGGAGTTCCAATCTGAGTCCGATTATTGATGCTCGGCTTCCAAGGCCTGCGGAGAGGACCTCCTAATTGCTCCAATTAATACCTGCCACTCGGCTCCGTCAAGCTGAAGGTCGGCCTCGGCCTCTGAGGGTGTGGGAGGACGGACCCTGCAGCCCCGGGCCAGCACACAGCACTTCAGGACCGGGTGTGGTCTTTTGTGAGGGGGCAGCTTTATTGGTGCCCACTGGGTCCCCACTGGTCCTGCTGGTCCCCACCCTGGTGGGGGCATTCCCGGAATTGGCCCCTGTTGTAGCTTTGCTGGAGGACCTGGGCAGGGCCTGTCTCCTGCCGGAGCCTGTCTCCCCAGCTGTAAAGTGGGCGTGATGGTCCCCCCCACCCCCAGTGAAAACTGCCAGGGCCACGTGGTCCCACAGCACGGAGGTACTGACCCGTTGGGTGACATGTTGTCATTTTGGGAAGGGGCAACTCTTCAGAACCTTTGGGTGGCAGATGCGGTCCTGAGTGGGAGTGGGGAGGGAGGGGACAGGTCAGTGGCATTCACGTGAGACTGACCTGGATTTGAATTTCACCTCCCATCCTTGAGCCGTGTGTTCTTTGGTAATAGTTACAAGGACAGGGCTGTATCGGCGCTTGCTGCATACCATATGATCGGACACGTGGAATGCAAACCACACCATGGGACCAGACCTGTGGAGTATGATCCAAGGAGTAGGGATCTTTTTATTCCCATTGTACACACGAGGAAGCAGAGGCTCAGAGAGGTCAAGTGAATTTCCCAAGGTCACACAGCAGGAATTGACTTGGATCCAGATCCCTGGAATTCCAGAGCCTAGGGACCATCTGCTCTAGGCCTGCCTCCAGCCCCCTCAGCCTCCCCTTGGAGCCTAAGGATAAGGTCTCCCAGGCAAGTGTGAGGTTCCTTGGGGACACTTGGGAGGCCTGGAGAGCCGGCGGCCTGCCCAAGCCCTGTCCCCTCCTGCCTGCACCCGCGGGGGGGGGGGGGAGACTCAACCTGACTGCAGCCCGACTCCAGCCCCGGGTGGACACCTGGGCTGATCGCTCCTCTCGGGGGGCAGTGGGGGGGACGGGGGACCTGGTTCCCTTGGCTGGAAATTCCCTGCCTTTGATCCCAGGCACCGGGGGCTGGAGGTCCCACCTGAGCGCATTGGGGTGGTTTTCTGATGTGACACATGTCACCGTGCATTATGTCATCAGCCCTGCAAAGCGGTGACAACAGAGCCTGATGAAACAAGAAAGGTGGGGGTCCCGGGGGTGGGTGGGGTGGGGGTCTCGGGCCTGCTGCGCTCGTCCGCCTCCCTGTGGTCACCGCGGGGCGTCTGCACAACCCGGGCCCGAGGGCGGGGACTCTGGCCTGGCATGGATGAGCCTGATGTCCTGGTGCCTGACACGCGCTGGTCTGAGGTCCCCAAATTAAAAGAAACAGACCTTCACAGGCAGAGGCAGGCGGGCCTGGTGGGGACCCAGCAGAGCTCCCCAGTGGGGGACCGGCCGCCTCCCCTAATTACCGCCGCTTTAATATTTATAGGGCAGGTGCCGGAGGGCTGCAGGGGGGCGCAGCCCCAGGGCTGCCATGGCGGGCTGAGCCACGATGTCTGCTTGATCCAGGGTCCTGGTTGGCCCATGTGGTCTGACTTGGCACCTTCCTGAGATGTAGAAAAATCCATTTGTGCAGAACTAGCTATGTCCTGGGCACTGGGCTCAGACCCTGGCAGCTTGGAAGTCCCCAGGGCCCCCAAGGTGAAGAGTTCTGGATCCACATGGACCTGGGTTTCTTACTCAAAAAATCCACTTATTGCTGGCTGTGTGCCCTGGGGCGGGTAGCCACACCTCTCTGAGCCTCAGTTCCTGTGTCTGTATCATGGAAGAGGTAAGATGCCTCCCTCCTGGGTTTGTTGTACATGTCCAGGGAGGTGAGACTCTCAAGGTGCTCCACCTGGCCCCTAGCTGTGTTCCTGAGCAGGAGTCACAGACTGGGGCCTCAGTGTGGGCCCCACCATTCCCCTCCCTCATCCTTTCTCCTGCCATGGCATAATGCAGCCACAGGGCCCTCACCAGATGCTGACACCTTGATCTTGAACTTTCCTCCCTCCAGAACTACAAGAAATAAAATGATTTTTTCTTTATGAATTTTCCAGTCTCTGTTATTCTGTTATAGCAACACAAAGTAGACGAAGAAACCGTTATCTATGAATCTCTAGACAGGCTTTGTTGGATTGAATTTGCCTGTATCAGTTAGTAATGGTCTTGATGGTGCCGCGTAACAAAGTGGCCCCAAACTTAGTAGCTTACAGTTTATTCTCACAGATTTGTGGGGGGGCTGAGGGATGGTTCATCTAGACAGGGCCTGGCTGAGTGGCTCTGCTGATCTTGGCTGGGGTCACCCAGGCAGCTGGTGCTGGGCTCAACTAGACTGGACTCCCTCGGGATGGCTCCCTCCTTCTGGGACCAGCTTGGGCCAGGCCATAGTCTTTCCTCACCACACAGTGGCTGATCAGTGCGGGTTTACGCTTCTGAAGGATGGTGGAGTCTGTTCTCCAGCTCACCTTCCCACAGGAGGGGTTATCCATGCCATTTTCCTGCTGAGGAAACAGAGATTCCCAAACAGGAAGTTACTCCTGGTGCAGCTGAGATCTGGACGCTCTAGACACCATTTTCTTCTCCATCAATGGGTGTTCTGAGCCACCTCCAATTCCTATGATCAGTACCATTTATTAAACCCCTGCTGTGTGCCGACAGCCCCGCCTCCCTCAGCCCGGGTCCCCTCCCCTGTGCAGTGAGCAGAGACGCATCTGCTTTGGGTAGCACCTGGGCCTCGAGTAGGTGCTCATTAAACCCAAGCCATGGTCATTGTCAAGGTCCCACTGTGTGTGTGTTTCACTCTGAGGGGGAAAAAAGCTGGCAATGATGGCCGCGGGCGGCTGGATTCCGAGGTCTCCCTCTGCAGACGAGGAGATCCTCTAAATCCCATCAGAGACTCTAGAGGACAGGGAGGAGGGGAAAGAGGGACCCTCGCAGGGACAGTGGCTGTGTCAGGGACAGTGGCTGGGTTCTGCCTGCGCCCCTGCTTTTGCAGACTGGAGGGTCAGAGAGGCCCAAGGGTGCCCAGGGCCACTGGCCAGCGGTGGAGGGGCCGAGGCCACTGTCAGGCTGCAGGATCTTCCTCCCGGTCCCCTTTGGGGACTGTGGGGCTCTGGGGCACCCCAGGGAGCGGCAGCTGGGTTGTCCCCGCGGGCGCAGCCTGCCAAAGCAATTCTCAGTGAAGTCCCCCGGGGTTTGTGTCAAGGACAAAGTGGTGTGTCCCGTGGGTAAATATAGTTAACACAGCTGCAAAACAGAATTCATTTCCTGTTTGAGATATCATTTTTAAAGTACGGTATAGAAAGAGCTTTAAAAATGAAATTATAGCCGGCAATAAAACCCCCTCGTAGGCGCTGTATTCAAATGATGCTACATAATAGGCCAAGTTCATAAATAAACATCTCCTGTTAACCCTCTGCTGGGCCCTGTGGGGCAGCCGCTGGGACACCGCTGGGGAGGAAGAGACCGTTTTCCTAGTGGTCTCCTGGGCTGCCCCTCCAACCTCTGGTCGGTGCGGCACACGGGATCATTCTCTGCTGACAGCAGGGGCTGTGGCAATGCCCCCGACGCCCCCCAAGCCAGGAGGGCTCTAGGGCCAGGATTAGACAGGTGCTTCCCCAAGTTCCGGAAGCTTGCCGAGCTTTAGTTCTGTGGTTGGATATGGCTTTCTGCAGGGAGCCTCCCTGACCCCCGTCCCAGGGGACTGAGCAACCCCGTTAGGCATTCCCGGGACCCTCCTTGCTCCTCTTCCTGGGATTTGCTTCTCCACTGTCCACATCTCAGGTCAGAGGTCACCTCCTTAGAGCAGCTGTCTTCCGCGCCTTGGGCTAAAGTGGCCCTCCTGGGTGACTCTGTCGTCCCCCCTCTCTGTCTCCAGGTGTCCCCCAGTGTCCCCCTGAGCCGAAATCGCCCTGTTTGGGATGTGCTGGGTCTGGGCCACTGCAGGGATCTGCACAGCCCCTGGGCTGGAGTGACCACACGGGGGAACGCGTCAGAATGGGGAGTCCCCTGCAGCGGCCACCCCCTCCCTCCTTACACCTCCTGTGTGGCATCTGAGTCCCCTTCCTTGAGAGACAAGGGGCTGCCCATCTCCTCTGGGTGCTTCTGGTTACTTCCTGACACTCCTTGACACAAGGTCCAGGGCAAAATGAAGTCGCCGCCGGGCGCACACCTGTCATCCCAGCCGCTCAGGAGGCTGAGGCAGGAGGATCGGGGGTTCAAAGCCAGCCTCAGCCACAGTGAGGCCCTAAGCATCTCAGTGAGACCCTGTCTCTAAATAAAATGCAAAATAGGGCTGGGGACGTGGCTTAGTGATCGGATGCCCCTGAGTTCAATCACCTGTACCCCCCCACCCCCAAATGAAGTTGCTGGTGGAACTGGGGGTGTCTGCGATGCTGTCCAAGGAGACAAACCCACACCCGACCTGCTGAGCCGGATTCTCTGGAGCCCCGCCCCCTGGCCTGGGCTGGCTCCGCCCCCTGGTTGTGAAGACGCCCCAGGAATCGGGGTTCACCGCCTGGTGGAGAAGCCCGAAACCAGGCGCTCCCGAGCCCCCCCCCC
>NW_026000130.1:2772161-2778010 GCF_001458135.2 Marmota marmota marmota | reverse complement strand
CTGGCTGCCCAGGGGCCCGGCCACCCTGGGGCTCTGCCTCATCGTGTGGCGGCAGCAGGGCTTCTGGCCACAGCGGTCCCTTGGGGGTCTGCAGCGGTCCCTTGGGGGTCTGCAGGGCCTGGAAACGCTGTCTGCTGTCTGCGTGTTGGGCACAATGACCTGTCTCCTCGCCAGAGCCCCCCACGCGCTGCCCAGGGGAGAGAAGAAGGTGCTGGAATCCAGAGCAAGTGAGAGATTGACAGGTGAGCGCTCATCTCAGACAAAGGGACTGGTGACGTGAGCACACGCACGTCCCGCCCCCCCCCCCGCCAAGTCCTCCTCCTTCAGGGCTCCCAGACGTGGCTCTGGCTCTTCTCCTAGACAACGGAACCTGGAGGTGCACGTCACCATTTTTCAACTACTTTCTTTACTGTTTTTGAAGCCTCATCTCACATGTATGTGTCACTGTGATCGTCGTGATCGTCTTCCACTCCCAGTCATGTTTCCATCAACAACTTTAAATTTTTTTTTTTTTTTTTTGGTACCAGGGATTGAACCCAGGGGTGCTCGACCACTGAGCCACACCCCCAGCCCTTTTTACTTTTTATTTTGAGACAGGGTCTCACTGAGTTGCTTTGGGCCTCCCTAAGAGGCTGAGGCCTGCCTTGAATGTGTGAGTGATCCTCCTGCCTCAGCCTCCGGAGCCAATGGGATGACAGGCGAGGGCCTCCGCGTGGCTGGTGATCATTCTTCCACCACTCTGACTCTCAGCTCTGGTCTTCCAAATCGTCAGGTTGGAGTCCCCAGCTGTCCACATCTGAATAGCCATCCCCAGAGAGAAGGGAGTGACATCTCCATAACCCGCGTGGCCACCCAGCGATGGAGAAATCCCACAAAGAAACTTGAGGGCAAGTAAACCACTTCCTGGTAAACACAAGAAATCGTGGTCCACGTGGACGGACTGAGCAAACCTCGGGGGATACTGCTGTGAGCGGCACCGGCCCATTTTACAGATGGGAAACTGAGGCACAGAGGAAAACGAACTGCCCAAGCCCACTCTGGTGACGCTGGGGACTGCCCCTGGTCCCCAGTCCTGGCCTCCCTGCGGTGCCATATTGGATTGGCCGTCCTCGCCCACTGGGAGCCTGGGGACTTCGTGCATCAACTCTGCTAGAAAGAGGAGACTCTGGGGTGCGGGGGACTCTGATTTATTTATTTTAAACCCCCCTCTCCCTTCCCATCTCTCTCTGATCTCAAAGCCCAGACCGTTCCATCAATTTTGTTTGCCTTTCCCAACACGAGACATTGTCATTTCATTAACTCAAGCGGGGGACTCTTCAGACGAGGTTGGGCTTCAATAATTCTCTTTAAAGTTAACGGAGAAATGTATGCTTAATTATATTTGCATATGAAAAATAGGGTCTAATTAGTTTGATTGATTATTATTTTAACCCTAATGGCATCTTGAGTATCTGTCTCAACTAATAGCCACTGTATCGCTAATAAATCATTGAGTTTTTATGGCATGGTCTATTGAGCCGGCTTATGAAATATATTTTATTAATATCCCGGAATGTATTGAAACTGATACCAGTCAAACAACTGCTCATTTATTAAACTGTTTAAATGTCAGTTTTATACAAGAGTAATAACACAGGAAATATGTGCTTTGGGGAGACATCCGTAGGCCACGGGTGCTCCAAATATTCGTTATCTTGGAAAAATGTATTAGGGAAATAAAAGTCCAATTATGTCATTTATTGTATTGAATAAATCTATATTGACTAACATAAATGTTGCAAATTAGCAGATGCCGTTGCTTCAAAACTTTTTAATTCTCTGAGGTTGATCTCCAGGGTTCGGTGGAGCCACAAAGTGCAGGTTCCCGGGCAGCTGGGGTTTCAGGAGCAGAGAAGTCACTGGGAACCCTGGTGTTCCCATGCAGGGGACACAAAATGGACCAAAGACAGATGAGGCCTCTTTGAATAGTGGTAAGGGCCAAGAAGGGCATCGGGAGGCTGTGCGGTGGGGAATGCCCGAGCGGGGCTCCTCTGCATAGGACAGGTAGGGCAGTAATGAGACTGATGAGTGGGAGTCTCAGGTGCAAAGGCCCTGAGGTCACAGCAGGCTCGGCTGATGGTGGACCGAGTGAGGGCTGGTGGGCAGGGGCCGAGTGGTGGAAGAGGCAGGTGGGCGCAAGTCAGAGAGCCTGGCAGACCAAGGAAGGGCGTTTGGGGTTAGTTCTAGGTGAGATGGGTGGCCAAGGAGGGTTGGCCTCGGGAGAGAGACATGGTCCCGTTTCTAGTTTGCTGAGGTCACTTGGGAGCTGGGAGGGGAATGGGTGGCCATGGGGAATCAGGGCAGAGACTGGTGTTGTCCTTAAGGATGGGGACGGAGAGAATGTGATGCTTCGGGATTCTGTAGAAGACAAGTTGACAGCCTAGACTGATGGATCGGGTCCTGGGAGACAGGGAGAGAGGAGCCAAGGATGTTCCCAGGGTTTGGTCTGGGCTTCTGGGTGGGATGTAGGTTTTGGTGTTAGAAAGAGGCAAGTGGGATGGTTCAGAGCTTAAGCATTAACCTTTTGCTGTGCAACCTTGGGTAACTTATACAGCCTCTCTGATCCGTGACTTTCCTACCTGTAATTGGATGCAGTGAGGATGTCTTCTTCTCAGGATGTGACGAGGGGTTGGTGGGGTCTCATGTGAGGTGCTCAACACAGTGCCTGATGGTGAAGCCCTGGACACCCACTGCTCTAATATCAAGGTAGACACTCTGGATGCCCCGTGATGGCCCAGAGAGGTGTTGAGGGCACAGACTGAGGAAGGCCTGGTTCAAATCCCAGCTTGGTCCCGTGTCTGCAGTGCAGAGCTGGTTTGTGGATTTGAGAAAAATACGTGCCAACTTCCTGCCTCAGAGCCTGGTCCTCCAGTCCCGAGGGTGACAGGCCTTAAGACTCCCATTTTAATCCACTGACCCAAATCCTGGGCACTTTCAACTCCCACCGAAGCTGCCCGAGAGTGGCTGGGGTCCTGCCAGGCGGGTGGTCACGGAGGGGAGTGGAGTCTGGGGTCTCTTCCCAGGGCGCTGCTAACTTGCTGTGTGACCTTGGGGGAGCCCGTCACCCTCTCTGGCTGCTGTTGCCTCCGGTGTGAAATGAGGAGGCTGGTGGGGTGCATCTCCAAGGTCTTTTTCAGAGCCTTAAAAAAATCGATGATGATAAAGGTCAGTGATTAGTGAGGCGCCATCTGCCCCCGCGAGCCCCAGACCCTCCCCACCTGCCGGGGAGTAAAACAGTGAGCAGAGGACTTCCTAGACTGCTGTCCCTCGGCCTGAAAAACGAGTATCTGCTTTTGTATCAGCCTTGATTGAAATTCTTATGCCACGGCGGCCGTCCCCACCATCAATGCCTTAATTAGAAATTAGGACAGTCACATTGGCATAAATTAAATCAGACTAAAGATGATTAACAAAGTAATGCAAGAAATCATTAAATTAAACCATTGTGCCGAGTTCTCTGCTGATCTATCACAAATTTGGGCTGCTAATGAGGTCTTAATTAGTAAGTCAGGTCGAAATAACTCATGTCACTCACCACAAAGCCAGCCAGCGCCCCGCTCTCCCTCTCTCTCTCTCTCTCTCTCTGTCTCTCCCCCTCCCTCCCTCTCTCCCCCTCCCCCCTCTCTCCCTCTCTCCCTCTCTCNCCCCCTCTCCCCCCCACCTCCATCAGGGGCTGTGGGTGGGGCTCTGGGCAGGGTCACTAGGGGGAGCTTTCCCTGGGGTCATGGAAACCTGCTTTGCACCGAATTCGTTGGTGGTCAGCCCCGGGAGGACGTCACACCGACCCCAGGGGTGTGCTTGGCTCACAGCCTCAAGTGACAGAATGGAGGAAGGAAAGAAATGGTTTTGCTTTATCCCCTGGAAATGCAGGTGGGGCGTCCCGAGAGGTGTCATAGAGGACCTGGGGGGCAGAGCTGGGGTCCCTGGGGTCCCGAGTAAGGATCCTTTCTTCTTTCTATTGTTCTGTGAGATTTCCCCCTTTGTCCAGAACAAGGCCATATTCAGGAAAGTAGATGGGAGGAGGAGAGTGGAGGCTCAAAGAGGTGAATTGATTCCCCCAAGGTCACACAGCCAGGAAGAAGCAGAGTTGGATTCAGACTCTGACTTCAGAGTGTAAATGCTTCACTTCTGGGCTCTGACGCCTCAGCAAAAAAGACCACACGGCTGGGTGGCAGAACAGGCAAGGATTTGGAGGAAAGGTGAGTGGTAAGCATGGAACTGTCCTAGGGAGATGGACGGGTCTGTGGGGTGGCCAATGGCTTCGGAGTCAAGCCGACCTTGCATTAACGTCAGGCTCTGCAAGCCCCCCCCCCCCCACCCCATGTGGTCTGAAGCCAATGACTTCCCCTCCTGGAGCCTCAGTTTCCTCATCTGTCAAATGGGCATGATTCATACTTTCCTGTGGAATGTGAAATGTGCCTTCCATACAGTAAGTGTTTAATAAGTGTTTCCTTCCCTCACCTTGCCAGTGGTGGTCTGGTGATTCGTAAGCTCCTGTTGTGTAACAAAACTCGTGAAATTCGACGTCTTAAATAAATGACGACTTACTGAACTCTGGATGCCAGGGGTCGGCAGATGTTGTGGATTACAGCTGCCCTGGTCGAGGGGTTCTCCTGCTGGGCTACCCGGGCTCAACCAGAGTTGGCTGCCACTGCTGCTGGCTGCTGGTGTGAGGAGTGGCAGGGCCTCACGCCTCCTTTGCTCCTGGCTGCAGAAAAGAGCCAGGAGGCTGAGGCAGGAGGATCGCAAGTTTGAGGCCAGCCTCAGCAATTTAGCGAGGCCCTAAGCAACTCAGCAAACTGTCTCAAAATAAAAAATAAAAAGGGGGGACATGGCTCGGTGATTAAATGCCCGTGTATTCATTCCCTGGTACCGCTAAAATAAAAAAAACATTAAAATAAGGCGAATGCTAATGTGTTTAGTGAGCACTTACTAGGAGCTTGGGAGGGCCAGGGTGTGGCACACCTTACTCATTTTTTATTAAGGTAAATGTACACAATATAAAATGTGCCATCTAAATTTTTTTTTTTTTTGTAGTTTAGATGGACAGAATGCCTTTATTTTAGTTGTCTATTTTCGTGTGGTGCTAAGGATCCAACCCAGTGCCTCACAGGTGCTAGGCCAGTGCTCTGCCACTGAGCTACAGCCCCAGTCCCTAAAATGTGTCCATCATGACTGAATTTTCCAGAATTTTTTACGGCCCCCAAAACGGAAACTCTGTACCCTTACACAAGAGTGGCATGGCCTCTGGTGACTTCTGTTCTACTTCCTGTCTTTGCATTTGTCTGCTGTGGATACTCCATATGGGTGAAATGATGAGAGATTGGTGCATTTGTGTCTGGCTTATATCCCTAGTGCAATGCCTTCAAGGTAGCTGGTGCCACAGCAGCCCCCAGGGGCAACCGAGGCTCCAGCAGGTGGTGCAGTGCTTCGTCCAAGCGCAGAGTGTCTGCCCTCCAGGTTGGGGCGTGTTGATGTCCGTTCCCGTCTCCCTCCTGTCTCCCAGGCCTGCGCTGGGCCTCCCAGGTCTCCATACCCACAAGCCAACCACAGCTCGATAAACCGCCCTCCCCTGCAAAGCCTTCTATTTATTTCCCTCAGCCCCAAGATGGCCCCCCAGCCAGGGCTGAAACAATCACTTTTTCATTGATTCTGCTTCAATTAATTAAAAAATCCATCTGACCACTCCACAGCTTGATTGACTTTGAGGATTCCAAAGAAAAAGAAATAGATGACCATGTCCCAGAGTGAGTATAGTCAAGGGGGCAGTTTGCAGTCAGGAGGGCTTCCTGGGGGCTGTCTCTTATACA
>NW_026000130.1:2702483-2772146 GCF_001458135.2 Marmota marmota marmota | reverse complement strand
GAGGTGGGGGGTGGGGGAACCGGGGTGGGGGAGGCTCCTATCCAGGGCAGCTCTGTGGCACTGTTTGTACAAACTTGCAGGAGGCCCGGGGAACCCCACAGACACTCCGAGGAGGAGCAGGGACCTGCCCGAAGGCTGTATTGCTATGAACAGTCTGAGTCACGTCACAGATGCTTGGTGGGGGACAGGCAATTCACATAACATTTTTCTGGTTCACAAGATAGAAGAAGAAACAGAAGCTCAGAGAGGTTGTCTGACTTGTCCGAGGCCACACAGCAAGACTTTGTCAGGGAGGAACCTTGCTTCTTAGGCTTTCCATGCCTGGTTTTGGGGGTGCATTTTCTGACTTGCCCAGGGTAGGGCTGTAAGGGACAAGGACACCAGGCAGGACTCTCTCATTTTGAAGGGAATCCGGGGAATTTTCTCTGAGAGGAAGGACTCCTTTGTAGAACGCCTGCCAAGCTATTTAGAGCTGGGAGACCCCTTACGGGGTCACCTGCCTTGATGACTTCGGACTGTTTTATTTTACCTGCCAAATCCCATGTGGGAGCAGGATTTTATGTAGATTTGTTGAAGGAACAAGGACAAGAACAAACAGATCAATGAACGTACATCAGCTTGGCTGGAGGGCGGTGAGGAACCCTCCAACAGCAGGGCCTGGGGCCGGCAGACCTGGGGTGGGCTAGGGCCTTTGTCGCGCATCTGGGAATTTTTAAGCCAGAAAAGCCCCTGGATGGAGACCCTTCACTGTGGGAACCTTTACGCCGCACACACTGGCCAGCGCTCCAGATGCGGGACTCTCACCCTCATTGCTGCGGTACCCTGTGACGCCACAATGGTAGTGACCACACCACAAGGGGACTTCTGAGACAGAGGCTGTGCTGAGCTCTTTATTAAGAACACCATGGAGCTGGGTTCGGTGGCGCACACCTGTCACCCCAGCGGCTGGGGAGGCTGAGGCAGGAGGATCGCCAGTTCAAAGCCAGCCTCAGCGACAGCGAGGTCCTGAGCAGCTCAGTGAGACCCTGTCTCTAAATAAATACAGAATAGGGCTGGGGGTGGGGCTCAGGGGTCGAGGGCCCCTGAGTTCAACCCCTGGTACCCCCGAAGTCCCCCTAACAAGAGTCACTGGGATTCTGTAGTAAATTTCTCAGTGCCTGGGAACTCTGATCTTGGGGTACCACAAGCTCTGAGCTTTGTCACTGGGGGTTCAGGGAGGCCACTCAGCTAAGCCTCCACCCTACCTGGGTGACATTCAGTGGCCTCCATGGCAGATGGAAGCAGGCGTCCCCAGCTTTCAGGAAGGCGGACAGCCATTGCCTCGCTGTGGCCGTTCAGTTCGACGCCTGGCTTCTTCCTGGCGGGAGGGGCCAGCCTTCTGCTCCCGGCACCTCTGGCCAGGGCAGGGACAGGGGCCGGCCTCCCAGCAGGTCTGCCCACCCGCCTGGAGCACCGTAGCTGTGGGGAAGCAGGGCCAGACACCAGGGGGCCGTGCTGCTCCCCCCTACCGCTGGCTTCAACTGCAGCGCAGAGGAGGCCGGCGTCCTGGAGGGCAGGCGTCCCCCCACGGAAGACCCTGACCCCATGCAGAGCCTGCCTCGGGGGGACCCAGCCAGGCAGGTGGCCCCGCAGCTCTGGAGGTGGGTCTGAGGGAGCAGCCCCTCCCCGCCTCAGGCGGGGGTGAGGGTTGTCCCAGGGCTGGGCCTGCACAGGAGAGGAGGCTGTCACTCAGGCTTGCTGGGCCCAAGGACGGGGACAAGTCAGGCAGGCGCGCCCAGGCGATTTTGTCGTTGGGCAAACGTCCCGGAGTGTGTGCACACACTGGGCAGCGCGGCCGCTGGCCCCTGTGGTCTCCAGCCCCAGCGAGAGGACAAACCCGGGACCGGGAGGCTGCTGCGGGCGTCACACCGACGACGCCTTCCAGCACTTGTCTTTCTTTCTTTCTTTTCTTTCTTTAAAACTAAGCAGCAGCAGGAGCACCGCGTAGGTCGCTAGGTCTGTCCAGTGCGCATGCCCCAAGACCCGCAGCCGGTAGGGAGCCCCCGCTCACACCACCATCACCGCAGTCAGTTGCGTGGTGTGCGGTGACGTCAAGCACGCCAAGCACGCCATGACGCCACGCCACGACGACACCATGACGTCACACCACGCCGTAGCACACGACGTCATTAGCAATAGGAATTTTTCGGCTCCCTTGTAATGTCACGGGCCCAGCGTCGCATATGCAGTCGGACATCCTCCAAGGTGGTGTTAGGTGGCACGTGGTTGTACGTGGTCGCGGCGGCAGACACTGCAAATATGATTTGACTCCCATCCAGCCTCAAAGAATGAGCCCCTTTATGAAGATGGGAAACCGAGGCTCAGAGAGGGCAAGAGGTTCACCCAAGTTCACACAGGAGGTGGACGAGCTCCGTGGAGCTCCAGGGATGGAGCTATTGTAGTTATTTTGGGTATCTGGGGCAGGGCGAGCCCTGAGACAGGTGACACACCATGGATGCACTTTTTTTTTTTTTCAGTAGCTCATTCATAAAAGTAAAAAAGCAACACATAGAATTCTTTGTAAAAATATATTTAATTTAACCCGTGCATCAAAATGCTCACTTGAATATGTAATCAATGTGGGGATTTTAAAGCATTTTTTTTTTTCTCACCTTAAAGACGTTTCCTGTTTGGACAGCCCAGCTGATTCGGATCAGCCAGCCGTGGGGGCTGGGTTGGCGGTGCACCACGGGATTGGCCCAAGCTCAGAGGGGGCTTGGAGGTTGCGCAGAAGAGCAGGTCCCCCGGCTTTGGCTCCCTGCTTTCTGTCTTCTGCACAGACACCTGGGCCACCGTCGGGGCCGCGACATTGCAAGAAGACGCTTCCCACGTGCAGGCGCCAGGCTGCATAGGCGGGGCGTGAACTGGCTCATTAAGGACTACTGTCCCCATCTTGCAGTGGAGGCAACCGAGGCTCAGAGGGGGAAGGTACTGCCCCCAACACAGCTTGTACCTGCTACAGTCACCTCTGCTGACGCTCCTGCTGCATCCAGCCCAGAGCCAGGGTGAGGCTGCCCCCACAGCCCCAGGAGAGGCTGCCTCCAGTGCCTCTCAAAGCGGAGGGCAATTTGCATGTCCTTGGAGAAGTTGAGGTCCTTTACCTATTTCGGAACCGGGTTGTTTATTTATTTACTTGTTTGTTTATTTATTAATTTTTTGTTCCTGAGTTGTGTGAATTCTTTGCAGAATTGAGATACGAATGCCGTATTTGGAGGCCTGCCCATTTCAATAATTCAGAATACTTATATTGATACTTAAAATCTGCTAAGATCCCACGATCAGGCTAAACGTTCTTACAAAAAATGATTGGCGGGGGCGGGGGCGGGGACTCTGGGGGCACCCGGATTTGCTCTGAGCCTTGGTGCTGCCGATGGCTCTAAGGTATGGCTCAGCCCCAGACTGATCCTGCTCAGCCTTACCGGTCAGTCATACTTCAGTGAGGTAACTTAAAATTAATAAAATAAAAAATAAACAGATGAAAAAAGCACACAAATAATATATTAGGAGGCAGAAGAAGAAGGGGAAGAAGAAAAGGCGGAGGAGGGAGGGGAAAGGCCGGCTCCCGATTTGCAGGGTGACTGGGATCCCCAAGGGCCAGTCACACTGGACATGCAGATCCCCAGGTCTGTGCTGCGATTGGCTGGTTCGTACCCTGGGACCTGGTTTGTTCTGGAGGCAGAAGGACTGAGGCAGCTCCCTGCCATTGCGCTTGGCTGTGTGGTTTTGGGCAAGTTACCTCACCTCTCTGGGCCACAGTCTGTTTGCATCTGACAGTAGTATCCTTGTTACAAGATCCAAGGAGAGAAGAGCCATCAAGCAGGAAGTGTGTCATGGACCCTGCCAAGGGGTACCTTATTTCTCAGTGGAGGCCCAGAGAGGCCAGGAGGCTTAGCTGTGGTCTCTGGGGAAGGAGTGAGGGTGTCGGGAGAGAATCGAGGGCTCCGGGACCCGGGAAGCTCATTTCCACAACTCTGCCCAGCCGCTGCGACCTGCCCCTTGCTGGATGGCCAGTCCCTGGTCACAGCACGCGGTCTCTCTCAGCCTCAGCTCCTCTGCTGGGCTTGGGGTCTGAGGACCGAGTCCTGCTGTCAGGGAGGACGGAGGGGAGGGGCCACTGTCCAAGAGATTTCTTCTGGGCTCCATCTGAGTGGGGGAAAGCGGGAGCCATGGAGAGCGACAGAGGGTCACACATCTGCTGACCCGAGGCGGCTGCCAGACCTGAGCGATGCTTTGGTCCCCCAACAAGCCATATCCGGTGAGAGGGGACCCCTAGTGCACTCCTCCAGAGGTGCTGACTGAGGCCACCGTGTTCAGCAGGTGTCACTGCGGGTGTGACCCAGGCTTATGTTCACCCACGGGGCATCTCCTGAAGCCCACAACGAGTTCCTTCATTCACTCAGCCGCCTGACCGGCCTTTGTACTTACGGACCACTGGGGGAGAGGCCAGGACCGACGCGAAGCTGCAGGAATTCAGAGAAACACAGAGCTTGGGCCTCGACCTTCAACACACCCCATCCACATGGGGGAAAACAACACCGTGGGCGAGTTGTCACCAGGCTAGTTTTTACTGAAGAATGGCGCCAATGAGGAAGTGAAGAAAAACCTTCCCAGACAAAGGGTCATTTGATTTGGGCTCTGAGGAGTGAGTAGGAGTTCGTTAGAGAAGGGGCATTGTGGGTAGTGGGAATACCGTGAGCCAGGTAGAAGAGAAAGTAAGTGCCCAGAGGTGAAATGTCATTTGACAAGACAGTGTGTGTGTGTGTGTGTGTGTGTGTGCGCGCGCCGCAGCCCCGCTGCAGCAAACTAACCTGGGGGTGACGAGCAACTTGTGTAGATTGATACAGTAGGAGTGGGAGCCGTTTACTGTAGGACCGGAGGGGTATATATACATTCCACACAGCTTATCTAATTAACATACCAAGCCAATTGATGGCTCCATGCAAGAAGCCCTTGGAAAAATTATACCAGCAATGACACAGTTAGCAAAGATACTGAGTTACAATTTGTTGTAGATTGATACAGCAGGAGTGGGAACCGTTTATTGTAGGACGGGAGGGGTATATATACATTCCACACAGCTTATCTTAATTAACATAAACTGGATTCAGCAGTCAACCAATAAGGAATCTCCACACTTCATGGCTCGCTGGCGTTACTTCACAAACCACTCCCTCTGCAAAATGCCAGGCGCCATCCTGACTTGTTTACAGACCCTAACGCTTGTGTGTGTGTGTGTGTGTGTGTGTGTGCAGCTGTGTGTGCAGCTGTGTGTGCAGCTGTGTTCGGGGGGTGGGTGGGGAGGTATTGGGCCCCAGGTCTTGAGTGCTGAGCTCTGGTCTGTGAGTTCTCTGAGCTGGGAAGGGGTGCAGCAGAGGTTTTCATCCAGGGAAACTGTTGATCTGAATCTCACAGATGGGGCTGGATGAATCAGGGACTCTGCCCTCTCCGGGACTTCTTGAAATCCGAGTGAACAGTTGGCTGATGTCTCCCCCTCAAAGTCCAGGCAGCTGGGACTCTGCAGCCCCGCCCCTTCCCTGATCAACACCCTCCAGATGTCCCTTGTGTGCTGAGCCTGCGGGGCAGGCGCCACGCCTGGATTTAAGATATATATATATATATATATATATATATATATATATAAAATTAAACCCAGGGCTGCTTTACAACTCAGTGACATCTCCAGGCCCTTTTGTTCTATTTTTCAAAATTTTGAGACAGGGTCTGGGTAAGTTGCTGAGGCTGGCCTCCAACTTGTGATCCTCCTGCCTCAGCCTCCAGGAGCCCTTGGGATGACGGCTGTGCTCCATCAGCCCTGTCTCTAACCTGCCTTTTACCAGCTCTGCGCTCTTGAGAAGACAACCTGTCCCTGGGTCTCTCACGTCCCTCCTTGGAGAAGGGGCACCGTACTGATTACAACACGAGCCTGGCCACAGGACCATTTGCGGGTCCCACGTGACCACAGGCGGGCGGGGTGTGCGCGGGGTGGGGCTCCCAGCCCAGCACCTCGTCTTTCCCGGGCACTCAGACCACTGGAGGTGTCTGTGCCCATGCCCCCTCCTTCCCGGAGAGGCTCCTTCTGTCACTGCTGGTTTCATTTCCACCTTGAGGAGGATCAGGGACAGGCGAACCCTCTCAGCTCCAGGACGGCTCATAATACAAACCGAAGAGGCTCGAGTACAAAGCAGCGCGCTGCTCGCGCGCCCCCTCCCGCTCCGCGGAGAGCTGGGCCAGACTCCCCGGGGGATTCCTAACAAGGGGAATATTTAAGGGTTGGAGCCAGAGGTCTCCTGCGCCTTCTCTTTTCAGGGAAGTCACCTCGGCATGTCTGGTGCGTTTTTGAGTGACACAAAAGGAAGGAAAGAATATGCCAAGAACTGTCAATTATGCAAAAAAAAAAAAAAATTGCTTGTCCAAAAGATGATGTGTCTGGCTTTCTTCCCCACAGGGAGCTGGGCACTCTGACCAAGGCCTTTGCCAGACTGAGATTTTTCTGGAAGCATTTCCCCTATGTCACCAGTGAGGACAGGTCACTGGTCCACTGGGGGTCACTTACCACCTGCTCCATCAGAGATAGGCTTTGACTCCTCTCAAAGATGTAGCTGTTCCGACTCCTTTGGGTGGGTGACAATTTCCAAGAGGAACCTGGATTGGGGATAGATTATACCTAGTGCAATGCAGGGGAGAAAGAGCTGTTCAGTGAATGTATCAGTCATCTATGGCCACAGCCATGCTGCGTAACAAATAGCAAAACAACCTTGGGAGCATAGAACAACAAACTGAGCTCTCTTTCCTTTCCCTTCCCTTCCCTTCCTCCCTTCCTTCTCTCTCTCTCTCTCTCTCTCTCTCTCTCTCTCTCTCTCTCTCTTCTCAGAGGTCTGCTGGATTGTTCTCACTGGGGCTGGCCTTGGCTGATCACGGCTGGGTTGCTCAGGCAAGCTGGTGAGTTCATTAGCCCAGGCTGGATTCCGTTGGCCTCCCTCATGTGTTTGGGGAGACGAGCTGATGGCTGGGGTGACGAGATGACAGGGCCCTGTGGCTCATGTGCTCCAGCTGGCTAGCCTGGGGGCTGCAGGGTTCTGAAAGAGGAAATGAAAGGTGCGGGGCTTCTTAAGGTGCAGGCTCAGAACTGGCCTGACATTTCGCCACATTCTACTGATTAAAGCAAATTACCTGGGCAGCTGAGATTCTAGAGGTGGGGAAAGGTCTGTCTCCTTTGGCAAGAACAGATTCAGTGTCACTTAGCGGGGGCATAGAAGTAATGTGTCACTGACCAGCTTCACGGGACCTCTGGGATGGGTCCTCTGCTGGGACCTGGCGTCCGAGGTGAACACGACACAGTCCCATTCTAAGGATGAGAACTAGAGATCATGTCTTTTGGGCTGGGGTGCGGCTCAGTGGTAGGGAGTATGCTCAGCATGCACGAGGCCCCACGTTCAACCCCCAGCACCCCAAAAAGCCAAACAACAAAAAAGAAATAGATGACCATGTCCCAGAGTGAGTATAGTCAAGGGGGCAGTTTGCAGTCAGGAGGGCTTCCTGGGGGAGGCCACTTCTGATCTCCATGGTGACCTCGGAGTGGAATTCTGCAGGGTGAAGGAAGTGCCAGGTGGGGTGGTGAGAGGGAGAAGCCCGTCCCAGAAGAGGGGGCAGTGTGCACGGGACGTGGGCACGAGGGCCCTGGGAGGAGGATGGCATGGTCAGCGGTGTTGTTGAAGCTGCTTGTCAAGAACTGGTTCAAAGGATTGAGACCGGGTGCAGAGGGAGTGTGCAAGGTGGCTAGGGCATGATGTGCCCTGGGATTAGTGGGTTGTTGGCTTCAGGTGGTCACCGAGCCTGGGAAGGGGGACTGAGGGACAAAGGGGCCAAGGAAACGATGACAAGGCTTCTATAATAATAACACTCCCCTAAAGGCTGGATCAGCTTCCCCCAGGCTGTGTGCTGGGAACTGGGGCTGCGAGTCCAAGATGGTCGCTGCTCCCAGAGACCTCTCCAGCTGTGAGTTGTGCTCAGCTCCTCAGCTCTCTGGGGTCTGCGGGAAGATCTAGAGGCTCTGTCTGCCGCTCCCGGCCCTGCGGCTCCTATCACCAGGCTTCCTTCCCTCCTGTCAATCATGCATACTTAAAATTCTCCTGGACACCTCTGGTCACTTACATATTCTCTTCCTCCCAACCCAGATGATCTCAAGATGGTGAGTCTCATCAGGGTGGCCACCAGACCCCTTTTGTTGACTTCTGATTCTTTTATTTGGTGGGGGTGGGGGTACTAGGGATTGAGCTCAGGGGCCCTCAACCACTGAGCCCCACCCCAGCCCTATTTTGCATGTTATTTAGAGACAGGGTCTCCCTGAGTTGCTTAGGGCCTCGCTGTGGCTGAGGCTGGCTTTGAACTCACGATCCTCCTGCCTCAGCCTCCTGAACCACTGGGATGACAGGCATGGGCCACGGTGCCCGCTTGACTTGTGATTCTTGAGACTCCAGACCAAGCACAGACCGTCTTCTTGAAACCACAGACAGGCAGCAAACTGGGTGTTGTGAGGAGCCTCCGTGAGCACGTCTCTAGACTGGGGTGTCCCCCTCAGCCGATCCTGCCACTCTTTGCTGAGGTTCTACTCTGGGGCTGGACCCGGTTGGGTGCTGAGTAGACCCAGGGGATATGGCCTCATAGATTTTCTCACCTGGGGCATCGGCAGGATGATTGCTAGGCAAGTGCTGTCCCCCTGAACTGCACCCCGGGCTGCCTGGGTGCTTTCTAAAAGGATGCAGAAATTTGCTTTGTTTCTGAGTTCCTTCTGTTTGAATCCAGGGAAATGGCCAAACAAACCCATCAAAACCCAAGTGGCCTGAGTTGTCCAGCTGGCCCACATTGGATAGAAACGGGTGACATTTCCTGCCTTCCAAGAGAACTCCCCCTGACCCAGGGTCCTGGAGCCTCGTCCCTCCCTTTGCCAGGAAGAAGAAGTGGCTGGCTCGTGTCCCTGCTCCCCCAAATCCGTAGCCTGGCAGTGGTTAAAATGTGATCCCTTTTATTCCAAGTAATAGAGACGAAGTTCTCGGGCCTTCAAGGAGCATCAATCCAGAGATTTATTAACCAATTTAAAATACTATTGTCTTTCACTTCACAGCAAGATTGAGGGGTGTTGTTGGAGAAGCGTAAAAGGCAGTGACTGGGTCTCCGAGCCAGGAGGGTCTGTACCTGGGACTCAATAGATATTCATGAACATTCCCGTATTTAGTGAAGGAAATAACTTAATACCGACAGTGCGGGGGAATAATAGCTATTTCCTGGCCGGCTTGCAGGGCTCAGAAAATGAGATTGCCCCGGCTTCATTTTTCTTGTCTTTCTCGCGCTCCCTGCCAGGGCAGGCGGCTCTCGGGATTCTCTCTGCATTGCCAATGAGCCCTCGGCAGCCCTGCCCCTGGCCCTCCCCCCAGCCTCCCTCCAAGCCCCCACCACCTGCTCTGTCCTTGACCTGGGCTTTGTGGGAGGTCACGCTGTGCCCTAGTTAGTCATCCAGGTGGGGACGGATGGAGCTCCGGCCACGCAGAGGGAGGGCAGCAGTTGGGTCCATTTGGATGGTGGTGACATCTGTTTGAGCGCTCCTGCCATCATTCACTCAGGGCCTCATCCCAGGGCTTATTCATTTACTCGCGAATTCATTCATTCATTCACTCACTCATTCATTCATTCACTCACTGCCTCCTTTGTTCACCCAATAATCCAGTCATTCATTCATTCATTCTTTCATCACCTCATTCTTCATTCATTCATTCACTGATTCTTTCATTACTTCATTCATTCACTAATTCATTTATCAAGGCATTCATTCATTGTCTCATCAATGCATTCATTCATTCATGTCTCATCACCTCATTCATTCCCTCAATGATTCATTCATTCATTATCTCAATTCATTCTTCACCTCATTCATTCCTTCACGGATTCATTCCTCAGTTCACTCATTCCCTCGTCAACACATTCATTCATGCCTCATTTATTCACCCCTCATTCATCCAGCCACTCATTCATTCATCTGTTCCTCCCTCCCTTCCTCCCTCCCTCCTCACCTCACTTATTCACTCAGTGTTCTCGCCATGTCTTCCTACGGTGCACGCGATGCTAAGAACCAAAACGTGACCACTGTCCGTCTTCTCTTGGGGCTGGACCCTTGAAGGAAACGCACAGCAGAGCACTGAGGGCCCCCAGGGCTGCCCACAAAGGGCTCAGCAAGGCTCAAAGAAAAAGGAGGTGTCGATAGGTAGGGACGGAGGACCACGGAGGGCCTGAGAAGGGGCACGTCTCTTACCCATGGCCCCTCCTTGGATTCACTGCGTGGCCGAGGGCCGGGCTGCGCTGGGGTCGGTAGGAGCTGTGAGGTGGACCTCTGATTCGGCCTCATTCTCTAGGTGAAGACATGAGGCCCCGTCCTGTGAGCCGGCTTCCCAGGCCAGGCAGCCTGAGAGTGCCAAGCTGGACCTCGCAGGTGGGACTCCAGCCTCTGACCCTTGTCACTGTCCTGCTGGTCTTTGCCAAGTGGGGGGTGTGGGGCAGGAACCCCAGGGTGGGGGCAGGCTGGGCGGAGGAACACAGATGTGGAAAGACTCCATCTTTTGGGGAACTGTAAGCAGACGCTGTGGGTTGAGGGTGAGGTGGGAGGGGTTGTCATGGAGCAGGATGGGGACAGGAGATGTGGAAAGGGCGTCCTGGGGATGGGGCCATACCCTGGAGCACAGGGGAGCCGAGGAGCAGTTCCAGCCCGGGCACGGGGGTCTGGGCTGCTCCTGCAGACTAGGACCTCTGTGCACCCTGCCCTGAGTGGGGAAGCTGCCCTGCTAGGGCCGCCCAGGGGTGCCCTGCCCTGTGGCCCTGGCAGGGTTCCTGCCCTGATGATCAGAAGGTTGGGGGTGTGGTCAGCTTCCTGGGCGGTCATGGCATCTGGCAGGAGGTCATCGGTGTGGGAGACGCCCACGCCACTCAGATTTCCCCGCCCTCCTCCTTCCTGCAGCCCAGTGGCTGCTGGCCCAGCGCCCACCCCTCGGTTTCATGGACCTTTTCCTGAAGAAAGTCCCCTCAGTCAACCTTGAGAGTGCCCCCTATCTCCGTCCAGCTGACCCAGCTCTCTTGGGCCTGTACCATGCAGGTCAGAAATCCTGAAGTCAAGCGTCCACTGGGCTGTGTTCCCCTGGTGGCCGGAGGCGAGTTCATTCCCTGGCTTCTTGCAGATTCTAGAAGCCCCTGCCTCCTTGACTTGTGGCCCTCCCTTTTGTTCAGAGCCAGCAGCTGGTCAGCCTCTATCCCCACCCTTCCCACCCCTCCTTCCTCTCTGCCTTGTGCTGTCCCCTCTGACCCCCTGCCGTCTTCTTATAGGGACTTTATGATGACATGGCCCTGCCTGCAGAGTCCAGGATGACCCCTCTGTCGAGATCCTTAACTCAGTCAGACCTGCTGAGGTCCCACTCACAGGTTCTGGGGATTAGGATGTGGCCATCTTTGGGGACCATTTTTTCAACCTATTACAGCTGAGAAAATTGGACCAAGACTTCACACTAGGATAATTTCACAAATCTGTCCCTTGACCCTGTCCTAGGAATTACCATGTATGACCAGGAGCAAGCACATCCCCTGCTTCTAGATTTCCTGAGTGACCTTGTGCAAGTCACTCACCCTCTTGAGCCTCAGTTTGCCCATCTCTAACATGAGCCTTGCTCTGGATCTGAGACCAAGTTCTCATGAAGCTTTCCATGAGTGTCAAAGTTCTCAGGGGATCAGTGTCCACGACTGTGTACTTGGTTAGGAAAAGGTAACTCCACACACCCACATTCCAACCCCCAGCCCCAGCTCGGGAAGGAAAGGCTGTGTTGGGCCCAGGGCAAGTTTCAGGGCCGGGGCGGTTGGCTCCCTGTGTGCCCTTGCTGACAGAGTCCATGGCGGGGAGCTAGGGGCTTGGTGGGGGATTCGGGGAAGGTAGCTTTTAAGGCAGCGGGGAGGCCTGGAGGCTGGGAAGAGCCTCGTGCTGGCCACCGGGGGAAGCTGGGGCCGAGACAGCTCTCCTTCCCCAGGCAGCTCCACGTGGCTCTTCACCCCCTGAAGGACAGGACGAGCCACCCCCCTTCTCCTCCCAGGACCCTTGGCTCTTGCTGGCCTCTCCCACCCCTGGCTTCCCCTTGGCCTGCTCCCGCCTCTTCCTGCCGTGGGAGGACCCAGCCCGGTGCAGACAGCCCCCGCTCCCAGCACCCACGGGAGGCCACTGTGTCCACGTACTGGGGGGGGGGTGCAGGGTGAGTCAGGGAAGCAGATGGCAGCCAGGTCACAGAGCTGCTCAGGGCAAAAGGCTTAGAATCTATTGGAAGGCCATGGGAAGCCGTGGAAAGGTTTTAAGCGGTTGCAGCTGATGAGAGCTGTATTCTAGAATGATCCCTGTAGATGCCGGGGAGAATGGACTCCAGGGAGGCAAAGGTGGAGCGGGGAGACTGTTGAAGAGGCTGCTCTGGTGGTTCAGGCAAACGATGATGTGCCTGGCCCCCGGGGTGGGCATGAACAGGGTGCAGGGAGGTGGGAAGACCTGAACAATGCTAGAGATCATGAGTGGGTGTTCAGTAGGTTTTTTATAGTTGTTGTTGCTATAACAAAATACTCAAGGCTGGATGCTTTATTCAGAAAAAAGCTTTATTTGGATCACAGTTCTAGGGCTCTAAGAGCATGGCACCAGCATCTGCTCAGCTCTGGATGGGGCCTCATGGCTGATGGCATCACAATGGTGGGATCATGTGCTGCGCAGATCATGTGATGAGACTGGGAGCAGGAGAAAGGGCTGAGACAGCAGAACTTGATAGACAGCAACTGGATTTCACAGGAAGAGACCTGCTCTATAAGCCAGCGTGGTTTCTCTGGGGGTGGAGTTCCCATGATCTAACCTCCTCTCCTGAGGCCCCACCTCTTAAAGGTTCCACCACCTCAATACCACCACCGTGGGGGTCAAGCTTCTGCTGCCTGAAACTCTCGGGAACACACTCAAATCCAAGCCGTAGCAGACATGGACTCACCCAGAGGTGGTCATGTGGGCAGAAGGAGGTGAGGGGATGCTTCTGGCCTGGGCGCCTGAGTGGAGCTTGGACCCATCTACTACTGGGTCTGTGAAGAGAGGCAGGGTGGGGTGGAAGGAGAAGGCAGGCTCACAGAGCACCGTGGATTTGGGGTGCTGCAGGTCACCCCCAGGATGGTGGATACAGTGAAGGACATGAGTGTCCATAGCCCTGGCGGTAGAAGGAACCCTTTCCATGTGGCTCGGCACGAAGGCTGGCCTTCCTTCAGGCTGCGGGGTCCTTCCTGGTGGCCTCCCCCTCCCCGCTGCCTTGACCTGCCCGCCATCTCTGCTCCGGGGACACAGGCGTCCCTGTGGGTGCCACACCAGGCAGGCATTTCAGTCTCCCGGGCATCCCTTGGTCCCGCTGTCTCCCCGCCCCTTGCACAGGGACTTCCCGCCCCGCAGCCTGTTGGCTCTGAAGCTGTAGGGGTTACCTGTCCACAGGTGAGTCCAGAAAACCTTTGCCAGCCCCAAGTGCCCCCGGCCTCTGACCTGACCTCAGCCGAGGGCAGCAGGTCGGCTTCTTCTTGAGAGGCCCAGGACCCCACCGTAGTCCGTCCCCAGCTGGCCTCTGCAGCGTCCAGGTCAGGAGGTGCTGGAGCGGCACCTGGGACTTTGAGAGACAGAGACCTCACACAAGGCGGGTGCCGGGGGTTCCCTGGCGGCTGGGAGTGTGAGGGTGCTTCTCAGGTGAAGTCCATAAACCATTGTTTGGCTAAAACCCCTTCATTCATTTGGAAATATTACCAAGCACCCCCTGTGTGCCAGTCACCAGGACAAGCCGGTTAAAGACCTTGCTTTCACAGCGTGCCTTCCTCTGGGGGCAGATGGTAAATGAGGGGACCATGATGCTCTGCAGGGATAAGGGTTATGAGGATCCACAAAGACGCCAGCTGGAGAGGGCAGGGGTTCTAGGTGGCCAGGAGGTTGGGGAAGACCTTTCTGAGGTGGAGAGGTTTCATCAGGACCAATTGAAGTGTGTCAAGAATATTTCAGGTGGAAGGCAGCTGTGCAAAGGCCCTGTGGCAGCGAGAGCTCAGGGCTAGGAGGGAGGAGGATGGAAGAGAGGTTGATGGATCCAGGATCACACACGACTTCATGGAATTGCTTTGGATCCCCAGAATGACAGAAGCATGGAGGAGCCTTCAGCAGCGAAGGGGACAGTCAGCTTTGGTTTTGACAAGATCCTTTTCTTGGTGATGGCGGGGGGGCGGCACTAAGGGAATGGGCAAGAGAAAGTGGGGATCTCGGTTCAGAAGTGGTGGCCGTGCAGATTGGCTGGAAGGGATGGAGGGAGCAGGCCTTAGCTGGGTGTGGAGTGTGAGGTGAGGGCAGGACAGAGGCTGGCACCCGGCATCAGGAGGCATGGGCTGGGCCAGAGCTCCACCTTCTTGGTCAAGGCTGCCCCCGTTCACAGCCACGGCTGCTCGTAGAAACCACTGGTGGCTAAGAAGCCCCCCACCAAAGTCCTCCTGACCCCCGAGTGGCTTTTATCACACAACCTGGAGGACCAAGGTGGAAGCTGGAAAAAGTTCCATTTTATAAATGGAGAAACTGAGTTCAGGACAAGGGGCAGCGGCTCATAGAGGACACACAGCCACAGGGGCCGCTTCCTGGGCTGGGCTTTCCCTGCCTCAGGCAGCCAGCTTTGCCCTGAGGTTGGGCTAGCAGCTGAAACTCAGCCGGGAGCGTGGCCCTGGCCCACAGTAGGTCCTCCGTCAGTACCAGTGCTCTTCCTCTTCGATAAGTCCTAGCTCCGTTGCCAATCCCACGCTGTGCAAACTTTGGGTAGGGCCTTGCCCTCTCTGGGCCTTTTCTTCTCTAGGGGAAGGTGGAACGGGACACCTTCCAGGGCTGACATTCTAACATAGGAATGTCTGCTGCTTCTGCCAGCTCTGGGAGAGCAATGTGGCCCTGTCCCTGCGGAGATGTCTGCCCTCTGGAGCAGCCGTGCCCAGAGCCTTGAGGTGCAAACTGGAAACAGGGGCAGGGGACCCGGGGGACAATCCTCTGCAGGCCCTGCGGTGTGTGTTTGGGTTTGGGTCCCCCCACAAAAGAGTGGCTTCCATGCTGGCCGCTGCCCGTCTCCCTCAAAGGGCCTTGGTGGCAGCCGTCCGTCACCTGCGTGGCAGGACTGTGAAGCCCCAGCTCTCCGTGCAGAGGCTGTGGGAAGGGCCAGAGGAGGGGCGGCCCAGGGCCAGGGGGTTAGAGGGGCCAAGTCCCCGTGGTGGGGCACTTGAGCTTGGCCCTCAAGTCTGTCCTGAGGCCTTGTGGGATTGGTGCTTTCAGCGTTCTGAACCCCCCTGTCCCAGCCTCCAGGGGGATGTGCCTCTCTGTCAGGGACAGTCTTCCTTCTCCCACCCCCAGAGCAAGGGGGTGGTCACACAACCCCAGGTCCGTCCACTGAGACTAGAGTTTCTGCTGCCTGCAGAGTTGGCGCGGATAGACCTAGAGCTGCTTTTCATCATTGTGTCCACAAAGGGAGAGACTTCCTGAGACTTCAACTGTGACAAAAGAACACACACCAAGAAATGGAGAAGACATTTTCTTGAGTACCTGGATCCAGCCATGCCTGATGCTGGGACCTTGGATTTTATTTTGCTGCATGAAACTCTAAGCTTTTTTTTTTTTTTTTGGTAGGCTTAAGGTTTTTGTTTGTTTTGAGCTGGGGTTATAACAAGTCACCAAGAGTTCTCACTGTAAAACTTCCTAGGCATGTGATCCACCTCTCTGGACTGTAGGACCCAGCGCGGAAGACGAAGGAGGCAGTCTCGGTGGAACCAGCTGTCCATTGTGGGGCGTGGTCTGGAGGCCATCAGGTCTGATCGCACTGCTGCTGTCCCCTCAGCACGTAGCCCAGTCCCTGGACGGTGTGCCCCGTGGGGGAATCGATGGGCAGTTTAGCCTCAGGTGCGGCCTGGATTTGGCCCCCTGAATGGCAAGGAGCGGTGGACGGACTTGAGCAGGGCCTATGAGGAGCGGTCCTTGGTGAGCCTGGTGGCCAGAGGGGGACCGCTGAGCAGAGGTGGCCAGAGGTGTCTGGGTCGGGTTGGGATGGGAGCCTCAGGGGCTTGGATGGAACAGCTCAGGAAGAAGGGGCGCTTGCTGAACTTGGCATGGGACCGAGTGTGCACATGCGTGGCGATGCTTGCGGAGGCGCAGGGCCAGGTAGGTCCCGGTGGGAGCGCGTGAGGTCGGTGGGAGCGGCCGTAAGTGTGTGCGTGCGTGCGCAGTGCCCTGTGGGCGGACCTCGCCCCTCATCTGATCTCTGGTCACCTCCAAACCATAGCCCCGTCCTTCTCATTCGCCTGCCCCCCTGAGCCCACTGGAGGGAAGCTGCACCTTGGGTCCGCAGCATAAGCAGGTGTCATAGGTGTGGTGACGGGGAGCGAGCGCGGGAGCAAAGGACCTCTGGTCCGAGTTCCAAGGGCCTCCGATGGCGCACAGGGGCACGCTCCAGGAAGGACGGCCTGCGCCCTGCTTCTTTGTAAGAAGCCGTCAGCAATCACAGGACTGGACTCTTGCAACAAGGCCAGGCAGATCTGCGTCTATATAGATCCATATCCGCTGTCCCTGGTCCCCTTGGGAGATTGGTTCCAGGATACCCAAATCTGAGGATGCTTGGATCACTTACATAGATTGGCATAATATTTGCATATAACCTATGTAATCCTCCCCTATACTTACAACAGCTAATCCGATGTAAATGCTATGTAAATTGTTGATATACTGCATTGTTCAGGGAAGAAAGACAGGGAAATCTGGACATGCTCAGTAACGATGCAATTTTATTTATTTATTTATTTTTTGAGTATTTCCAATCCACGCTTGGCTGCATCTGAGGATACCGAGGGCCCACTGTATATTGCTATCTATACCAATAACACTCCCGCTATTTAAAGAACTATATTCTGATTACAAATGCAATACATGCTCATTGCAGTAAATTGGGAAATTAAAAAGAAAAAAGAAAAAGAGAGAGAGAAAAAAAAAGCCCATCCATAATCCCACCCTCTGGCGATAATGACTATTTTCATTTTTATGTCTATTCTTCCAGACGCTTTGAGAACACATATTTCTTTCACTCATGTTTCTTTCTTCTTTTCTTTTTCTTATTTTTACAGCCTTCAGCCTCTTGCAAGCCAGCCCTTGTCAAATCATCAAATCATCCTCACATTAGAAAATGTTTGTTATCACTGAGCTTTTGATGGACTTTATTGAATTTCAAAATTTTTGAGAATACATCTCTGGCTGGGTGTGTGGCCCACGCCTGGCATTCCAGCGGCTCACGAGGCTGAGACAGGAGGATGGTGAGTTCAAAGCCAGCCTCAGCAAGAGTGAGAACCTGTCTCTAAATAAAATACAAAACAGGGCTGGGGATGGGGTTCAGTGGTCGAGGACTCCCCGTTACCCCCCAAATCTCAGTAATTTGGCCACTTTAGGTCCCCCCCCCAATTTTTCAGCTATTCTAAATGATATTTCTAGAATGTACTGCTTGATTCCCTTTTTGGTCCTCCTGTGGGCTCTTTGAAATGCACCCTTTTCTCTGCTGTCCCTTGGGCTCATCCCGGTTGCCCTTGGAGTCCAAGCTGAGGTGCGCATTTCCTCCACCACATCTTCCTTGGTTTGGGGCAGGTGTCCCCTTCCTGCAGGGACCTCTCTTTGTCTCCTCTTGGTGTCTGACACCCCATGACATCTCATGGCTTGCCTCCCAGAGCTCCCAGGAACCCAGGGCCTACTCAGAACATCAAAGCCCAGCATGAAGTTGGCTGGGAACAGACATGGGATAAATTTGTCATAGACTCTGCCACCCACGTCCCTGCAGGGGTACCCTGGATCCCTGGGGTGGGGAGAGGTACGGGCGCACCCCTGGGGTCCACAGTGGCTGGAAATACCGAGATGCTAGAGAGCTGGGCTCAGAACCCAGTTTCCTCAGCTTGCAAAGTGTCCCGGGGCTCTGCCGGCTCCTCCCTGCCACATCTCCGACAGCTCTTCCCATCCCTCTCCCCTCCCCCAGCTCCTGGAAGAGGCCAGGCCCCAGAAAGGAGGCTGGGGAGAGGGCTGTGCAGCCGGGGAAGTGGAGGACTCCAGCTGTGGCAGCAGGAGAGGCCGGGAAGGCTCACTTACAGCCAGCGATTCCGATTCCCGGTAGTTTCTTGGGGGAGAACTTGGCCTCTTTCCCTCCTGCTGGGGACTCACGGAGTCTGATTTGAAATCTACTCAAGTGCACAGTAACCAGCTTCCTCTTGGCAAGGGTGGGAGCCTATAATTAGAGCAGCCACCATGCCACTTAGTGGCTTCATTCACAGGAACAGAAAGTGTGTCTGGAGAGAGACAGAGAGAGAGAGAGAGAGAGAGAGAGAGAGAGGACCCACTCCAGAAGCAAACCTGGGAAGCTCTCCCGGGTTCACGGTCGCTGCGTGCCACATGGTGCACAGGAATTCTGCCTTTCTGAGCGCAGCGCCTGGGGCTGGTTGAGCTTGGGTGGGGACGGCAACCCGGGGAGGCGAGGTGTGTGCCCTGAATAGAGTGAGCTTGGGATGGGTGCGCGCAGGTTCGAATCCCAGCTTCTACACAAGGCCGCTTCCTGAGTCAGTTTCCCCATCTGGGGAGCCCGAGCATCACCCCAGCCTACCAGGGGTGTCGTCAAGGTCTGAACAGTGTGGTGGAGAGAGGGGGGTGGATACCCTGGGGCAGGCGCTCAACAGTGGCCGTTCCTACCATCACCCTTAGAACCACCACCACCAAATAACCTGCATTGATGGAGCCCTTGATGCTGGGGTTGAGCATACATTCCAGTCCAGCTACCCTAGTGTTGGAGACTCGAGAAATGCAAGACAAGCACAATAAAGTTTTATTTAAAGGATAGAAAACAGAGAGGGGGGAGGGGAAGAGAGGCTCCTCCGCAGAGGAGGGGGTCAAAGATGGTGCCCGAGAGAGTGGGGGGTCCTGCCCCTTTAGTAGATTTTAGATTACATCTGTTCACATGACCCCTCCTCCTCTCATCCTGCCTATATGACCCCAAAAGTGGAGTGATAGAAGGACAGGAAGGGAGCCACCCAGGGGCCACTCATGAACAACTCCTTGCAGCAGGAACCATCCCCTGGAGGCAGGTAACCTTGGCAACAGGCTGGAGGAGGGGGAAGTGCTCTGGAGGTATCAGCAGTTTATTCCCTCTTGGATCAGTCCCCCCTTCCTGTCCTGATCATTCATTACCTAACCTGACTGTCCCCTTGCTCCCTCCCTAGCCTCCCCCTTATGAAATCCCAGGCCAAGTTCTCATGCTTTATATGCATTAACCAATCTGGTTTCCCTGGAGTCCCGTGTGGAAGTCATACTAACACCTTCATTAAACACTGGAGGAAGCTGGGTGGGTAGTGCACACTTGTCATCCCAGAAGCTCAGGAGGCTGAGGCAGGAGGATCACAAGTTCAAAGCCAGCTTTAGCAATTTAGCAAGGCTGTAAGCAACTCAGTGAGCCCCTGTCTTTAAATAAAATACAGAATAGGGCTGGGGATGGGGCTCAGTGGTTGAGGGCCCTGAGTTCAATCCCTTATACCACCCCCCTGTCCCCCCCCCCAAAAAAAAATAAAACATTTTAGGAAACTGAGTCAACAAGAAAGTTATTTTAGCTGCCCAAGGTCACCCAGGGTGGTAGGCATTTTACTCATGTCCCAAGGGGTGGGGGAGAGTGTGACAGTACATGAACACTTCCTTATCCACGACTTGGCATTCTTTCGTTTTAGTTGCCCACAGTCAATGGAGGTCAGAAAATGTTAAATGGAACATTCCAGAAATGAACAGTTCATGAGTTTTAAATAACTCTTATTGCAGTATATTGTTATAGTTGTTTTATTATTAGTTCTTCTTAACTGTGATCAGTTTGTAAATTAAACTTTTTATCATGGGTATTTATGAATAGGAAAAAAACATGCATATACATGTACACACACACACACACACACACACACACACACACACACACGTGGTTTGGTACTCTCCGTGGTTTCGGGTATCCACGGGGATCTTGGAAAGCATCCCGCATGGATAGAGGGGGACCTCTGTGTGAGACATCATGTGCCTGTTGGCCAACACCTTCCCCCACAACTCAAATCTCATCATCTCAACCCAACCTAGAAGACCAGGGCAGCCTCCGGGGTCTCAGGGCAGAGCAGAAGAGGAAGGGGAATAGATGCGGGGTGGAGAGGAAGGAGAGCAGCCAACATCCCTTCCAGCTCCTGATGGACCAATCAGGAGGAAGGGCTCCTCCTCGCGGGCCAATCAGGAGGAAGCACGAGGCTCTGTACATCTGGCGTGCTCCTGAGCTCTCGGGGCCCAGTGCCCCAGCCACGGAGGCCTGACCTTGGATTCTGTCCTCGCGGCTGCCCAGGAAGCTCTGGGCGCCACGTGTTTCCCATTTCCGCACCGGCTCTTTTTTCTGTTCAAATGCACGTCTTCCCCGCACCCTGCACCCCCCACCCCGGGCCTGGGACTCCCTGGACACCTCTCCCGCTCCCGCTTCTTTACAGATGTAGCACTGAAGACCTGCCACCTCCTTCCTCCCCTGCGCCCTTGGCACCTGCCCCGGGGGTACCCCTCCGCCATGATTGAGGACAGATTCCCTTCTGTCGTCCTCTGTCTCCTCAGCTGGAGAAATGGGGACGATGCCCTCGGATCTGCTGGCACAGCGGCAGCCTAAGCCTGGCGATTGCATTTTCAGTGACATGAGCACAATATGGGAGGAATTACCGAGAGGCTCCCGGCCACCGCGAGACCAGATTTGTACTGATATCGTCCCATTAGGAGGTGTCATGTCGCATTTGCGGGAGGCTGTATGGGAGTCTACTTTCTTGCCTTGTATGAAATATTCAGCCGCCTCCTCTGGAAGGGACGAGGCTTCCTCCCTGTCTCCTGGCTGCTCCAGGTCCTGGTCATCACCTATCCATCAATCCAGAGCCTTGAGCACCTGGGACAGAGGGGCGAGGCTGGCGGGTGGCGCAGCATGGAAGGAGTCGACGTGTGGCCAGGTCAGCTCTGGCCTCGGTCCTTACTTGCTCCACAGAGGCAAAGACACGAGGGGCTGGTGGAGTCACAGGTTGAAGGTGTCCCCTCCAGTATTGGTAGGTGGAAATCTTAACCCCCGCAACTCAGAATGTGACTTGTATTTTTAATGACTGTAGATGTCATCAATTAAGATGTGGTCATGCCAGAATAGGGGGGGTCCTAATCCAATGGGACTCATGTCCCGATACAAAGGAGACATTTGGACACAGAGACAGACACATGCACAAGGGGAACATCTGGTGAAACAGAGTTGTGCTACCACAATGAGAAAGAGACCAGGAACCATCCTCCCCGGTGTCCCCAGAGGAAGCAAGGGCCAGGGGCACCTCATTTTCAAGCTTTTGTTCTCTGGAAATGGGGTACTTTGTTTCAGCAGCCCTTGGAATATAACCCTGTGGGCAAAGTAGAGATGAGCGAAGGGTAGAGGGGACACTGTGTGGCCTGGATGTGGGTGTGGGCCATAGGTCAGCCAGCATTGGCTTTGAAGGTGAGTGTTGAGGTTTAAAGAGGAAATTCAGTGCCAAGGCTCAGAATCGGGGGCCTGGAGGTAGGATTCCCACTTTATGACTTCTTCACTGTAGGACATCGAGTGACACACTGGACCCCTCTGTCTCCATTTTCTCATCCATAACATAGGGACAATGGCTGCCAAGATTTGCAGATGGTTTGTCCCCAAGGTTGGTGTGCTGGAAGTGTGGTGGGAGCAGCAGGTGACGGGGGATTGATGCTGGTCTTGCCGAGCAGATTAGATTCTGAGAGGCTGTGTTTTTATGAACGCATGGGGCTGGCCCCCCCCTTGGCCTCTTGCTTTATCTGACACATTTGCTCTTGCTATGCCATGCTGTCAATCATGTTGCAAAGTAGCCAGGGACCCTCAGCAGAAGCCAGTATCAGGGTGGTTGGACTTTCCACCCACCAGAAATGGGAGCCAAATTAACCTTCTTTCTTAATATCTTACCCTTGTCAGGTATTTTGTTACAGCAACACAAAATGGACTAAGATAACAATGTACTCACAGCGATGCTAGGGGATTAAATGGTGTAACCCCTGTAAAACTCTCAGCTAGGCTTGGACATGCAGTGAATGTTTAAAACATCATAGTGCTCCTTACTGTCAGCTGAGTGATCTTGGGCACTTTGCTTGTGTAGGCATCTTGCCATTTTGCTTGTATAGGCATCAGTTTCCTCTTCTGCAAAAGGGGACTACTAATTCTGACCTCATGTTTAAAAGATTTGATGAAGTCTAACAGTATTTTACCTATTATTGGGAAATTAGAAGAGATCAGTAATTTTGGGGGGGGGTACTGGGATTGAACTCAGGGGCACTTGAGCACTGAACTACATCCCCAGTCCTATTTTGAATTTTATTTAGAGACAGGGTCTTGCTGAGTTGCTTAGGGCCTTGCTTTTGTTTGAGGCTGGCTTTGAATTTCCAATCCTCCTGTCTCAGCCTCCTGAGTTGCTGGGATTACAGGTGTGCACCCCCTTGCCCAGCTAGATCAATAATTCTTAAAGGTCCTTCCTGCCTTGTAAGTTTTCTGACCTCTGCTTGGATGGCCCTAGTGATGGGCAACTCAGTAGCTTCAGTGATGTTCATTCTCCAGGGAACGGAAGCCTCATACACAGAGAATTGTCATTCAAGGAGACCCCAGAGTGTCATCTGTGTGTGTTCCTACTCTTCAAGCCCCCGTTTGCAAACAAGGAGCTGAGGCTGTGAGGTCAGAGACACAGATGAGAGATGAGGCCTCCCAACTCCCCACCCACCCACACCCTGGCCCCCACACAGACTCTTTTGGGTTCACCTGTCTCCCCTTGAAGCTCTGTGAGTGTGGGTGGTGTGCACCGAGGGGGCTCGGGGCTGAGAGCCTGTGAGCATGCCCAGGTTTGGTTCTGGAACATACCCTAAAGGCCCATGTGTGGCGGTCCCCAGGTTGGTGCTGTTGGGAGGTGGTGGTACTTTCAAGAGGTGGACCCTAGTGGGAGGTCTTCCGATCACTGGAGGTGTGCACTTGAAGGGGATTGTGGGACCCCCGTCTCTTCTTTTTTCTTTCCTTTTGGCCAGATAATGGGGCAGCCATTTTGCTTCACCAGGCCTTCCTGCCATGCTGCACTGCTTCAGGCCCAAAGCAAAGGGGCCAACTCTCTGTGGATGGAAACTTCTAAAACTGTGAGCTAAAATAAACCTTTTTTCTTTGTAAGCTGATTATCTCAGGAATTTGTTATAGTCACGGAAAGCTGACTGACGCGAGAACACAGGGCACGGGCCTTTGCAGTAGCCTCCCTTCAGTTCTCCCTCTTCTTTCACACTTGCTTCTTGCCTGAATGTCCTAAAACTCCAATCAGCCAATGCCATTCCCTGCTCCTAGCCCTCAGTGGCTCCCCACTTCCTTTAAAGACCTGAAGGCTTGGCAGGCAGGGACCCGTAGGGCTTGATGTCGACTCCTTTTCCCGCCCCATCTTGGGTCCTGACTCCACGCTCACAGTGGCCTCACTCCAGCCCAAAGCCTCTCCTCTTGTCTCAGGACATGCCATCTTTGCAGTCCCCCTAGGGCCTCCCTGTGCTGGTCCTTGTGCCCACACACAAACGGCTCCTCCTCCCACTGGCCAGGCCCTGACCCGAGGCTCAGCTCTCCCTAGAAGCTCCCTCTCCTCCCCGGCAGGGCCAGTCCCCACCCCACACGTGACCACTGGGCACCAGCAACGCTGATGGCCTCGTTCTTCTGCTTCTATGACTCTGACTCTGCTGGTTGAAAGCCCCCAGGAAGCACAGCCCACACCTGTCCATGACCCTGGTGGCCTGTTCATACCTGGCAGGGACTTAATAACTATCTATTTTGAATTTTTTAAAAGTTGAATTGACACAGACTAATTGTTCTTATTTATGGAATGTGGTGCCATATGTTCCCATAGCTATTGTTTTAGTCACCTTTGGCATTGCGGTGATCAAAAGACACGACAAGAACAACTTTGAAGGAGGAAAGATGCACTTGGGCTGTGGTCGGCCGACTCCATTGATCTGGGCCTGAGTAAGGCAGGACATCATGGAGGAGGGTGGGGCCGAGGACAGCAGCTCAGGACACGGCAACCAGGGAGCAGAGAGAGTAAGAGAGCTCCCCTCACCAGGGACACAGTATAAACCCCAAAGGCACACCCCCAGGGACCTTCTTGCCGCACCCCCACCTGTCTAAAGTGAAAGCCAGTTAATCCACTTTGGTGGATTAATCCACTGATTGTGCTACAGCTCTCATGAGCTACTCATGTCACCTCTGCGGATTCTTGCATTGTCTCACACATGAGCTTTTGGGGACACCTCACATCCACACCATGACAGTTCTACAGCAGGTAATTATCAGACCAGGTGACTGGCTCGGATACCACACCTCACATTAATCATCTCCGCGTGCTGGGAACTCTGAACGCCCTCTCAGCTCAATGACTATCTTTTTAGTGAATTGTGAACATGTGAGTTTGGGTGTGGTGCTTAGTGGGAGGGGACAGGAGCACAGCCCAGAGGGCTAAGTTATACTCCAGGTTTGTAACTCCACAATGAAAAATTGGCAAATGCCTAGAACCATAGCCTTTTTTTTTTTTTAAAGAAACAAACTAAGAGACTTTAACCTTGAAAGGATGTGGAAAATGTGACAGGTGTCAACGTCTCTCTGAAGACAGGAACTGTTCCTGTCACCATTATGTCCCCTGAATCTAGTCCAGTCTCTAACGCAGGCTATAAAAATTCAGTAAATATGTGAAATGAGTGTCTAACGGGGGAAGAATTCCTAAGGAAAATGCCGTTCGAGTTTCTGAGGCCCAGACGGTCATGGTTTACCCCAAAAGCTCACGTGTGCGACATGCAACAATTCTCAGAGATGAAATGATTAAAATTGTTAGAGTTGTAATGTCACCACTGGATGAATCCGATGATGAGGGTTAGCTGGGTGGCACCTCTAGGCAGATAGGGTGTGGCTGGAGGAAGTGGGTCCCGGGCTGGGCCTTTGGGGCTCAGATCGCTCCTCTCTGCTTCCTGCTGCACGCCCTGAGCTGCTTCTCTCCACCACACTCTTGGCCTCGCCTCAGACCAGAGCTATGGAGCCAACAATGGAACCTCTGAAACCGGGAGCCAAAATAAACTCTTAAATTCTTCCTCCTGTAAGCTGTTCTTATCAGATGTTTTTGTCATAGCGACGAACAGCTAACTAAAACCCAGATCTTGCCTCAATCCAAGAAAGCATGTTCTCGTGGTTCGAGTCCTCCAGAGTTGGCATGCGCTCTGGGGATAGAGGGTGACCCTCCCCGGGGGTCTTCAAGTCCCTTCCAGTTCTGAGACTTGACACCCTTCCCCACTCTTCTCTAGCTGGCCAGAATGGAAGGGACACAGAATTGCTTTCTCTTTTCTTGCCTTGGGGACTAGAGAGTTCTGGGCGGGGAGGGGTGAGAAGAGTCCAGTGCTCCCATCTTGACCAGGGTAGAGAGGACCCTGCTGCTTTCCCTCCAGACGCCCTCCAGCATGAGTCCGCATGAGTCTCGCTTGGCTATTTCTCTGTGAGGTTAATGATGACATCTCCGGGTCTCACAGCCTGTCTCAGAATGCTTGTTATCCAAGTCACAAAAGGCAATCACGAGGCTCCTGATCAAAAGCCAGGCTTCAGCCATCTGTTGGGGACTTGAGTTTCTCATCATCGATATTCCAGAAAAAAAAATTAGTTGGCAGAGACCTTGTGAGAACTCAGGACCCAGGGATCTGGGATGTAGCCACTTCAGAGAGGCTGAGAGAGCTTGGGGCGGCCAAGTAGAGTGCAAATAATTTGAACCCCAGCAGCTGATGTTTAGAGCATCGGCTCCTTTGGGTGACCTTGAACGAGTTCTCCACGCCCATGCCCTTGGTCTTCTGATCTGTGTAATGGGGATAGTGACAGCATTTAGCTCCTGGTTGCTGTGAAGAGCGGGTATGTCACTTGGTGAACTCGGAAGGCTCAGGTTGGCCAGCAGTTTGCCTGATGGGAGGCAGAGATTTATTTCTTACATGGAGGAAGCTCCTGTTCTTGAATTCCTTGGTCCACCCTTGCATACCGCTGGAGAAATCCTTCTTTCAGGCCACATTAAGTGAGAGATGTGATGCTGTCTTTCACCCCTTCAAGGGTGAAATCTCAGAATGGCAGAAGAGGGATGGATGACCTCAGAATTTACGTCGCCCGACTCCTTCTCTTCAAAGTGTTGGCATCCAAGAGCCAGAGAGGGAAAGATGCTTATCCATGGTCACACAGCATGGGGTTGCAGATCCAGGATTTGAACTCAGATCTCTGATTTCCTCTCTTAGTTGAGATGGTAGCAATGGCTGGAGTCTCACCCTACTGGGGAGATGCGGTGCAGGCTTTCATAGTCAATCAAGCTAAAGTCCTTCCTGGGCATTTTGTTCTACTTATGGCCAGTGTGAGGCCAAGTGTCAACATGGGAATTTGAGCATAACAAACCGCAGGCTGACAGGCTTGTGCTTTCAAGGCTAGTATGGGGGAGGTGACTTGGAAGCAAGAGCTCCTTGACTTTCCAAAGGAACACAATTTTCTTTCTGGGTAACAGCAATTACTTGAAAACCATGTCAAGCTGGTGGGGCTTCTTCATGTCTCCCCCCCCCCGCCCCCGCCCCGCTTCCTTCCCCTCCCTTCCTCCCCCTCCTCAAGCCTCAGCGTTCAGGACCATGGACAGAGACAGCAAGTCCCGCCCCCACGCCCTTCGTGGAGCTGCACTGGGCGGGGTATCTATCAATCAATGCCCAAGAGCCAATGAGCTCAGCTCCTGGGCGGCTCTTTCACAAGGCCTTGGTTTGGGGTCTTATTTCCTTACAAGATGCTGAGATCCACATTGATGGGCAATATGAGAATATGTAGAGGTCGCCCTCTTGCAGGGATGTCCTAGGAAGTTTCTGTACACTGAATGAGAATTACTGCCCCCTCCAATTTAGGTCCAACTCCAAACCTCTTTGAATAATAGATAATGAGACAGAAAAACAAAGGAGGTGTCATTAACAAAGCCACTGACCACGGGTCATTGGTAAATGTGTGGCCAGCGAGTTCCATGATTGCTTGGACAACTGTGCTTGCACCTAAAACATCCAATTAATGGCCATATTCCTGCTGTCTGATCACTAAATTTGGCAAGGGGTCACCAGTTGCACCTCATAGAACTAAACAAGACTCCTCTTTGCAGGTTCTCCGCAGTGCTCTCTCCCTTGATTACAGAAACAATTGTTTGAACAAATTAATCTATCAATTTAGCAGAAGGATAACTGGGCAAATGCAAAGTCCCTCCCAGGGCAGGATAAATAACAAGACTATAACTCCCACTTCTGACCCAGAGAAACTTGTTCTATTTAAGTTCTCATTTCTGTGCTCTGTGGAGTTCATGTTCAGTGTCCACAGCTCAGCATTGGAGTTCTGTCTGTGCATGTGATAAAAGCAACCAACATAGAACTTACCCTGAGTCTCAGACCCTCCAGGGCGGAGTGGATACTTCCTTTGCCTGTACAGAGCCAGGTACACAGAGAAGCCACGGGAATAAATAGGTGAACAAATGAACGTTAAAAGGGAAATTATATTTGAGAGCAGAGAGTAACAGAGAGAGCAGACATTTATGTTAGTTTTCTTGTTGAAAAATCTGACATCCATAACAATGTTTGGTATACAGTAGGTGATGGCTGATGATTTCTTATATGTGTGGCTGTAGAATGACTTTGTAAATGAGCACATACGAGAACAAGGGGTTCTTTTCTTTGTTAACCATGGGAACTAGAGAGAGTTACAGTTCTTTGTATGGATGAAGAGATGGAGGCTGAGATTCAATAATTTCTGGGAAGCTGTCAGTAAAGGAGAAAATGACCAGCAAATGTGTAGCCAGCATTGATTGACACAATAATGCCATGAAATGACCACCAACTCCCGTGGCATCTGGCTTAGCAATGATTATTTATGATTCAGACAGTCTGGGCTAGGCTGGGTGGTGCCCTGGATCTCAGCTGGACTTTCCCTTTCTAAGCCTTGGTTTTCTTATCTGTGAAATGGGTATATCAGCAGCAGGATCCGGTTTGTAAAGATTAAGATAATCTCAAATAAGTGCTTTGTTCTCTCTCTCAAGTCCTCAAATATTCATTGAGGCTGCCCGGGTACTAGGACTTGAGAGAGACTATAGAGACAAAAACAGATGCCCCTCTCTGCATCTTTTGGAAGCTGGGGGGTGGCAATGGTAGAGAGCGACGTCATCCAGGAAGTGTGAAGTTGCACCGGGATTGCTGCTGCGAAGGGAGGTGCACGTGGTTCTCTGAAGGTCTCTGATGATGTGTGTCACCTTGTCAGGGAGATTAAGAGAATGATCTTCTGAAGTGTCACTGTGGGGCTGATGAGAAGCAGCACCTACCAAGCACACGATAAATGTTAGTGATAATGTCATTATGCCCTTCTTCGTCACCCCCAGAAGCCAGCAGGTGAGCAGGAAAGGGCAAGATTTGGCATCTGAGCGCTGACCCCATCCCAGGCTGTGTGCCCATTGTGACCTCATGGAATCCCCAGGGCAAATCTCCTGGGTGCTGGTAGGGTTGATGTTCTCATCAGACACTGCATCTCAGAGAGGTTCAGTCATCTTCCAGAAGAATCAGCAGAGCAGGGTGAGATCCCAAGTCTTTGGACTCCAAAGTTCATTCCCTGTAGACACAGCCGCGTGGTTGTATCCTCCTGGCATGACTGATGGGCAGTGGGACCTCTGCTAGATCTCAGCAGTACTGTCATCCTCCTCCTGTCTTTTCAAAGTTCAGCTGTGCCTGGAATTTACTGTGACCTCTGCAACACACCCAGTCCTCTCCGTGGGAGAATTTTTTTGGGGGGCCTCTTTTATATTGGCCAAGAAAATGAGTTGAGTTAGTATGCTATTAACCAAAGCCAGGTTGAATTCTGAAGAAGAAGAGAGATTTCGGAACAAATATAATCAAAGGCAAGACGAAGAAGATAGACAACACCCCCACATGAGAATATTAAAGAGCTTAGGAATCTTAGGGACCATCTAATTCAACTTGCTCATTTAGTGACTGAGAAACCTGAGATTCAGAGAGGGTAAGGTATCTGCCCAAAGGGCGCACAGCATATGACTTAGAGTGGGGTCTCAAACCCAGGTTTCTTAACCGCTTTTGTAGATTTTTTCCCCCTCCTGTACCATATGCCCTTCAGTTTGGGGGGGAGGCCTTAAATCCCCTCCTAAAGGAAAGCAGCAGATTTATGGGTTAATAAACATTTACAATGAGTTACTGAAAAAACAGACTCAGGTAGACAGGAATTATTCATTCAAATTAACTATAAATTAAGATCAACCTAATTTAGGCCTATTAAAATGGAAAGCATATTATCTCTCATTCAAAGGAATTTGTATTTGATGCAAATAGAACAAGTTCCTAAACTTTAGAAATGTTCTTGGATTTTTCATCTGCATACTTAACCAACAGAGGATGGGGCCCCCGATTTAAAAACAGGGGAACAGAAGGAACAATAATTAGTTATGTAAATAATGTGGCATTCTTGTTTATAATTAGTTCAAGAATAAAATAAAATTCACGCATGTCACAGGACTAATTTTCGTATGCAAATGAACAATCAAAATTATAAACGGTAATAATGCAGCTTGGGAGAAGTGACATTCTCAATTTATTAGCAGGGGTGCCGGTTCCAGCTGATGATGGCTGACGTTGGGAGATTTCAAAGGTGCCCAGACACGGAAAACTCTCACCAGTCAGAGAAGAAAGAAACGTACCTGAAATATTTTCACATTTTCCTGCCGATGGCCACAAAGAGGACCCGGGGCTCCCCGGGGCTGGAGAGAGGGCATGGAGGAAAGTTCTGGAAAGGTGGATCTGGAATTTGGCTATGGAAGAAGCCAAGATAGGGCCTTCCAAACTGAACTCTGGACCCTAACACTGTAGGTGACCTTGGGAAAATCCCCTTTCCTTCCCGAGTCTCAGTTTCCCCATTTAGGACAGAGGCTCCATCAATGAGCTCTGGGGTCAAGCAGACCCGGGTTGGAACCTCAGTTCTACCAATTACTAATGGGAGGGTTTTCTTCCTCACCTGTGTCTCCTATGTCATCAAGTGACAAGGACATTCTCTATCCCTAGGTAGGGCTGAATTAATTTGAGGAAGGACTAAGCTCATGTCGAGGCACCAGAAGAGCAGAGTACTAGGGAAGAAAGAGGGTGAACTAAGTAGAAGTTCTAGAAGAAAGATGCTTACATTTTTCTGTGAGAACTTTGGAAAAATAGCTGCAAAGTACCTAATACTTTACCTGAGCCTTGTGTAGGGAAGGAATGCACGTGCTTTGTACCTAGAGTGTCCTTGTTGGCAGGAGCACGGTGAGTTGGATGCAAATATACATATAAAATAAATGCACAGTGCCTAGAAGTTGGAAGAACTCTTTTTTTAGGGGGGTGTGGATATAAGGGATTGAACTCAGGGGCACTTAACCACTGAGCCACACCCCCAGCCCTATTTTGTATTTTATTTAGAGACAGGGTCTCACTGAGCTGCTTAGCTCCTCACAAGGCTGGCTTTGAATTCGTGATCCTCCTGCCTCAGCCTCTTGAGCTGCAGGGGTGACAGGTGTGCGTCACTGCCCCCAGCTAGAAGAACTCTTTAGACAATTATAACAGTGATTTTTGTTAAATGAGTACATTGATTGTATCCCACAATCCCTAAGGTCCTTTATTAGGCTCCAATGTGGGAGTCTTTCTGGAAGGAGGCTATTTAGATCCAGATGACAGCTACAGTGGGACCAACTTGGGCTGATGGGGATTTCTGAATGAAGATGGTCCAAGGCGCCTTGAGAGAGGTGGGGGGAATCTGCTGTAATTTTCATTAAAGTTGATGATGTGATAAGACACAATCTGATTTTCACTGGTCCCAAACTGTTATGTCCCCCAGCGGTCACGGCACCCAATATTTTGCAACCAGAAGTTTGAAGGCCTGGGAGCATTTACTCACAGTGTCACTGTGATATGCATCATGTAATCTAAGATCTATCAACCTGTCCATCATTCACCCACCCATCACCCGTCCACCCACCCACCCACCCACCCATCCATCCACCCATCCATCCATCCATTCCNAAATTTGGAGTGCTACCAGTTGAGGAGAGTTGGGGGGTCTCTGTCCACCCATCCATCCATCCAAACACTGGGAATATTTTGAAGGCTAATCAAACTCTCGGGTGGACAGAGACCCCCCAACTCTCCTCAACTGGTAGCACTCCAAATTTGGAACTGGAATGAATAATTATTATGCAACTACTTTGTGCTCAACACTGTCTAGAAGCTTTAGCTACCTCACTCTGTTTAGTCTTAATGCCAGGCTTGAGAGCTATAGGTAAAAATACTTACAAAATGAGAACAGTGACCCTCTACCGGGTTCTACTATGTGTTAGCCATTGCACTAAGCACCAGATGTGAATTATTCCAAAGTTTCCAACAGTTTTGAGAAGGAGTTACTTATTTTCCAGGTTTATTATTATCACCCAGTTTTCAGAGAGGTTTAATGACTTGCTCAAGATCACACAGCACATCAAAGAGTTGAGGCAGGCCTCATCCTCTGGAATTCCAAGTTAGTTGTGTGCCTGCCTCGCCGGACCTGCAGCGGCCCGTTCTCTTAGAGAGGGGCAGGCTGGCTCCATCCTCACCAGACAGGAGCGTCTTCCTGCTTCTCGTCCGGGGCCTCCATCCTGAGACCCTGGCAGGGCATCTTGTACTCAGTGCAGCCTGGGTGTGCCCTTGACGGCCCCCAGATGTGAATGTGCACTCAGGGATCCCCAGACCCCAGGCTTCCAGGGGTCTGGGGATCCCTGAGCCCCGGGGCACCCTGCAGGATTAGCTGCCTCTCCGTGGTGTGTGAGGGTGGCTTGGTTAGGGTGGGAGGGCAGGTGCATAGGTGGTGGCAAAGCAGGGCTCTGTCATTCAGGTGCTGTGTCCTGCAGGCCCAAAGGGACCTACGTGGCAGAGAAGGGGTCACAGCAGGTACCGAAGCCCACAGATGGCTGCTCCTCTCCTGGGGGGTGATGTCTTTTAGACCCTGACGTCCCTTACCCGTGCAACCTTAGAATGACACCTCTGGAACCAGAGCCACAGGGGATGCTTGCTGCCACCTTTGCTCTTCGCGTGTGATCTTCCTCTCTGTCTTCCTTGCTCCCCTTTTCCCACAATCATTTTTTGGGGGGCATCTTCTATATCTCATGCTCTGGGACGATCGAGATGGACCAGGAAAACCCTGACCCCGTGGAACTGAGGGTCTGTGGGGAAGACAGACAGACGGCATCAACCACAGGCACAAACAGAGGTGTGGTCAATGGCTGGGTGAAGTCAGGTCAGGGAGACCAGGCCGCAGGGGTCACCTGGCAGGGCCTGGCCTCTGGTTGAACAGGATGTCAACCGAGAGAGTGGCATTTTCCCTCAGGTCCCAAGGATGGCCACATGAAGAGCCACTTCACCTCTCAAAGCCTTGTCTGCAAAACGGACGGACGGTGGCATCTCCACGCTGGCGAGTCTGTGAGACGAAGTGAGAGGACACGGGCGGGTCAGGAGGGACGGGAAGCAAGGAAGTAGGTTTCGCTGGGTCCAAGGGTGACTGCAGAGCTGGTGGTTGGTGGCGTCCTGGCTGGCTCCCCGCGGGGGTGTTCGAGGGCTACTGAGACGTTCAGAGGGAGATTCGTGCAGGGACATGCACTCTGGATCCCCTGGGAACCTTCAGTTCCAAGACGCCCGGGCTTTGGGAAGCAGGATGAGCGCCTTCTATCAAAGCGTTTTTACCACACCAGGGGACACGATTATTTTAGCTGTCTGTGCCTTGACAGAGCTTGGATGCCATTGGCGTAACTGCAGGGGGATGGACGCCTTGACCTCTCACACCTCCTTTCCAACCCTGAGAATCATCCTCGTCTCTGCTTTGCAGCTCCATCTAAAACTGGGGCTGGGGCCCCTTCCTTCCTCCTCCCAAACTATTACAAGAGCTTCCTAAGAGGCCCCAGGGCCCCTTCCAACCTGGGAGCACCTCCCCCACTCCAGCAGGAGCCCCTGGTTTGCTGGATCTTAAACCCCCCCCCCCACAGCTCAAGAGGCCCCAGCAGGAGCTGCCACTAGGGGGCGGTGCAACCTTCAGGGGGTGGGACCTAGTGGAAGGAAGTGAGGTTACAGGGAGGCGTGTCTACAAGGGACCACAGCTCCTCCCCTTTTCTCTCTTGGCTTCCAGGCTGCCCCCCGCCGGCAGAGCTGCTGTCCTCCAGCCTGAGCTCCTCGCCATGACATTCTGCCTCACACAGGCCCAAGCACTGAGGCCCGCTGACTGCTGTTCTGAAACCTGAGCCAAAATAAATCTCCTTCCTTGCGAGTTGATTGCTCAAGGGGTTTGTTACAGCAACTGAAAGCTGACTCATACTGTCATGGTCCTGGAGAGCTGGACGTGTCCCCCGCTGGGTCTAACTTATGGCGTGGCCCAGAACCAGCTGGGTGCCCCTCTTTGGCCCCCCTCACGGAGTGTGCACAAGTCACACTCACTTCCTTTCTGACCCTCACATCCTCAGGATTTTTGCTCTGTGCTCTGCCTATCCCTCTTCCCCCGGGACTTTGCAAGGTCAGTTCTTTCTCATCATGCAACACCTACCGTAACTCTGACCCCCCAAAAGTGTCTGTGACTTCTCCCTGGTCACTTTATCCATGATGCCCATCTAATTGTCCCTGGAGCACTTAACCAATCTGTCTCTGGAATCTTTATCTTCTTGAGGATACGTGGGTGGCCCCTCTTGCTCACCAAACATGAGCTCCAGGAACAAGGGGACTTGGCTTTCTCATCCAGTGCCTCCTTATCTCCAGGACTGAGGAGAGAGGCTGACATGTAGTTAGCCCCTAAAAATATGTGTTCAGTAAATGAACACTCGTAGGGGGATAGCAATTGGCATGTGCAGACATTACATGCTGTGCAGGGAATTCTTTTATAGTACAGAGATTCTCAAACAACGAAATCGAGAGCTACCATTTGATCAGCTATCCCACAACTGGCACATAACCAAGGGAAATGAATTTCATTTATCAAAGAGGTGGGTATCTGTACTCTTGTGTTCATTGAACTACTATTCACAATAGCCAAGATATGGAATCAACTGAGGTATCCTTTGGCAAATGAACAAATAAAAAAATGTGGCATGTACACATGATGGAACATTATTCAGTCATGAAAAAGAATGAAATCTTGTCCTTTGTAGCAAAATGAATAGAACTGGAAGATAGTATGTGAAGCAAAATAAATGACACAGACAAATACCACAGGTCCTCTCTCATATGTGAACGCTAAAAATGTTCATCTCCAAGAAGGGACTAGAGTAGTGGTTGCTAGAGGTTGGGAACTTCATGAGGAAGGGGAGATGGGTGGAGTTTGGATAATAGGTACCAAAATACGATGAGAGAGGAGAAATCAGTTTGCATGTTCTGCAGCACAGCAGGGTCATTATAGTTCATGGCAACCTATCAGACATTCTGTGAAGACCAAGAAAAGAGGAGTGTGAAGGCTCTAGATAAACAACACGTATGTTCAAGGAGATGGAAATGTGAACGACTCTGATTTGATTATGCATTGAATTTTCATGCTGTAACCTCCAGAATAGGTGTGATTATTCTATGTGAATTAAAAAGAAAAAGTGCACCATCCAGGACGGTGCTTCCTCATTTAGGAATAGGTCAGGCTGTCATGACCTTGGGTCTCTGTCCCAGTGTTCCTTCACCCCACCCCCAAATTTGTGAGAGCCCCAAATAGATCAGTTGCATTAAATTAAAGGTTAACATATAGAACCTCCGTTTGCTGAAGACACCATGAAGAGAGTGACGAGAAGAGAAACGGAGAGGGAGATGACATTTGAAGTCTCTACGCTTGACGGAGAGCTCACACCAGACCAGCCAAAGCGCCCCAGAGACACCGTGACGAGCCAGGCAAGCCTGGGGACATGGGCAACAGGCTTGAGCAGGCTCCTCACCAGCATGGACACTGCTATGGTTTGGGTGTGTTTTGAGTGTCCTCCAAGGGTCCATTGTGATTACAGGCTTGGTCCCCAGGGTGGGGACTTGGGAGGTTCTAAGGTCATTGAAAGAGAGAGAGTTTTAGCTGCTTCCACTTGAGATGAGACCACTGGCTCTAACATGTGTCCCCACCAGGATGTGCCACCATCTACTGCCCATATCAGAGGCCAAACCTGTGGGTCCACTTGATTTTGAACTTTGAATCTGCCAAACTGAGTGAAACCAACCTTTTCTCTCTATAACATTATCTGCCTCAGGTATTTTGTCATAGAGATGAAAAGCTATGAGAACATTATCTAAATGATTTTAAACATTTTGCATCCAGTTTCAAGATTCAATAAAAAAAAACTCAATGTGCTGCTACAATACAGACACCATAATGGCTAAAATATTTTAATAAGCTAGGAAGTACCGAGTGTTGTTGACAATGTGGAGTACTGGAACTATTCTACATTGCTGGTGGGAGACATAATGAATGCAGTTGTTTGGGAAATCTGTTTGCCAGATCTATGAAAGCCAAAGTAATGCATATCCTGTGACCCACAATGTCACTTCTTGTATAAATCCAAAAGAAATATGGATATATACCAAGAGTCTTATAAAAGAAAGCTGACAGAAGCACTCCTTTTAAAAAAGTAATACATAGGAACAACCCTGGTGCTCACCCACAGGGTCACGGCTACGTAAATTGTGGTCCATTTGCAAAGTAGAAAACTAAGCACCAATGAAAATAAACTACAAGTACGTATAAAAACCTGGATGGTTTGCAGCAACATTTTTGACTAAAAGAAGCCAGACACTAAAGAATAAGTACAGTGAGTCTACGCACATCAGGTTGAGAAGTGGACCAGCGAACCTATGTGTTAGAACTCAGGAGGGAGGTCACCCTTGGGGACAGTGACTTGGAGGTGGGGGACTTTGGGGGCTGGGCATGTTGAGTGTCTTGAGCTCATTGCTGGGTACACAAGTGTCTCTGACGTGGGAGAATTCATTGAGCTGTGCATGTGTGGCTAACACGTATCTCTTTGTGTACATTATATATTAATGGAATTCACAGAAAATACCTAAAGGTTCCTGCTGTGTGCAAACTGGGCGTGACCTCTAGGAGACTTCCAGACCAAGAGCATGGGGGTCCTTGTGGTGAGCACAGCCTCCTACATTTTAGCAAAGGCTGGGGCCTAGATGGTGGCCTCAGTCAAGTGATCTCATACCGGCCTCATCCCAGCAGCTTGGGAGGCTGAGGCAGGAGGATTGCAAGTTCAAAGCCAGCCTCAGCAAAAGCAAGGCGCTAAGCAACTCAGTGAGACCCTGTCTCTCAATAAAATGCAAATAGGGCTGGGATGGGGCTCAGTGATTGAGTGCCCCTGGGTTCAATCCCCAGTAGCCCCACCCCAAAAGAGACACCTCATACCCTGTATCCATAAATTGAGAATTTGAATCCCTTCCCCTAAGCAATCGCAGCTGGTGAATTTCCTCTTCACCACTCTATCCTCCCTCCAAAATAAAAGTCCTTCAGCCATCTTGGTTTATTTCCATTCAGAGCTACTTTTCAATGCCTGGCCCAGAAAGTCCAGGCAAGGATCTGCCCTGGGAATCGCCAGGCCCTCCTCTCTGGATGAGTAGAGAGAGAGAGCGCATGAAATATTGAAAAGCTCAGATTGAAGTCTGTTAGCCCCGGGCCTGGGAAAGCCTGGCCCTGCAGCCCGAGAACATCAGTATCCGTTTGTGGTGTCATTTAGGGATCCCGGCTTTCCAAACCATTGACTGAGACTTTCTGTCAATCCAACACTTTTAGGGTAATTTAACTTAATAATACCTTTGTCGGCACCGGCGTCTCTGTCTGAAGGGTGATTATCATAGAAGTTATTTTAGGTTGTTTAATGGAATGTAGTAAATTCTCAGTTGACAGGGCAGATCCTCAGAGTGGCTGTTTGCAGTGTTTACCTTGCTGAGATCCCCACCCCCCACCTTTCCAAACTTACTCCTCGGAGCGGGGGAAGACTTCATAAATTATTAGCAATTGTTCTCCCCCTCCGAATTCACATGCATCATTAATTCTTTGTAAAAAGTTCAAACTGTCCAGGATTTAATTGTTATCACTTGGAGAACGGCTGGAAATGGATGCGGCTCTGTCAGAGATTTTGACTTATTGCACTTGATATTTTACCCGTCACATGGTGTTCTCAGTGCAGGAGGGACGAGAGAGAGGAGGCAGGAGGAGAAAGAAGCCAATGCTTTTCCCCTGAAGTGCGCGTGTGTGCACATACACTCGCATACACACACACACACACACACACACACACACAATACTGATGCATTGACTTCCGTAGAGAAAACTCAAAACTCCAGCTGACAAAATAATAGCTGCCATCCCCCCAAAGGAGAACAGGAGTGTGGCAGCATGGAGAGAGAAATTTATATTGCAAATTTTATTGGCTCCAACTGTATTTTTGTTTTCAGTTTTGAAGTTTCTGTAATCCTGGGAGTCTAATGTTTGACATTCCTGAGATGTTGAAATTCTGAGTCCAAGTTCTCAAGGTGTTTGATTTGTTATTATTATTTCTGGATACTGGGGATTGAACCCAGGGGTGCTTAACTAAGGGTCTTGCTAAGTTGCTTAGGGCCTCACTAAGTTGCAGAGGCTGGTCTCCTACTTGGGATCCTCCTGCCTCAGCCTCCCACATCACTGGGATTATGGGCATGCACCACCGCACCAGGCTAGAGTGTTTGATTTTCAAGGATAAATTAATCCATCACTCCAATATTCAGGCCTGTTCAGATTTGGGCGTGTTAACCACAATCACAGAAACAGCTGATATTTGTTGAGAGCTGGCTACATGAAGACACGGTGCTAGTACTTTATGCAGCTCACCCCAGTTTCCATGTCACTTTAGTTACTTTTATTAGGCTCTCTCTCTCTCTCTCTCTCTCTCTCTGGTACCGGGGATTGAACTCAGGGGCCCTCGCCCACTGAGCCACCTCCCCAGCCCTATTTTGTATTTTACTTAGAGTCAGGGTCTCACTGAGCTGCTTAGGGCCTCACTGTTGCTGAGGCTGTTTTTTTTTAACATTTATTTATTTATTTAAATATTTATTCTTAACTTGTAGGTGGACACAATATCTTTATTTTGCATTTATGTGGTGCTGAGGATCGAACCCAGTGCCTGGTGCATGCTAGGCGAGTGTTCTACCTCTGAGCCACACCCCAGCCCCGTTTATTTATTTATTTTTTTAGTTGTAGGTGGACACATACATTTATTTTATTTTTTTATGTGGTGCTGAGGGTCGAACCCAGGGCCTCACTCATGGTGGGCAAGCGCTCTTCCTCAGAGCCACGACCTCAGCCCTGAGGCTGGTTTTGAACTCGCGATCCTCCTGCCTCAGCCTCCAGAGCTGCTCAGATGACAGGAGTGCACCCCACACCCACCTTATGAGACTCTTTAATGGCTGGGAATGCTGAGGCACAGAGAGGTTGAGTAACTTGCCCTGGGACACACAGATGAAGAAGTATCATTGTCATCATTATGCTGTCCCTCTCTTAGGACCTGGACCTGTATTTGTAGAGCCCACGTATATTGCTTCCCTCTCAAGGTGCGGCTCTTTTGTCCCACTTGGTCTGCATGGAAACCCAGGTGACGATGTATGTATGTAAGTCTATGGCCAGAGCCCTTTCCAGGTGCCCCAGGCCTGGCCTGTCTTGCCAACTGCCCTCCCACTCTTCCTACAAAGTCAACTCTTCCAAGGAGCCTGAAATTGTGCCCTGATACCAACTGGGAGAACAGAGGGCCCCCTTCTTGGAGGTGTGGTCATGTGGCATTTGTCTTTCTGTTCCTGGCTTCCTGAACTTAGCACAGTCTCCTCCAGGTTCACCAATGTCATTGTAAACAGGAGCATTCTGTCCCTAGCTGTTAGGGCTGAGTGGTGTTCCATGGAGCATAGACACCCCATCTCTCTACCCATGCACCCATTGATGGACACCTGGGTTGCTCCACCTCCTGGCTGTTGTGAATAGTCGTGCCGTGAACGTGGGAGTGTCGATATCTCCTCAACACACTGGTCCCGATTCCTTCAAAAAGAAATCAGCAGTCCTTGGGGACACATCTCTCTCTCCAGGTGTGGGACTGCTGGACTGTAGGGTGATGCCATCCTTTTGTGTCCTGAGGGACCTCGGTCTTGATTTTCTTGCTGACTCTACTAGTTTGCATTTTTACCAAAAAGCCACAAGGGTTCCTTTGTCCCCACATCCTCTCCAACACCTGTGTACTTGGCAACAGCCATTCCAACGAGTGTGCAGCCATCGCTCATTGTAGTTTTAATTTGCATTTCTCGGTGATGGTGTGCACTTAATTTTTTCCGTATGCCTGTAGTGTTGTTCTGTGTCTCAAGATGAATCCACAGAGGTCCTTTGCCCACTTGTGATTGGATTATTGGTTCCCTGGCCATTGACTTGTTTGAAGTCCTTTAATATTTTGGATCTTAGCTTCTTGTCAAATGCACGCTTTGCAGATCTTTCTTTCTGGTCTGGACTTTGTCTCCTCATCCTGTCGATTGTTTCCTTTGCTGTAAAGAAGCCTTTGAGTTTGATGGAATCCTGTTGGTTTATCTTTGCTTTCGTCGCTTGTGATTTGGGATCATAGCCAAATAATCTCTGCCTAGACCAGTGCTGTAAATCACCTCCTCTATATCATTTTCTAGTAGCTCTCCATCTTCAGGTTTCACATTAAGTCTCTAACACATTTTGAGTTGATTTTTGATTATGATGTGAGATAAGGGTCCAATGTTATTCTTCTGCTTTCCCCGGAACATTTATTAAAGAGATTGTCATTTCTCCCTGCGTGTTCTTGGTATCTTTGTGGAAACTCAATCGACTAGAAACACACAGGTATATTTCTGGGCTCTCTATTCTGTTCCTTTAGTTAAGTTTCCCATTTTATGCCTGTACCATGATGTCTTGGTTACTGTAGCTTTGTGGCATATTTTGAAGTCAGGGAGTACAATGTTTCTAGCTTCGTTCTTTTTGCTCCAGAGTTCTTTAATAGTCTTTTGTGGTTCCGTAGAAATTTTCAAATTATTTGATCTATTGCCATGAAAAATGACCCTGGCATTTTGATAGAAAATCATTGAATCTATAAAATACTGTGAATAGATGGGCACTTTAACAGACTAGTTCCTTCAATCCATGAACATGGGATACCTTTCCATTTACTTGTGTCTCCCACAATTTCTTTAATGAATGTTTTCTAGTTTTTAGCATTCAGAGCATTCACCTCCTTGCCTAAATATTTTCCTATGTATTTTATTTTTTTTTTTCTGATGCCATTGTTGATGGGATTGACTTCTCAATTTCTTTCTCAGTTGTTCACTATTAGCACAAAGGAACACTATTGATTTTGGTACCCTGTGACTTTACTGATTTTCTCTAACTGTTCTTTTGGTGGTTATTTAGAATTTTGTACATGTGAGATTATGTTATCAGTAAACAGAAGCAAATACACTGCTGCATTTCCTGTTTGGGTGCCTTCTATTTCTTTTTCTTGTCTAATTGTTCTGGCTAGAACTTCTAGTACTATGTTGAATAGAAAAGATGAGAGTGAGCATCCTTGTCGTGTTTAAGTATGTTTCTTCGATCCCTAATTTATTGAGAGTTTTGTCTTTTTAATCATCAAAGTGTGTTAAAATTTACCAAACTCTTTTTCTCTGTCTTTTGTGAGGATCATGGTTTTTGTCTTTCATTCTGTTAGTATAGTGAACTGCATTTACTCATTTCTGTATTTTGAATTGAGGATCAAGGTCTTTTGAGCATTTATTATGGGTTCAGGTTCTATGCAGAAAGCTTTATGTTTCTGTTGTCACTTGACCTTTATGATGATCCTTCAGGGCAATTAGTAACCCATTCTCCAAAAAAGGACAGTCCTGTTAGCTTTTTTGCTCCTGGACACAAGGACCGAGCACCCTGTTTTGAGATTCAAACTGAGATGGAAAATACTGAGTTCCTCTACTTGGCTGCACTGCCCGACCCTCAAAGGATCATGCCTTAGTCTTCTCTGTGTCCTTCTACAGAAACCATAGCATGTCTTTGCTCAGAGGAAGAATAGTCCCATAGCATGTTTTTGTCCTGTTTTTGGATCTCAACAGGACTCACTGTACAAGTCAAGGGGAGGAGCCATGCTTCTTGGTGGAGTCTAGGAGTCTGATACATCTACTCCCACTTACTCCTCCCTTCTTGGGTCTTCATGGGCCTCCTTTCCTAAGAAGGGCAATGGAGGAGAAGGACCTGAGGTCACAATGATGGCAAGAGTTTCTCATGGGTTAAGGGTGCTTGTGGAGGGTACTAGCTGGGCTAGGAGTCAGGACACCAATTCTGGCTCTGCCATCTATATAACCTTGAGAAGACCCCTTTCACAACTGTGGAAGTTCACTGGATGAACATCTCAGTGGCCTCCATATTTTTTTCTAATTGTAAGTGGACACAATACCTTTATTTTATTTATTTATTTTTATGTGGTGCTGAGGGTCAAACCCAGGGCCTTATGCATGTGAGGCAAATGCTCTACCCCTGAGCCACCATCCCAGCCCCCTGTTTTTGTTTTTGAAGCAGTGGACAGTGTGCCCAGTGGAATCAGTATGAGAAAACTTTCCATTTAAATCAGATACAGAAGGGGCTGCTGTGGATGGAAAGCAAGTAGGGGCTTCAATCCCACCCCCTGCCTCTGCTGTGATCTCACCTTGAGCTGAATTGCTGAGGAGGACCACAGGGAACCCTGGAGGAGGAAATGTAGACAGGGACCATTCAATCATCTCCTTTCAAGCTGTGCTCTATGGGACACTGGAGTTCATTCTGGTGCCTTGCAATGAATGAACTTAAGTTCAGGGAAATGCAAATGAAACCCGCAAAGAGATGGCATTTTAGGTCCACCACATTAAACGACCTACAATTTCCGCGAGGCCCCCAGTCTGCCTGTGCCTCAAGTCCTGTGGATTAGTGCTCAGGTCCCAAAGGAACCTCTCCTTCAGATACTGCTCTTTTTTTTGTGATTGAGTGAGGAAGTTCCTGAGTGAGGTCAGATCATCATTGGGAACCCTAGTGCAGCAGAGATTGCCCAGACATGTTGGGGACTTGGTGGGTCTTATGGTAGGATAAGGAAGGTAGGAGGCTTATCACCTCCTTGAACAAGGCACCTGCACCCCAAGTGCTTTCCATAGGCACATTTACTTGAAAAAGTATTTTTTGCTTAATATTTTACTTTTCCTTTCCTGGATTCCACACCCACTGTAGAGCCTCACCTAGTGGTGTGCTCACAAGTGCGTGCATCTTTCATCCAACTTTGTGATCAGTGACGTCAGTTGACCGCTTCACAGGGGCCATGGTGGGGGTGTTTACACCATGGGAAGTGGTCAGCGTCCCAAACCAGGGTTTTCTCTAGGACGGCCCGTTGTGAAACTTCTGCCCACGCGTCCCTGCACTGTAGAATGAACACTGAATGTAGGCAAAGCCCAGCTTTGCTAAGTCTTGAGATGTCACTATTATTTGTTTCAGACTTTTTATTTTATTTTTTCTGTTAAGAGCTAAAATGATACAAAACCCGTCGGTTCCATCTGTATTACCCTCCACGATCCCATTCATTGGCTTCCTGTTCCAGAAATATAGTCCCATCCCAATCTTAGTGTTTTTCATGTTTTAAAAATATTTTTACTACATATGTGTCCATAAATAATACATGGTATTGTTTTGCATATTCTTAGCTTTATATCCGTGGTATTATACCATATGTATCCTTCCACAACTTTTATTTTTAAATACATTTTATGGTTTTTTTCAGGTTTATACATGTTGATATATGTAATTCTAGTTCATTCATTTTAATTTCTATATGGTGTTCCATTGTATAAATATATCAAACATTAATTTATTCTCTTCTCCATTGATGGACATGTAGGCCGTTTCCAATTTTTATACACATTTTCTGGTGCACATATGCAAGAGATGGTAGGATATATACTTAGAAGCCGAATTTCTAGGTGCAAGGATATGCATGTCTTAATCTGTACTAGATATTGCCAGCTTGTGCCCCAAAATGATTGTACAAATTTACACCCTTACCAGCAGTGGATGAAAGCTCTTGCCAGCGATTTATATTGTCAGATGGTTTAATATTTTCCAATATGGTGGGTGAAAAATGCTCCCTCTTTGTGGGCTTCATTTGCATTCCCCTGATTTTCCCAGTGAGATGGGGCCTCTTTGCATATCTTCATTAGCCATTTGTTGGTCTCTTCTGTGAATTACCTACTCGCTTCTTCTCACCCCTACGGTGGTGTTTGCTTATCTTCTTGTAAATCAATTTAAAAATATATGTATTCTGGTTACTAATCCTCTGTGATTGTGTGAGGTGAAAATTCTCTCTCCCAACCCGTGTCTTGCCTTTTAATATTGTATGGGATGTCTTTGGCTGTGTGCAAGGTTTAAAATTTAATCCAGTCACATTTATTTATCTTTTATTGCATGATTTGTGCTTTTCTGCCTGGTTTAACATAGATAGTACATCCTGAGGTTCTATCTTCCTAAATTTATCATGCAGTTGGAAAAGTTTTAGTTTTCCCTGTGAGGTCTTTAATTAACCTAGGCCTTGTTTCTGTGTAATGTGTGAGGTAGGGATCTTAATTGATTTGTTTTTCTTCCCATAGGCCTCCCATCGCCCCCGCCCAACTTAAGAAAATAGTTCATCTTTTCATCTTTTATTTTCAACAATGTTTTATAGCTTTTATGGCAGTGGACTTGCATATCATCCATTAGGTTCATTTCCAGGTGTTTTGTATTTTTGATAACATAGTTTTATGATTTTCTTAAATTTCCCTTTTGGTTTGTTCATTGCTCATATATAGAATTAAAATCGATCTTTGTGTATTGACTCTGGATTCAGTGATGCTGTTGAATTGAATCATAAATGTTAACAGTTTGTAGGTTTTATTTTGGAACTTCAATACACACATCATGCCACCAGGGAACAAAGAATGCTTTACGCAATCACCAGCCGTACTTAAGGCTTTAATTTCCTCTTCTTTCTTATTATTCTGGCATGTGGAATTCAGACTAGCATGCTTGGTGATAGCTGGCCCTCTTGACAAGTTTCCCATTTCCTGAAAAAAAAATCTTTCTGTATTTCATAAAGAATAAACGTTTTCCATATATTTATTTTTATCAGATTAAGGATATCTCCATTCTCCTTGATTGTTTTGACTATAAATGCACAGTGAATTTTGCCAAATGGTATTCTGCAAATCTATCGAGGTGACTATGTTATCGAAGTAGAAAATTGAAGTAGAAAATCACCTTAATTGAGATCCAACCTCATATTCCTAGAAGAAATATTAATTACTCATGATACATTATCATTTTAATTTATCATTGGATTTGATTTGCAAAAGTTTGGGAATCTTTTTTTTTTCTGCACAGAATTTCTTGAGAAACACTGGTGTGAAATTTTCCTTCCTTATATTTTACTGATTCTTAAAAAGAATATCAGAGTCTCTCTGGTCTCATGAACCATCCTGGTTTATTCTTTGAGTGTTGTCTGGAATAGTGTGTGTAGGATCAGTGTCGCCTCTTTTTTATATATAAAGAATCATCATCTGAAACCCACATATATTGGAGTTTTTCTTTGAAGAGTCTCAAATATGCTTGATCTCCTTAATAGTATGTTGTGATGTCATAACTTTTATTATTAATTAGAGTATTTATTTTGAAAACTTCTTGGGCTGGGGTGTGGCACTGTGACGGAACACTTGCCTGGTGCGGATGAGCCCCCAGGTTCAATTTTAAGCGTCACCAAGTTTCTTTTTTTATTGATTTCTTTTTTGGACCAGCTGAGGAGAGTATATTGTTTGATTTCAAGAAGTTGGGGATTTCCTAGTGATCTTTTTCTGTTTTTGGTTTATTTCTTAGTTCCTTTACACTTAGGGAAAATACTTCAAATTTTAAAATTCATGTAGAGTTTAAAAAAAATGTCCCAGCATATGGTCAATTTTGTAAACGTTCCCTGTGGACATAGAAAGAAGGTCACTGTTGTGTGTGGTGTGGATTAGGTGAGAGTTAGCTGGGCTGTTGAGACCTTGGGCTTACTCCCTTTTGAATGGATACCCGTGTCCGCTGTTAGAAGGCTGAGTGCAGGTCCCCTGCATTACCACGCGCTTACCTTTCCCTCTGTTGAATTCTGTTTTTACTTTACCTACTTTGAAGTCTTGGGGTGGATGTGTGCAGACTTAGGATTGTGATATGTTTCTCTTGGGTTTACTCTTTGATATGTCCAATTATGCACTCTGCCTTAATGTCTATTTTTGATATTAGAACAGCTATACCACCCTTCAGTGTTGTACATGGAACATCTTTTAACATTTTTATATTTTCAGTGTTTTTGTATTGTCATGTTTAAAATGTGGCTCTTCCAAGCAGCTGAGTTGAACAATCTATGTCTTCTATTTGAAGTATTTATTTCCTTTACATTTAATAGAATGACTTTATCAAATGACATAAAGCTATGAATATTTAAAATAAATTATTCAGCTTCATTTTAGACTTTTAGTTTGTTTATTTAGGTTTTTTAAAATTTGGTGCTGGGGAACAAACTCAGTGTCTCATGCATGCTACGTAAGTGCTCTACCACTGAGCCCCAGCCCACTCCCAGCCCTATTCAGATTTTATAAGTTATATAAAACTATACTCCTAGTTTCATGGTTTCTATAGTAACTTTACATGTTTGTAGAGCGCACGTCTGTACATCGCCTTTATTAATTTTGTTCTGTACAATTTTACACCTTTATGTGATCTTGTAAATAAAATCGTTTTTAATTTATTTCCTAGCTACTCAATGATAGTACATAGAAATGCTGTTTATTCTTTGCTAAGTTCACTTATTAAAGAGACAGCAAATAAAGACATCTTTACTTTCCCTTCCCAGTTGTGAGTCTTTTATTTCTTTTCTTGCTTTATTGTGGTGCCACGATATCCAGGGTAACCATAAATCAAAAGGAGCGATACTGGTCATCCTTGTCCGTTTTCATTCTTAGGGGAAATGACAGCTATTTTAGCATTAGTCTTGTTAGTTATTTTTTTTTTTACATATACCCTTTATAAATTTGAGAAAACTTCTTTTCATCTTCAGTTAATTGTGATTTTTTTTAAATCATGGACACTGTTGAATTTAAAAAATAAAAAATTATATGAAAAATGGTTTTCATAGTGTTGTGGTCTAGATCTGAGGTGTCCCCCGAGGGTCCTGTGTGAATCAGTGCAAAAACGTTGAGAGGTGAGACGATCCGGTCAGGAGAGCCTCACCCGGTCAGTGCACTGGTCCCCTGGCAGGGGTTAGCTGAGCGGTGACGGCAGGCGGGTGGGGTGTGGCTGGAGGAGGTGGGTCTTGGGGGACGTGCCTTTGAGGTCTATGTTTTGTCATGTCTGGAGCCACTCCCCTCCACCATGCTTTGCCCCCAGGATGCTGTGCCTCACCTCTGCCCCAGGGCAATGGGGTGGCCATCTATGGACTGAGACCTCTGAAACAGTGAGCCCACAAATAAACGTCTCCTCTTGTAACTGTTCTGGTCAGGTCTTTTGGTCACGGCAGTGGACAAGCTGACGAGGACACATAATATCATGCATCATATAGATTGAGTGTAAGTATGAAGGCACTTTCCATCTTGGGGTTAAATCTTACCTGCGATGCATGGTCTCCTCATCTATTGTCACGTTCAACTTGATGGTATTTTGTTAAGGACCCTTGCACCTGTATTCCAAAGGGATAAGGGTCTGCAATATTCTTTTCCTGCATTTTCTTCTCTCTCTCTCTCTCTCTCTCTCTCTCTCTCTCTATATATATATATATATATATATATATATATATATATATATGCTTTTTGGTGGTGCTGGGGATTGAANCATTTAATAGAATGACTTTATCAAATGACATAAAGCTATGAATATTTAAAATAAATTATTCAGCTTCATTTTAGACTTTTAGTTTGTTTATTTAGGTTTTTTAAAATTTGGTGCTGGGGATTGAACCCAGGGCCTTGTGCCTGCGAGGCGAGCACTCTACCAACTGAGCCATACCCCCAGCCCCTCTTTGTCTGTTTTTGAGAGTCATAAAGTGACTTGGCCTATTCTCCCAACCTTTATTTCCTGGTATCATTTTTGACTTCAGCACATAAGAAATCATCAGTGTACCAGCCTTTTTCCTGGAGCTTTCTTTGTGGGCAGATTTTAAATAATAAGTTCAGTTTCTTTAGGATGGATGTGACTATTCAGATTTTGTATTTTTCTTTCTAACACTGTGTTTGGCAATTTGTGTCTTTCAGCTTTCAATGGTTTGATCTAAATGGTGAATTATTGGCACACAGTTTAATAGCATGTAGTTTCCCTGGGATTGAAGGGGCTCCTGGGATGCAGGATTTTCTTCTTTCAACCTGGAACCGTGCTGGGACTTGGTCACCCCCAGGTCAACGCCCCCTTCCCTTCAACGTCTCTGTCCCTCCCTCCCTCCTGGAGGCTGTCTTAGAATACAGGAGGATCTCACTGAGTCTATCCTTCAGAACTGGTAACCCTCCTCTTCTCCTTCCCATGTGGGCATGACATTCACCAGCAGTGCCTGGTTGGGGGCAGCTGGTCTTCCAAATTGCAAATTCACTATGTCCCCACCACGGCAAAAGCTTCGCCTGTGTCTCTGGACCTACACTCAGCACTCTGGACACCCAGAGCGAATCTGCTTATGAATGCTGCCTCTTTTTTTATTCCTATGACAAAGTTGTTTTGAATAAAAATCACATAATCATCAGGGATAATCATTATTTTCTTCATTTGTCCCTTGGTTTTACAATAAATAAGAATAAAAAATAGCTTTACCATTTGAAAATGCTATTTCAATTCAGTAGTCATTAGCCACAGCCGGGCAGGAATACAGCATCTTGTTTCTCATTTGTGGACGCTCAAAACCGTCTGTCCTGTGGCAGTAGAGAGCAGGACAGAGGTCATCAGGGTCAAGGAGGGGCATGGGGCGGAGAGAGGGAGAGGAGGAGGAACAGGCACCAAGTGCAAACGGAGGGTGTGCTCTCCTGTGGTTTGGACTTGGAATGTCCCCAAGGGCTCCTGTGTGGAGGGCTGGTCCCCAGTGCAGCTGCGTTCAGAGCTGGGGCTTTGGGGGAAGTGATTGATCACGAGGGCACTGACCTCATCAATAGGTTAATCCACTGATGGGTTCATCATCGAACGGGCTCTCAAGAGGTGGTGGGAAAGGAGACAGGGCCTCATGGCAGAGTAGGCCTTGGGCGTGCACGGGGAGGGTGCCCCCTGCCGGGCCTTCTCCTCTCCCTCTTTCTGCTTCCTGGATGCTATGGGGCGAGCATCTGTGCTCCACCACGCACTCTTTGCGCGGTGCTTTGCCTTACCACAGGCCTCAGGCCCTGCCAGCCACTTAGAAAAGCCTGTGAAACCATGAGCCATGAGCTATGCCTTTCCTTCTTTACCTTTCCCCCAACCCCAGGTGTTTTGTTATAGCAGCAGAATGCTGACTGATACATACTTCTAATGTTGTATAGCCTACTAGGATTATAGTGATTATTAACAATTTATTATACATTTCAACATGGCTAGAAGAGTTTGAAGGTTCCTGACACCACAGAAATAGTAGTTGAATAGACAGAAATGCAAATGAACCTGATTTCATCATTCCCCACTGTATACATGTTGCAAATGACAATTCTATACCCCATAATTAAGTGCAAATATACGTCAATTTAAAAACAAAAAGAAAATTAAAAATCTTGGGTATAAACCTACAAATGGCATAGCTGGGTCAAATGGTGGTTCCATTCCAAGTTTTCTGAGGAATCGCCCTACCATTTTCCATAATGGTTGCACCAATATGCAGTCCCAAGAGCAATGTATGAGTGAACCTTTCCCCACACGTCCTCACCAACATTTATTGCTGCTTTTATTCTTGATAATTGCCATTCTGACTGGAGTGAGGTGCAATAATCAGCATATTACAGTGATACAGCCACATTGATGTTTATAGCAGCTCAACTCACAATAGCTACACTATGGAACCAACCTAGGTGTCCTTCAACAGATGAATGGATAAAGAAAATGTGGTTTATATACACAATGGAGTATTACTCATCCTTAAAGAAGAATGAAATTATGGCATTTGCTGGTAAATGGATGGAGCTGGAGACTATTGTGCTAAGTGAAATAATCGAATCCCAAAACCAAAGCCCAAATGTCTTCACTGATATGTGGATGCTAATTCACAATGGTGGGGGGGGGGGCTAGGGAAAATAGAGTTATTTGGGATTAGGTAGAGGGGAGTGAATGGAGGGTAGAGGGTATGGGGACAGGAAGGACAGTAGAATGAATTGGACATTATTACCTTATGTAGTGGTGTGATTCTACACCATGTACAACCAAAAGAATGAGAAATATACTCCATTTATATATGATGTGTCAAAATGCATTCTACTGTCATGTATAACTAATTAGAACAAATTACAAGAAGAAAGAGTGATCCTGGCCCAGGAACCCTGTCTGCCTCCCGTATCACTAGGTGATCTCTTCCATAGAAACTCAAGCCATTGGGATGCCATCTACCATAGGCCCTCATGAAGAAGCCAGCGCCATGCTCTCAGATCTCCTCCACTGTGAGTTAAGTAAACCTTTTTGCTTTACAAATTACTCAGCCTGAGGCATTTAGCTGCAGCAATGGAGAAAGGACAAATGCACCCTCTGGGCGAGTGAAGAATCTCGGCCTAAGCCCTTGATCATTCATGTTCCTGGAGGAAAAACAACAGCCACCATGTGCTGCCCGTTTTTGAAAGCATCTCTCTTTTTCCAGAATTGTAGTCCATATGCTTTTTTTATTTTCTGCTTCCAAAGTTCTGATTTTCTTTAAAAATACAATTTCTATAATTCATCCATTTTCCCTGGTTGTCTGCACACACACTCTGTCTTATTGGGATCTATTATATTCCACCTGGAAGCAGGGGTCACCCACCATTGGTTTTTGAATGTTGATTGTATATTCTGGGATCTTATCGAGCTTCTTTATTAGTCCTTAAAACTGATCTCTCAGTTCTCTTGGAAAGCTCCCTTTGATTCCTCTTTTAATGGAGATTTGAATTGCCAATGAAGGTGGAAGTTTTTCAAAAAATTTCCACATATATTTACCAAATCCTGCTAATTTGTCTTTTAATGAGGTGTATTGCACTACAGGCTTTTCTGATGCAGAACCATCCTTGCATTCCTGAGATATCCCTGATCTTCTTCTAATGTATTTTTAATAATATGGCTGAATTTAATTTGCTTCCATCTCACATTTTGCATCTAAGTTTATAAGTGAAGTTTCTTCTACAGATTTCTTTCTTTTTTTTTTCCAAAATATTTTTTAGTTGTTGATGGACCTTTACTTTATTTATTTATATATGGTGCTGAGGATTGAACCCAGGGCCTCACACATGCAAGGCAAGCGCTCCACCACTGAGCCACAACAACCCCAGCCCCTACAGATTTCTTTAGTAATATTCTTTTTACCAGGTTTTGGCACAAAGACTAATCCCAGCTAAATTTGGATTGGGTCCTACCTTTCTTATTCTTCAAATGCCGCATGAATTATTGGATATTTCTGTTCCTTAAAGTTTTGGTGTATCTAGTTCATAAAATCATCAACTCCCAGTTAATGGGGTAGGACGATCAGGAGAGGGGATGATACAGGTTTGATACTATTTTAATGGATATTAGCATATTCAGTTAAACATTTTTTCTTTTGCCAACTTTGGTTATTTTAAGTTTTTTCCCAAATTATGCCTTTTATTTAAATTTCAGATGATTGGTGGTATGCTGCTTGGGGTGCTTGTGAGATAATCGTTCCCCGTCTGAAAACTTACTGGGCTGTGTGTTTGTAAGCCCTCTTCTCACCTCCTTTCTCTCTGTTCTTCCTCTCCACTGTGCCTGCAAGCGCTCTCCTTTTAATCATTCTGAAGGTGCTCTTCTTGTTTATTGACACCACGGTGCTCCAAAACCTTGGGGACAGAGGTTTGGCACTGGCCCTGCTGCTGGTCAGATCTAAGGGGAGGAGTTGGCTGAGACTCTGTTATGGTGACAGGAGTCACCTGCATCATCGGGTCCTTTAGGGCAGGAGGAAGATATTATCCACTCTTTAACCTCCGGTACCCAGTGTGGAGCATGGCCTGAGAGGGGTCCCAGGATGCTTGGCAGCTGGATGAACACATCCACCGGGGTCAAAGGAAATGCAACAATTGAGTAAAAATGCTCACCTTGCAACACTCAGCCTCCGATACACTCGTGGCCACCTCTGCAGCAAACAACCTGACTCTAGTCACGAAGGCAGACTCGGGCTTCTCAGCATTATTGATCTGGGCCCAACTTCCTTCCCCCTTCATCCATTATGGTTTTGGTCTGGAGTTTTCCAGAGCGATTCCAGTTGTTGGACAGGAAATGGATCCACACTAGAAAGACTGGTTTAAAATAGACGACTGAAAACCGGTTTCATCCAGGCCAAGGCCAAACTAGCTAACCCCCCAAATCCATTCCTCCCAACTCCACTGACGTCCACTCAACTAAAATTAACCCTCACAAGCCCACCCATCCCAACCTCCCCACCACATGGCTCAACTCAATTCAAACTGGTTTATTGCACAAAACCATCCCAACCCCAGGAACCAACTCGATACGATGGCCACTTCTCAGCCCAGATAACCCAGGCCGACCCCGTTCAAGCCAGTCCAGGCCACATGATCCCCTGGGCAAGACGTTCCCACCACGCAATTGAACTCCACTCAGAGGATTCAGGGCACCGTGCTGGTGACTCTTCTGATTGAGGAAGGTCGGTTTGGACTCTGTTCCCAGAGAATCCTCTCAAGTGTGTACTTGTTAGTGCTTGAGGCCCTCTTGAAATTGCAGGTGTGAGGACGCTGGAGCTCAGGAAGCAGAACCTTCTGCCGTTCGTCTCCCTTCCCTCCCTGGTCCCCTTGATCCTCACAATGCCCTCTTATTGATGTCATCTGTCCTAGACCCTGAATGCCTAACCGATCTGCCCGTCCCTGGTGTGAATGACCAGAAGATGTTTGAGAAGCTTATTTGATTTTGGAGAGTTGGTGGAATTGTACCCCATGTGGGGACCTGAATGAGGAAGATGCTCAGCAGGACTCACAGAGAGGCCCTGGGGTTGACACTTCCTAATTACCTGCCCTGGAAAAGTCATTTTACCTTTCTGGTGCCCAGTTTCCTTGTTCATAAAGTGAGGAATATTATAAAAACTCTAGGAATAAATATTGAATTGATACATATAAAGCACTTCACCCTGGGTCTGTAATTGTGTATTAATAAACATCTAATTGGACTAGTCCATTTTCTGTGCTATAACAGAGTACCTGAAATCTGGGAGTTTATAAAGAAAAGAGGTCTAGTTTGGCTTACTGTTCTGGAGGTCAGGAAGTTCAAGAGCAGGGTGCTGCATCTGCTTGGCCTCTGATGAAGACCTCATGCTCCTTCAAGCAGAAGGACAAGAGGGCTTGAGAAAAGGCCAGAACATGAGTGGTGGGCTTGACTATGACAGCCCTTTCTTGAGGAATGAATCCAGTTCCCAAGAATCCACAAGAGAAAGTCACAAGGGCTCCACTGTCACAACCCAAACACATTTTTAAGGCCTCAGCACCTTTCCCGACCACTACAATGGGGACTTTCAACATGAGTTTTGGAGGGAACTCACCGTAATCATCCACAACACTACTATAATTTGTTCTCCTGAATTTCCTTTCTCAGTATTTTTTCCATTTGTGGTGTAGGGACAGTAGCTTTTATGAACCAGCATGGAAAAAAATCTCTCTTCTGGACACCCTGTAGAATGATGCACTCCTTTTTCAAGGGCCTCATGATTGAGTAGCCAACATCTTGTTTTCTTTCTTTCTTTTTGTACCGGGGATTGAACCCAGGGACACTCAACCACGGAGCCCCATCCCCAGCTCTATTTTGCATTTTATTTAGAGACAGGGTCTCACTGAGCTGCTTAGGTCCTCATTAAATTGCTGAGGCTGGCTTTGAACTCACGATCCTCCTGCCTCAGCCTCCCGAGCGGCTGGGATGACAGGTGTGCGTCACACTCTTGGCTTCAACATCTGTTTTCTATTTCACTACGATTCTTTACTTCAAATGAGCCTGAGCCTGGTTGATCTGGAGAAGTGTGATTTTATACAATTCATTAATCAGGGTTGAATGCTTGATGATAACCACAACCATTAGACACCTACTGTTTTCCTGGCCTTCCCTGGTCTCTCTGGTCTCTTGTCTCACTACGTGGGGACTTGAGACCTGATCCCCAGTCCTATGTCCCCCATTAAACTGGTCTGGGAGGTGGGTGCACTGGCTGGTGCTGGAGTGGCCCTGGGGATGGGGTCTTATGAAGTCTGTGGAACCAGACAGAACTGCCCCCACCCAGGCCGAGGTGCGACTCTCACCATCCCAACACACACCAAGGGGGTAGTTTGCTCTTGCTATGTAGTGCCTCTCCGAAACCATTCTCCCCATCCCTGCAGCATCCCTTGTGGTCCTTATTCCTGCCAAACTCACACCAACCCCTTGAGCTGCTCACTAATCTCATCTTCCATTTTAACAGTGAGGAACATTGGGGCTCAGAGAGGTTCAGTGTCTTGCCTGTTGTTACGCAGCCTGTGAGTGGCTCAACCAGGATTTGAACCCGGTCTGACCCGAAGGTTTAGATACACCACGAACTGGTGCCAAAAGAGAAAGAGAAGAAAGAGTATCTTGAGAAGACTTTCTTTGCTCTGTGGAGATCCATAAGAAAGGAAAAAGCAGGCACCTTCCCGGCTAAGATGAGCTAAGGGAGGTCACACCAGACTCAGGAGAAGGACACGATGACTCCTTGGGTCCTTCCCCGTCTCTGAGACTCTATTTTCAGTGCTGTCCCTGGCAAGACAGAGGCAGCCTTGCCAGCCGGGCACGGGGTCCATCTGGCTGTCAGTGCAGCGTTATTTATGCTGCCCGACCCACGGCCAGGCTGCGGTGAAGAAGAGGTCAGCCCTGGCTCCTCGGCCCGGAGCCCTTGACTCGGGAGCCAGCTGTCCTGCAGACGGAGCTCGGCAACCGCGGCTCAGACATGAGCCTCAATCCAGGGACCTTGGCTGCTGTTCCTGCCAGAGGCATCCTGGCATCCAGCGAGATGGCTTTGTCCAAGCTGATCCCACAGGGCCATTCATGTAAGTGACAGCCGTGAGGCTGGCCTAGCAGTTCCAACGAGGGAATGTGTGTCTCTTGTTGTGGAACGTGGAATCAGGCGAGCACGTTCACCCACGTCCGTTAGTTTGTTGTGTCCGTCTGTCGTCTGTTACTGTAACAAAATACCTGAGTTTGGGCGTTTTATAAAGAAGAGGTTCTCCTAGCTCACAGTTCCAGAGATCCAGGGGCTGGCAGACTGGTGGTGCCAAGTCAGAGGGAGGACTCTTGGCAATGGCATCCTGGTGCAAGAGAGATCACACAGTGAGACGGACAGCCAGGGAGAGACAGGGAGGCCAGGCTCAGCAGCCATCTCCAGCCTCGCCAGACACAGTCCAGGATCTTTTACTGATTGCAGCTCCCCCACCAAGATGCGGTTCCTCTGCTTTTTGGTGTAATTGCATTCGATGCTTATTTTTCTGGGCCATGCTGGGGTGTCCTGTCACATTGAAAGATTTCCATTTTGACCTCTCCAGGCAGAGGTCAGCATGCAATCATATACCCCAGCGTTTATTGAGTGCTTACTACGTGCCAGGTGTGGACAAGAAGAGGCCCAGTTCTTAATTTCACAGAGCTTATAGTCTAGTCAGAAAGAGAGAGATTATAATCAAACACATGCACAATTGAGCATCTGTTTAGGAATTTAAATGAACACCTTTGATGAAAACAGTTTCTAGGATCTGACAATGGATGGGTGCATCAGAAACAGGAAGTGATACTGGAGCCTCAGGACCAGTCAGCCAGATAACTGAGGAGTAGGGAGAACAGCACGTGCAAAGGCCCTGTGGTGGGACCAATGGCAACAGCAGCCACTCCACCCAGCCTGTCCCAGATGGCCCCCGTTGTCCTGGCTCGCCTTGCTCTTTCCAATGTGGCCTGATTTGGGAGGTGAATTCCATTATTACTCATGGGTGGTGGTCTGTAGAAAAGAACCCCCAGTGGTCAAAGGGCAGAGAGAAGAGGGCCAGACCGGAGAGGGTGGCAGTGGCTGGACCCAGAGTGAGAAGCCTTCGGAAGGTTTCAGGGCAGGCTGCCGGGATCTAGTTTGCTTTCTAGAAAGCCTTCCTCCCCTGTCTTCTGTTCTTCCTCCTGTGAGGACTTCACCTACTTATTATGGGTTGAGCTTCAGGCTGGATGATGGAACCTCCCCATGCCTTTCTCTTTCTGCTGCTGAGTCTGGGGGCCCAGAACCCTCCTGAAGCCAGAGCCACAGCAGAGCTCCCTCAACATGGGCCAGGAAGATTTTTACCTCCCCCTGCACGAACCAATTTGGAATCTCATCGGGTAGTTAATGTGAACAAGAAATTCACTTCTGTATCTGAGCCACTCTAAGGGCCTTGGAAATATTCAGTAGGCAAATACTAGCTCCTGTGCCTTGAGCGGTGGCCTGCAGGGCTCTGGTATGTACACACCATTAAATGCGATCTTTCAATAGAAAAGGCAACAAAGGTTCAGAGAGGTGAAGCCACTTTCCCAAGGCAACACAGCGCACGAGCACTGGGATTTGAGCCTAGGAATATTCAACTGCAAAGTCAAAGCTCTGGAAATACCAACCAGGGACCGTGTAGGCGGACCTTCACAGAAGGACCTGGGCAGAGCGTCACAGAAGCAGATACTGGCGCAGGGGAGCGGGTGGGAAAACCGGGGCGCCCCGCACCTGCCGCCGCAGCCCCGGCCCCTCCGCCCCATCAAGCACCGTCTCAGACGGGAGCAGTGGTATTTCTTCCCCCGCCTGCCGCTTGGCAGGTTCTTCGAAGAGAAATGCTCTTAGATTCATTTAAAAGTCTAAGCAGGGACGGCACAAATTATTAGCGTTTGAAATATTTATAAAGTCTCTTGTTTGCCATGGCACCGGGGGACAGACCGCAAATAAAAGTGAACTGCGGATGCGCCCCGCGCCCAGAGATGGAGAGGGGCGAGGCTGCTGTGTGCGCGGCCGCCCCTTCCCCAGGCCTGCTGAGCCGGTGACTTGTCATCCCCAGGACGCCCAAGCCACTTCCTGAGCGCCACACCTCCACCCGCCAGCTGAGCACGCGACCCTCAGGCGCGGGGTGCGGGAAATCACAGACGGGGACCACGGGGACCAGCTGGGCCGGGGGCGTGGGGCCTCTGCTTTGCGAACTCCCCGCTAGTCTAACATTGTTTCCAAATTAAAAATCTCACCCACGCCAATGTCTGGCATGGGAAGCTGCAAGAGAAGGTGGGAAAAAATTGCTGTTGTCACTTGATGGTTGGAACCCGGAGACCCACAGCGCCAGGACCGAAGTCTCTCGGTGGATCCGTGACAAGAACAGGATGGGTGTGACTCCCAACCGGACCTTGATGGACCTCAGTCTTCTGGCTCTTCACAGGCTGACAGCGTAGGAGAAAGCCATTCTGGGCTGGGGTTCCTGCGGGCTGCACGTGGGTGGCATGCGTGCATTCCTTTGCTCCTCCCTGGGCTCATTTGCTAAATCAACACAATACTATACTGTGCCCAGAAGATGCAGCAGCAGATTCCAACCTTTCTTGAGCTAGTAAAAGATGTGGGTTTGCTTGAAGTCCCATAAGGAGCTTTGGAGTGTGGACAGAGGTGTCACTCTCTAGAGCAAAGAGACTGTCCAGGCACAGTGTTGCACGCCTGTCTTCCCAGCGGCTGGGGAGGCTGAGGCAGGAGGATCGCGAGTTCAAAGCCTCAGCAAAAGCGAGATGCTAAGCAACTCAGTGAGACCCTGTCTCTAAATAAAATACAGAATAGGGTTGGTGATGGGGCTCAGTGGTAGTATGCCCCTGAGTTCAATCCTAGTAACCTCCCCACCAAAAAAACCCCAAACCTGGCCTTTAGTCTTTTTTGTGTGTGGTGCTGAGGATGGTTCCCAGAGCATTGTGCAAGCTAGGCAATCTCTCTGCCACCGAGCCACACCCCTGCTCATCCTTCAGTACTCCTGTTTTAGTGGCCTCGGGCGCCCTGGGGTGGGACAGGCCCTTGTACCGTCTCTAGGTGCGGTGTCTGTGGTCGGGCGATTCTTCACGATGGCGTTGGCAACCGACATTCATAGCAGCCGGGCTGGGGTGGGTGCGTTGGCCTCCCCAGGGACCCCTGGGTGAGGTACGAATAGCAGCTCCACTACAGGGACCTGGAGGGACTGGGCTGTTTGGTTGCAGCTCCTACCAGTCACTCCTGAAGGTGATTCCCGGCTATGGCGGGGAGGGGTCAGCTCCCAACCCTTCCTCTGCCCGGCCTTGGAGAGCTCCAGTGGAGGGCAGAGCCCACCGGCCATGCGGCCCCTGCCTGGAGAACAGAGGCAGGACCACTGTGCCTGGAAATGGGAAGTGATAAGAAAGGGTGAGCGTGGGGGACGCCAGGGTCATCTGGGACAGGTGACCTGAGTGGACGGGGGAAGCTGTCGGAAGCTGAGGGTCTGCGGGCGGCCAATCCAGAGCAAGGAAGTCACTGTCTCCTGCAAGTTGCAGCTGTGCCCTAGGCACACACGAGTGGGGACAGAGTGTCTGACAGAGCCCTCAGGTGAAGGGTGTGGCTGGCCTGCAGCCCCGGGGCCTGGTCCCTCTGTTGAGGCCTCATTCACCCTCCAGGTGTTTAATGAGGGTCTATTTTGTGCCATGCGGGGAGCTCAGGAAACAGGACAGGTGCAGAAAACAAAGACTCTGTCACCCCGCAGAGCTGACGACCCAAGCGAGTGTGTAGGGTGGGGTGACAAAGTCACAGGACAGTCCCCACGCAGACCCATCACAGAGGAAGCCGACGGGTGCAGAATGGAGGGCGCCGGATGGCGGGGGGGCACATTATTGTTATTACTTTTAATCGACACACAGTGATGGTTCTGTTGATGGGGGACGGTGTGACATTTCCCGACGTGTTACAGCGCATAATGACCGGGTCGTTAAGAGTCTCCAACATGTCACTTCTTTGTGCTGGGAACACTCTTGTCCCCTCCTGGAGCTGTTTTGAAGGGGAGGGTGGCTTAGCTGCAGTGCCCTGCTGGGCTGTGGGACCCCAGAGCTTGTTCCTGCCTGTTTTGGTTCCAGACCACCTTCCCTCTGTCCCCCGTGAGGGTGGGCACGGGAACACTTGGATCGTCCCTGCTTTGCAGATGAGGACACGCAGGCTTGAGAGGTTGGGACACTGGCCAGGGCATGTTCAGTGACGAGGTCCTCCAGATGGACCCCAAGTCCGTCTTCCTGGTGGCTTCTGAACCTCCAGCCAGCACGGGGGGCGGGGCCTCCTTTCTTCTTCCCCGGTCCCCATTGTGTGATTTGGAGACCATGGCCCTGGCCCTCCTTTGTCCCCACCCACACTCCGCTGGGTATGCACTGGCCCTGAAAAGACCCATAGATTTGGGGACACTATGGCCTTGGCAGCTGTCAGGGCGCAGGAGGGTGTAGCAACCACGGGGACAGGGAGACCTGTCCCGGGCCACCCAGGACTCACTCACCACGAACCTCGAGTGAGTGACGTCACCTCTCGAGCCTCAGTTTCCTCCTGTCACAGGCCAACACTCATTGCCTTAGCTCCTGGAATCGAGGGGGATTAAGCGAGCGGATGCTTGTGTGGGAGACTTGGCACCGAGCCCAACCCAGGGCACCCTTTGGGCTCTGGGTGGCCGCTGCCTGAGTCCCCTGTGCACTTCTCCAGGGTCCAAAGGACAAAGGGAACACAGGGACCCGCAGCACCGGCCCTCAAGGTCCTCAGCCCCAGAGCAACCCTGAGTCAGGGCCACGGGTGGAACTTGGTGACCCGGGGTCCAGACTGCCAGCGCCCAGGAGGGGACCAGCCAGGCAGCCGCCTCCAGCCCCCGAAGAACCCATGCAGTGGCCATCGCAGGGGCCAACTCGCTGTGACCTTAAACCTGAGAGCTCCTGCCCACATCTGCAGCTAAATAAACCAAGTAAATCACGCTGGCAGACAGATAATTAAATAATTATCAGGCACTTAATAACAAGGAGTGGGTGTTCTGAATTACCATATTAGACAGTGTCTTTGAGGACTAATTGTTGCATTACATCAGAGCCTCTCATTCATTATTCTTGTCATTTCGGGTGATAATTTGCACTTTAGGAGACAGCGACAATTTTAGCAGGCAATTAGAGACGTGTCAGGCCTGGCCCCGTGAGTTACTGTCACAATTATGGCCTTTTTCCACTGTCCTCATTTGCAGACGTGTCGTTAAGGGGATTTGGGTAATTCTAGGCCTGGGCAAAACAACCAGCCCACGGGATGGTTCAGGGGCGAGGACGTGGCGGTCACCCGAGTCGGGAGAAAGCTGGATGTCGGCCAGGGAGCCGAGGGGCAGGGCTAGGGCCCCTCCAGCGCTGCTGGGCTTCTCCCCGGGTGTCAGAAGCACATCTGGGACCCAAATGAGGTCCTGGCTGGCGGAGGGCTCTCGGCTTGGCCTGGGTCCTTTAACGACGTTGGGGTCTTTGCAAGAGGCTCCGGGAGGCAGGAGGTGGGGGAGAAGAGGGGGGAGGAAGAGAGCAGGGCGGAAAGGCAGCCGTGGCCGCCGCGTCTGGGAACCTTCTGTAGTTTGGGAAGCGTGAGCATCTTGGGACCAGGGAGGGCCCGACCGACTCCGGGTTCGCTGATTCCTACAGCCAACCTGTCCCGATTCCGCCTCGCAGCCCCCCCGTCCGCCTGCCTTCCTCAGGTCCCCTCTCTCCAGGACACTATTTACCTACCCTAAGACAACCCAGGCCCAGGTGACTGGGGACCCTGCTACAGCCCAGAGTTCCCTGGAATCATTCAACCAGTCCTGAATCTATCCACCTACCCCACCCCTAACTTCCCACAAAACCCGTCAAACCTCTGGCCTGTGCTTGCTGCCGGCCACTGGCCGGTGTGGCCCTGCCTGTCCCCTGCCTGTCCCCCTGCCTGCTGTGGCATGGAGCAGCTCCGCCCCTCCTGCAGTGTGAGCACAGGGCTGTCATTTGAGTGTCATTTCTTTCTTTCTTTTTTTTTTTATTTTTTGGTGGTGCGGGGAATTGAACCCAGGGCCTTGGGCCTGTGAGGGAGGTGGCTCTCAATCTGCTGGCCTTAGTGTCCCTGAATAAAAACCAAATCTGGGCTGTGGGCTGTGTCACATGCCTGTTATCCCAGAGGCTCAGGAGGCTGAGGCAGGAGGATCGTGAGTTCAAAGCCAGCCTCAGCCACAGCGAGGCCCTAAGCAGCTCAGTGAGACCCTGTCTCTCAATAAAACACAAACTAGGGCTGGGACGGGGCTCCGTGGTGGAGGGCCCCGAGTTCAATCCCTGGTTAAAAAAAATCCTGGGTATAGTTTAAAACAGAAAAGACTAGAGAAGGAAAAAAGAGAAGAAGGAGAGAGGAAGGAGAGGAAGGACGAGAAAAAGAAGAAGGGGTTGAAAGAGTGAGAAGACTGAAGCGAAGAGGGAGGAGGAGAGAGAGAGAGAGAGAGAGGGAGAGAGGGAGGGAGAGAGAGAGGGAGGGAGAGAGAGAGGGAGGGAGAGAGAAGTCAGGGTGGAAAGGAGGAGAGAGGGAGAGAGAAGGAAGGGGGGAGGAGCCATGGACCCTGCCTCTGAAGGTCGAGCTGCACACCAACCACGGCTTCAGCCCCTGGCTTGGTTTCCTTTCAGGGAAGTCCAGCGTCACTTGGCCTTGACCCGGACGACGGGAGAGCAGACACCATGAGTCAGTGACTCCGAGAGGGCCCTCCCGAAATGAATCTGACAGGCCACAAGACAAGAAGCAAGAAAAATAAACCTCCATTAACACAGTCCAGGCCCCACGGGGGGCGGATGGCAAGCCCACCCTGCCACGGCACACTCCGACCTCGCCGTGTGACAGGAAGACCTTCCTGGGGCCCCTGAGACCTCATCCCCTGGGTTAGCCTTCCCAAGAGTCCCCGGCTCTGGATGCCTGGATCCAGGAGGGCAGGAGCTGCTATGGTGCCTATGGAACCAGGGACCCTGGGGAAGCCACGGTCGGTGCCTAGGAGACTGGGTTTGGAGTCTCAGGGCAGCTGCCTGTCTGCTCTGTGACCTTGGGCAGGTCGAATCCCCGAAGTCTTCAGTTTCTTATTTCAAATTTGAGTAGTCATGGGGCGCAGTGGGTGCACGCCTGCCACTCCAGTGGCTCAGGAGGCTGAGGCAGGAGGATCTCGAGTTCAAAACCAGCTTCCGCAACAGTGAGGTGCTAAGCAACTCAGTGAGACTCTGTCTCTAAATAAAATACAGAATAGGGCTGGGGATGGGGCTCAGTGATCCAGTGCCCTGAGTTCAATTTTTTTTTTTTTTTTTTGAGTAGTCACAGCTGAGCTTTAGCAAAAAGTCTGTGAAGAATTCAGCAGGGTGTGCGGAGCTGGTGCTCGTTGGTAAGTGCGGGCCGCTGTTCTTATACTTCAAATTTGAAATACTGTTTGGCTGTCTGTCCGTCTGTGGCTTTGGTCTAGACCCACCACCTCCTTGGTCCTACTGGGTGAGGAGATGATTCTGGCCTTTGGCCTGGTGCCCCCTGGGCTTGGACTGGCCCTTCCCTCTGACGGCTAGGATCCTGCCTGGACCACACCCATCCTGCTGCCCAGCCCCACACCCAGGTCCACTGGGAATCAGAAACAAGGTGCATCCACAGCGTGAAGGCTCATTGCTGCTTGCCAGGCTCTGTGTGGACCACCGGACGTCCATCTTTTCATTTAAGTCTCCCGGGGCCTCTCAGGGGCCTGGGGTTAGGATAATCATTCCCATTTTACGGATGTGGAAACTGAGGCTGAGGAGTGGGGTACGTTCCCAGGGTGAAGCAGCCCCTTGACTCATGACCATTTTGCCATCCTCATCCCCTGGGCTGCCACCCAACAGGACAGTGGCTCTGGAGATGTGGCTAGGGACCGGTTCCTGCCCTTGGTGTTGACCTCACCTGGCAAAGTGTGCTGTCTTCAAATATTTAAAGAATGATATTTGGAGTAAAACGCTAACCATTGACAGGTGACGGAGACTTCGGGGACACATCTTAAGGAGATACCCACACAGATACGTACACACTCATCTGCCTGCATCAGCTCCATGGAGTTCATTAAGTTAAAACCACAGTAAATCTGAGGGGCTCAGATGACCACGGTGGTCAAAACCGCAGGAAATATCGTATGTTGAAAAAGAATAAATCCAGCCAATTACAGATTTATGTGGACACCGGCACAGTTTCCAGAGTTTTACAATAATCGTGGATCAATCAGCGTTTTTATGACAAAAGTATCATTTTCATGTGTTTTAGTCGCACCTAAAAGTTTCCTCGTTTTGCTTAATTCCCAGAAGGCGATCCCGTAAATCTTTCTCTCCGCGATATTAAGTAGATAATAAGATGCCACGGAAGATTTGCTTATGGTTTCAACCACAGTTGTGAATGATTTATAATTAGGGCCAAATCTAAGACAAAACATGATTAAAGTCAGAACCTGCTGTAAATTGGCCGGGTCTGCTCGGCCCTTCAGCAATTTGTCGGGGTTTGAAGATAGTGATCTTTTTTTTTTTTTCCTAGTGGTATTCAAAGGACCAGCTGACACCGTGGGGAGACACTTAGGATGAAGGGGATGCTGTGGAGATCACAGGGGTGTCCCTGGTGGCCCTGGCCAAGGGGACAGACAGGCCCCACTCCACGTCCTGTCAAAGGCAAACCCCTCAGCCCAGCTCACCCGGCAGCCCATCTGCCTGCAGTTCTTGGCTGAAGAAGTCCCGTGCAGAGGCCCGACCTTTAGAGGGTCACTGAGGCAGCATGTGCTTACTGAGCACCTACTATGTGCAGGGCACTAGGGACATAGCAGTTAGCGATGAGGTGAATGTCCTTGCTCTGTGGAGTGCAGTGCAGGGGGGACAAGAGGCCTCTCCCAGGGAGGAAGTTCTGGGGGGGACGCAGGAGAGGGTGGGAAGGAGGCTCTTGTGGGGGCCCAGAGGATGCTGGGGGGGGTGGCAGGGAAGTGGGAGGGGGCAAAGGGGCAGTGGGAGGGTCTATTTAAAATAGGGGATTCTGGGAGCCTTCTGCAGGAAGCGGCATCTCGTAAGAGTTGTGGACGCAGGTTGAGCCAGGGGCTGTCTGGGGAGGAGAGACTGGTCCACGCCAACACTACAGGAAGAGTGACCTCAGCACGTGGGAGCATCAGTGAGGAGCCCCACAGGACAGTGGCTCTGGAGATGGTACAGAGTGAGCCAGGGCGGGCAGGAGGAGGGTGGGTCCCAGCCAGGACACACCTTTCCCAGTCATGGGGGCCCTTGGGAGCCTTGAGCTGGACTGTGACATTTCCCAGGTAGTGGGCTGGCTGCTGTGTGCTGATCCTCCTGTAGGGGGCAGGAGAGAGCCGGGAGGCCTCCTGCCATCCAGGTGGGAAAGGAAGAGGCTGCGACCCTGGGCTGTGGTGGGGGGGAGACCAAAGCCCTTGACGTAGGTTTTGTAGCCTGAGTTGCAAGGACCTGCTGACAAACTGGGTATTGGGTGTGACAAAGGGAAAGAGCCAAAGGTCGAGTCCTAGATTTGGCACCCAAGCAACTGGTTGGACCAGGATGCAGGAGACAGAGGTGGTGAGGACAGAGAAGGGACGGGGGTCATCCAGGGCGGGTGATGGGCAGGTGCAGTTTGAGGCACCCGGGGTCCATCTGGACAGAGATGGCGAGGGGTCGTGAGCATGCGAATCTGGGGCAGGGAGAGAGGTCAGGGCGGGAGAGGAGTCACCAGCCCATGGCAGAGGCCTCTGCAGGGTCATCTGCTGCGGAGCCCTGGACCCTGCAACCCTTGGGCACTGGAGGAGGGAGGAGCTCCCGACCAGGGCTGTCCCTGACTCAGGCCATCCAAGAACTCGGGCTGTCTTAGGAGGAAACAAAACAAAACAGAGCAGCCCAACGTGGCTGCCCTCCTCAGCCATCCCGTACTGACCAGGTCCAGGGGACGAGCCGTGGAACCCACCCTTGGGTCTGGGAATGTGGTGGTCACTGGTGACTTTGACATCTGCAGTTCCGACTTCTCAGACTTGTCCACGTCGTCCACCCTGAGAGACAGAGCAAGACATCCAGATTGCTCACTTCCTTGGTGACACATCTTGGTGACATGTCTTGGTGGCATGGCATTTTGGCTGTCTTGGGCAAGAGGTCCTGAGGGAAGGACGGCTCACACCAAGGACAGGCTTCTTCTGACCCAACTGGCTAAATTCTTCGTCTTCCAGCACTCCATTCCTCTCCCCTTCTTTGCTTTGGCCACCCGTTGCCTAGCAACGGCACAGGGACCGTGTTTTTATGTGCCAAGTTTTCCTTTGACATCATCTTATTTCATTTCTCAGTTTCCCTTTGCTCGGCTGACCCTCTCCATTTTATTTTAATCCTCTTCTGATGTGTCCATTCCTCTCTAACGTGTGTGGTCACTGCAGACCTCTTTGGAACCGCATGGGGGAGGGTAAGTAACATGACAAATGCCAGGCGTTATGACTGTTCCATAAGATACCCCTGGGCCTTGATGAAGAACCTGAATGTGTACAAAGGAGAGAAAAGAGATCTGGGCATGGAGCCAGGAGATATTTATTCTAGTCTAGCTCTGCCACTAAGTTGCTGTGTGACCCTGACGAATAGGTTTCCCTCTCTGATCCTCAGCTTGTCTGACTATCCTCTGCAGGAGTTTTACTGGCTTGGGGTTAGCAAACACCAGGCACATGTGCCCTGGCCACCACCCAGTTCCACAGCAGACATCACTAATCAAGAAAACACTCTTAAGCACTGTGCTTAATGAAGACCCCAGAATCCTTCTTAACACAAGTCACGGCCCCCCATTAATAGGAAATGGCATGCCAGGGTAGGCCTTCTCATGTGTGGCAGGACTGAATAATATCTTAGGGTGGGGTTGATTGCTGTTGGTAAACTAGGATTACCGTGGCACCTGTAGGAGTTTTCTGGTGTCCCTGAGATAAAATTCCAAAGCAAAGAGGGGTTGGGAAGGCATTGTGGGAAGACTCTCCTAATTATAAAACAGACCATATACATCCCAGCATTCGTCATTCATCAAGAACGACATCCTGGCTGTGTCTTCTATCTATTTAAGCTGAGTCTGGGGCGTCCGGATATAAATCTCAGTGCATATGAAAGTCTGAGTGCTCATTCTCAGGGAGAGTGATTTGTCTTCTATTGAGCAAACAAACTCATTTAATTTCTACCATCTTTAAAACATTTTTATTGTGGTTTTCTTCTGAAGTAGAAATTAAGACATAATCTAATATTTCTGTTTAAATCATACTTCATAAAACCTAGAGGGGTAAAAAAGGAAAGCCCGTAGAGAAACTGGGAAATTAATTTTTAATTAATTGATTGATTAAAAAGAACTCCCTGTCACTGAGTATAATTAGGTGCATCTATGTCTGAGTTCCTGGTCCAGGGCTAAAACTGTGATCCACCTGGTACTGAGACCTTTCTAATCCACTGACCTTTACGAGGTAGCTAATTTGATTATTTTCACGTTATCACTTAGAAAACTGAGGCTCAGAGGGGTTAAGAGGGCCAGATTAAAGTGCTTTCCAAAATTGTCTTCCGTAATTTTTTTTTTTTTTTTGTACTGGGGATTGAGCCCAGGTCACTTAACCACTGAGCCACATCCCCAGGACTTTTTAATATTTTATTTAGAGACAGAGTCTCACTAAGTTGCTGAGGCTGGCTTTGAACTCTCGATCCTCCTGCCCCAGCCTCCCGAGCTGCTGGGATGACAGGCGTGGGCCACCGCACCTGGCTTCAGTGATATTTCGGATGTGATAACATTCTCACCTTGGAATTCTTCCAACAAGCCTGGTTTTCTACCCTGGTTCTGGAAATTCCAGTGAGACATGGATGGCCTGGAGAGCTTCCGTGGATGGTTTTTCTGCCAGAGAAAGGGCGATATTTTCACCCCTTTGCTCATTCAGTCCCTTTCCACCTTAGGATACCCCTTTCTCAGATGAGAATACAAAGGCTGGGGAACTGAAGCCGGGCCAGTATCATAGATTTGAACCCAGGTGTGACTCCATATTCCTTCTCCCAGATCAACAGCCTGTCTGCAAGACCGGTCCTCAGGATTATGCACAAATACAGGTCCCTCAATTTCAAAACTAAAAAAACAAGGAAAGACATGCTTTTTGAATTTTCCAAACAGGGATCCTTTTTACAGTTCAGCTGCCAGGAGGCCTGGGAGGAGGGAGGGGGATTTGGCCAGGGGGAAGATGGGCCTCAGAAGGCTGTTTGCACCTGGGGATCTTGGTCTTCTGCAGCCCGGGAGAAGGGTGGCACCAGGCTCTGTGGCCAGAGACGTCTCTTGGGATCTACTCAATGCCAGGCACTATGGGTGATAGATATTTCCTGAATGAACAACCGACGCTGTCCTGTTTGTTCCCACTCCGAGCTGTCAGAATAAATTCTAGCAAGTACGTGATACGCTGCGTCTTTCAAAACCCCCGTTTACAGCATCAAGCCTCAACACAGCCGCCCAGCCCCCCAGCTCCAGAGGCACTCGGCGCCTCCCCCCAGTCTGCCTTTGGAGCGCCGTCCGGGATCCTGGTGGCAGGAACGGGCTGACAACACAATCCCTCCCTGATTCCTGGGAAAGCCTTTATTTAGCTTTGTTCTGTACTTGAAAGTGAGCAGGCCACGCACAAGACTGCCAAAAAACGGCTCTGCGGCTCTGCTCTTTGGTGGTGCCTTTTTGGGGAAAGGGATGTTTAGCAGAAAGGCCCAGGCTGGGTGGAAGCCACTCATGGGGACCAGGGAGCCTGCACCTGCACCATCCCTGCTGCATGGGCCTGGGTCTGCCATTGCTGCTCGTGGCACTGGGAGGCTGGATGAAAGGCATGTGTGCAGCTGAGGTCTTGTCTAGGTCAGATGTAAACACGATTAAAATTCAGGTGCAGGGACCACACTTCAGTGCTCAAGAGCTACGTGTGGCTAGAACATTCCAGAAAGATCTAGAACATTCCAGAACATTCTACAGGTCAGTTCTGTCTTAGAGCGGGAAGCCACCCTCTTGCTCTCCAGTGTCATGGAGACCTGTGAGTCTCCTGTGCTTCTCCCCAGCCTCCTTCCCTCCAGCCATCCATTTCTTCCTCCTCTCTCTCTGTCTCTGCCAATGTCGGCCTGCCCCTTGTTGAACTTGGACTCTGGCTTGAGGGGCCTGCAGCTGAGGTCTTGTCCAGGTCAAAAATGCACCTTTGGGAATAAGTTCACAAAAATGGACCTTGGAGCCAGCTGGATGTACCCTTGCTGGGCTGATCACACGAAAAACGCCCAGCCCAGGCCCTTTCCTGGAGAAAGAAGAGAGGGCATTGCCTTTGCGACCTCGGAGGTGGGTGGGGAGAGGGTGATCCAAGGTGGTCCGAGAAGAAAGACTCAACGAAAAATTGCATCCACTTTCCCCAGGATGGTTTTTTTTTTTTTGGTTCTAGAAGCAGCCAAAATAAAACGGGGGGCGGGGCGGGAGAAGCGGCCTTGATTTGGGAGCAGCGCGGGAATCGAGCTCGGGTGTCAACGGGCTGAAATGCTGCCTTCTCCCGCGCTCCGGGGTGGGCGACAGCTCCCGCGTCCCCACGTCCCCACGAGGGTGCGCCGAGACGCGGCCCGGAGCGGATTTCTGGGTGGGAGGGGGGGCGGGCGGGAGGGCCACATTAGGCGGTGGCAAGTTAATTGGAGTTCAGGAGTCCAGCCCGCGCGGCTGGGAGAGGCTGGATTTGCATAAAGCCCATTTACATAATGCTCCTCGCAAATTGTGCAGCCAGAAGGCGGCGGGGCTGGCGGGGAGGGAGCGGGGGCGGGAGGCGCCCGAGGCGCAGGCAGCCAAGGGGGGAGGGCCAGGCCGAGGACGGGGAGCCCCTCGCCTCCACCCTCTCTGTGTCCCCAGCACTGCCCACCCCAGGGCGGCCTCACCCAGGCCCCCAGCCCACCCTGCCCGCCACCATCCTGCCTTCCCCAGCGGAGATGCCCCAGCTGCGCCTGGAGCAGTGTTCTCCCCTACTCAAGAGCTTTCTGTGGCTCTCTCCTGCCGGGGACCAGCCCTTAGCTGACTGACCTAGTGACCCACAAGGGGGAGGGCTGGTCCCTTCCACCCTCCTGACCCCTTCTTCCCTCCAGTGGGAAGCTCAGTCCTATGGAATGACTCTTGCAACCCTGCTCTGGCTTTGCTCCCTCTGTCACCTCCTTTGTGGCACCCCCTGCTCCATGGATCCAAATGCCCTGCTCCCCGGGGGGCACTTTCAGATGTCCCTGTGCCCCCCTCAGGTGGACTGCAAGCCAAGCCCCCTTTCTTGGGCGGGGAGCCTGCTCCATCTGTACTCCAGGCCCTTGAACCCTGTGTCACAGTGGCTCTGGGACAGTCTCTTTCCCCAGTCAGACTGTGAGTCCCCCAGGAAGAGACGTGCCTGACCCATCTCTGTGCCTAGCTGGGCAGAGTAGGTTGGCAAACAGTAGGTTCCTCCCATAGATGTGAAGGGAATGCGGGAACCACGCAGGTGGAGTCAGCCGGAGTTTGAGAGGAGGACCCTGGGGCCACAGTGAGCCCCACTAGCTCTTGGGCTCTCTGGGGCCTTTCTCCAAGTTGATGGTCAACCAGGCCCGTGTTGGAATCTCAGGGAAGCTCTGAGCTGTTCCTCCCCTGGGATGCTAAAACAGACTAAAGGGGAAAGGGCCCAGGGCACCCAGGCTGGGCGGAGAGGCCACAGAGGACAGTGGGGGCAGCGGGGACTGCAGTGGGCTCTATGCAGAAGCCAGCAGTACATGCTGTGGCTCAAATTCTGAGCTGAAGGGGCTGAGATTTATCTGGTGGATTTTTGTGACCTCTGAAGATTTGTCATTAAAGAGGGGAAAGAAAAATGGTGCATCTATTGAGCACCTATGGTATGCCACTAAACTGGTGGTTTCCCTCAAGAACCAGGCCTGGCAGGTAGATGGTATTTCCTGTAAATAGCAGGTTGGGAGAGGGGACACTGGAGTCACCTCCCTGAGATCTCAGCAGGATGGAGATTTGCAGGGCTTTGGACCCTCATTTCCAAACCCTGAAGGGTTCTTGAAACTCATCTACTGATGTTTTGACCAGAGTAGAACTGGGAAGGGGAGAGAGGGGAGAGGCAGAGAAAGAGGAAGAGACAAAGACAGTGGGGGGGCAGGCAGACATGGGGGGCGGTGGAGAGGG
>NW_026000130.1:2665282-2702462 GCF_001458135.2 Marmota marmota marmota | reverse complement strand
TGGGGGGCGGTGGAGAGGGAGGGGGAGGGGGAGGAGAGAGAGGGAGAAGGAAGGAGGCTGGGGAGCAACAGAGGAAATTCATGGGTCTCCCTGACCCTGAAGAGCAATAGGATGGCTTCCTGCTCTACGACAGAGCTGTCCAGTAGAACTTTCTGGAATGTTCTAGATCTTTTGTGTAATACAGTAGCCACTAGCCGCACATAGCTCTTGAGCACTGAGTGTGGTTAGTGCACCTGAATTTTAATTGTGTTCACACTGGGATACCCAGAGGGAGGTGGCCGCAGCCCTGAGTGGCAGACCAGGCTGGCTGGGGACCCCTCGGGTGTTTGTGGGCCTCCCAGTCTGTGGCTGTGTTCTGAGGGAGGTGGCCCTGTCGCTCTTCTCTCCCGCTATTCCTGGACATCCCACCCACACCCAGGTTTAATTTTAGCTGATTCTTTCTCAAGGACAAAGTATATATTTTTATTTTAATTTATGTCTCCTGAACCATTTCCAAGTTTTACTTTTAGAACCTGTCAATATTAGTGACATGTGGCATTTTAGGTACTTTTCTGCTGGTGGGGCCTAAATTTATTGTCATTTTATGTCACTCGGCAAAATGCACAAAATGCCAGAAGTATTATAAACAGAGATGATTTATGTTCGGGTTGGGGTGAGGTTAAGAGAATGAATATAATCAATTTTTTTTTTCCAGAGACTTTTATGCAAAGTATGCAGGCCAGCAGGTGGGCATTTGACACTGGGTGGGAAGCATTCGCCAGGGAACAAGGGACAGGAGAGGCGCAGGTGGGACCAAATTACTACTGTTCACGCTTATCCGTGTTCCTCTGTGGGTCCTGCTCCCCGGTCCGCAGCGTGGGGCAGTGCATACAGTAGGTGCTCAACTAACGCTGGTGGAAGACAGGATGGAGAAATGCAGAGAGATGCAGAGGGATCTTTCTGGACCTCGTTACTCTACTGCTCAAGAACACTCTGTGGCTCCCTGGTACTCTCTGTGTTCTGGCTCACAGGGTCCTGGAGGGTGTCTCTGGGTGACGTGCAGTGTTCAGAGTATTCCATGCGCTCACTTCCTGCCTTGGCTGGACTCTCCCGGCTCCTGGGGGCTTCCCTCCTCCTCCTCCTCCTCCTCCAGGTGTCCCTCAGTGACCATCCCACACTTCTCTGTCCTCTGCAGCCTTTTCCCTCTGACCCTCCCCAGCACGTTGCTCGCGCCCTCCTCGGGGCACCTCCTGTGCCTTATCTGTGTCTTTATTGTCCGTGACTCATGCTGTCCTCCTTGCTTCCCTGTGGCCACCAAAAGGTCATAGATCCCTTGAGAGCATGGTCTGGGAAGCCCCGCTTATCCCTGTCCAGGGCCCTCATGGGGACAAGGACGCAGCAAACAGTGGGAGCACAAGGGCTGGTCCCGCCACCCCCGTGGCATAGGAGCTGGCTGTGTGCATCTGCTCGTCCTTCCTGTCATCTTCTTGCCATCGAGTGTCCCGACCTCCTGGTGGTGGCTTCACCTTTCCTTCCTGTCCCTTACAAGTTACGCCTTGGAGACACGTCTCCCTGGACGGTTATGAGGGTTTGGGGGAGCGACGTGTTGGGGGGTGCGTCCAGCCCCCCACGTGCCTGCAGTCCAGGGCCAGTTCTCCAGCAAACCTCTTCTCCCTGGGTCTCGGACTTCTCACCTAGGAAGTGGGAGTGTCGCCCGGGTGAGCTCTAGGGTCCAGCCAGGGTCCTAGAGGGGCCAGGGCTGACCACGTGATGTGCCTGATGGGCTGTGGGAGGGGCTGGGTCTTACCTGAGGGGCCTCAGATTTCAATATTTGAATTTTAGGGGGTCACCGATGTTCATTCCATAGAGATAATTGACACTTGCCAAATCTTGAATCCATTGTATACATGAAATACCTAAAGTCTGGAGGGACTCTCCTCAAGGTCATGGGGAAAGCAGCAAGGAGCCAGGTGCCATCTTGGCCTAACTGACATCAATGGATGTGTTCAATTTTCTGCTCAGGCAGCATTTCTGGGGGGGGGCGGTGGTGAGAACACTAGAGTGGGGTCAGTCAGTGGTATGATTATAGCCTTAAGGACAAAAAACATCATCTCAAAAATTTAATTCCATAGAGTAATTTCTTCAAGGTTCATCCAGTTTGTGGCATGTATTAATGCTCCATTCCTTTTTCACTGCTGAGTAGTATTCCGTTACATGGAGCTACCACATCTTACTTATCCATTTACCAGTTGACAGACATTTGAGTTGTCTCTACTCCTTGATTTTATGAAGTTGCTGTGAATACTCACTGCAAGAACTTGTCAGAAGCTACATGAAAGAAGCCAGACACAAAAGGCCACATGCTGTGTAATTCTATTTAAATGAAATATCAAGAATAGGTAAATCCACAGCCCTGGAATGCAGGCAGGAAGGGGGGTGGCTATTTACAGGTATGAGGTATGCTTCCAAAGTGATAAAAATGTTTTGCCCTACACAGGATGAAGCTTGCTCCAAGCTGTGAATGGACCTCGGCTGTGGCTAATTTTATATCATGTGAATTTCAACTTAATATGACAATTAATTACTAAAGACTTCTCTCGAGAACATTCAATGCAGCCTCCTGTGGGTCTAGCATACGTGCTGCTCTCCATGACAGCACACAGTAGGACGTCGGGGAAACTTGTGTGCTAGAAATTCACCAAGGTCACGTGACTGCGTCCCAGCCTCTTGTCCCCTGGTGGGCCAGGCTCAGATCCCCTGGGATCTCTTGGTCTCAAGGCCAGACCTGCGGCTTCTCAGTGGCAGGGCCTGGGCCACCTTCTCCATCTTCTTGTCAACCTTCCGAGGAGAGGTGAGGGCGCGGTGGAGAGGATGCCCCTGAGGCCCTCTTGCTGAGCAGGGTGTGTGGTTCTGTCCGTCCGTCCCTCCATCTCACTGTCTCTCCTGGGCCATCTCTGTTTCTCCCTCCTATCCCCCTGGGCAGAGCCCCTCCCCCTGCACGCTCTGGACTGTTTTTTGTCACCGAGGTTGGCAGGTTAGCGGTCGCCGTCCTCAGCAGAAATTCCTTCCATTTCATTGGTGGTGAGACCCGGGGCAGCGTGCCCACTCCTCTCTTGGTGGGCGACGGGCACCATGGATAATGTAGATAATGGGCCTCCAATAGCACGGAGGCCAGTGCCGGGAGGACGGGAAGGCTCTTTCCCTTTTTTTTTTTTTTTTTGACCAGGGATTGAATCTAGGGCCCTTGACCACTGAGCCCCATCCCCAGCCTCATTTTCTCTTTAATTTACAGACCAGATCTCACTGAATTGCTTAAAGGCCTCTCTAAGTTGCTGAGGCTGGCTTTGAAGTCGAGATCCTCCTGCCTCAGCCTCCCCAGCTGCTGGGATGACAGGCGTGGGCCACTGCGCCCGGCTCTTTACTCGCTCTTCAGTGCCAAGGTCCTGTGGCACAGCCCGGCTCTCAGAGCCCCTGCCAGCCTGTCCTCAGTACCACGCCCATTCAGAGGTCTCGGGAGCCTTGCCAGCTCCTTCTAGATGTTGCTCCACTTAATCCTCAAACCACCCGCGGAGAGAGGTTGGGATTGTCGTCTGGTTCCACAGGTGAGGAAAGGGCGGCTGGGAGACTCGAAGCCATTTGCAAGACACCTGGGAACGAGGGCACGTTGTCCTGGACTGCGCCGGAGCTGGCCACCACCGGGACTGCGCTGCCTGCTGCCTGCCAGGGTGGAACGTCACAGGGGGCCTCAGAGGTCGCCGTCCCTGGGACGTGGCTTCCAGGTCCAGCTCTCCACATACTGCTTCTGCTGCTCTGGGCAGATGGCCCCATCTCCCTGGCCCGCTTCAGCTATTCAGATGGACCCCAGGAGGGGACAAGGTGGCAGAGCAGAGGGCCAAAGACCAGGTCCGCAAACCAGCCTCCCTTTCCTTCCCAAGGAGCCAGGGGACCCAGGAGAGGCTGTGTCACCTCTCTGAGGCTCCAGTTCCCAGCACGTTTAGGAACCACCCTGGGAGCCCTCCTCCTAGAGGATGGTGAGAGCCAGGGGCCTGGCGGCCTGTAACCCGGGTGTGGCTCAGGAGCACGCGCCCCAGAATGCCCTCCACCCAGATAATGGCATCAGCGTTCAGGGCTCCGGGAGGCTCTGCCACACCTCAGTTCAGAGATGCCAACCCGTGAACAGGAGGTGCGCTCGGAGTCAAGAGCACCGTCTCTGGCCAGCGAACCCCAGCGAGGGCCCTAAAAGCTGGGACTTCGTCTCCCCACTTCATAGGGGAGACTCAAGGCTCAACGAGGCCGAGTGGCTTCCCTGGGCCATCGACGGTGTGAGAGAGAAGCTGGGGGCAAGTGGGGTGAAGTCGGGGGACAGAGGGGCGAGCAGCACAGCGGGAGAGGCCTGAGCCTGTCTTGCAAGCGCCCAGTCGTAGCGGTGTGCAGGGTGGGAGGAAGCATCCTGTCGTCATCACTGTCAGAAGAGCCCCTGAGCATTAATGGCCCACCGTGTGCCAGGTAAGGGGCTGCCTCGGTTCATCCCTGCAATGGTAACTCTGCTGTTCTCCGTTCTGTAGATGAGAAGACCGAGGGTCACAGTGGCCATGCAGCTACCCCCAGGGCACACAGGCAGGGGATGCTGAAGCTGGATTTTGACCCCTGACATGAGGTCTCAGAGTTGGAACAGGCTCCTGATGGGACAGGGACTCTCCCTGTCTCTGGCAGTTCTCCTCGCCCGTCCCCTGGAGCTGGGACCAGGGCTGGGGCGGCAGGGCCTTTGGAGAGAGCTGCTCAGTATGCAGATCGCACCATTAAAATTTCATGTGGTTTCAAAAATTCAGTGTTGACTCCGGTGACGCAAATAGGTATGAAAATTCCGAGGAAGGCGCGCTCATTGTTACTGAAATCAAATGGTTGAACGGCCACTAATGAGGCAGACAAGGAGCGCCGCGCACCCTCTGAGGATTGAGGGGAGACGAGAGGAGCGATCGCGCTACATTATTCATACCCTCTTGTTTGAGTTTCAAATCTCAAGGAGGCTCTGGAAGGGGAAGGCAGGGAGGGCAGATGCGGAGGGAGGGAGGCGGGTGGCAGCCGAGACGGCCGCTCTGCCAGCTGCGGAAGGCCGGGTGACTAATTGACAACTGCTCACAGATCCCCTTCCCCGGGGCGCCCTCTCTCCATCTCTCATTTTAAGTTCCGGCCCACAAGCACCTCCCCAGCACCTGCCACCACCGTGTCTGGCTTCCCGGCGTGTGCCTGAGTGAGATGCTGAGGACTGCCAAGGGCCTGGGGTAGGTCCTGGCTGTGTGCGCTCAGGCAGGTGGCTCAACCTCTCTGAGCCTCGGTTTCTCCCCCTATAAAAATGAGGCAATACCTGAGCAGTTCCTCTGCCTACTGGGTGGCATTTCTGAGAGTCAAATGCCACTTGGCAGCCCTTCTCAAGCTTTGATGCCCCCAGGAATGGCGCAAGGATCCTGTTGGAATGCTAGTTTCTATCCGGCAAGTTGGGCCTGGGGCTTGAGAACCAGCAGTTTCCAAAGGGCCCCCAGATGAGGCCGATGCTGCTGGTGTTCACCCATCCTGTGAGAAGCCTCTGTGCCTTCTCATCCCTGGGGAGTTGGTGACAGTGCGGTGGCCTTGATTGGCTGGGTCCAGGCTCCTCTTCCGGTGGCTCTTACATGCAGCCAGGAGTTTGTAGTTCTTCTTACGAATACGTGGTCTCTCCTGTCCACCCCCCTCCATCTTCTGACCAGCTTGCCCACCTCCTCTTCCCAGCTCCTCCTAAACCCCCAAGGCCACCGTATTTTCTGAGCAAAAGCACTTGCAGGGAAACCTGAACAACCAGCCCCCCCTACTCAGAGCAGGAAGGTGAGCTGCCTTCCGGGGAATCCCCTCTTCCCAGTAGGACCGCGCCCTCCAAATCCCGAAGATGCACTTTGGGTCCCACTATCAGGAAAGGCGGGGCAAACGGGCACCCAGGTCCCCTGGGCAGGCAGCTGTCCCCTCTGCTCTTTCTGATTGCTACCCCAAGGCGTTGATGAGGGTCCCTGAAAGTGGGAACCAGACTCCAGAGAGGCCTCAGAGGTGCAGCCAGCTGGGGAGGGATGGGCTTGATTCTCGCCCTTGAACCTGCACCAGACGCAGGTCGGCATGGACCCCGCACCCAGCATCCCCAATACACAGGCCCTCCAGTGCCTCCTGCATTTCCTAATTATTGCTCAGCTGTAAACTCCCCTCTCCCTCCTGCCAACATTATCCTAGTAAACGTCTCGAGCGCTCACGAGGTTAATGCAGGGCCGTAAATCTGCAGCGGGTCGAACAAGTGAGACGTGAGGAACTGTTCATAAATCAACGGCCACGGCTCCAGTTTGTTTATTTAATAAAATATCATTTCAGAGAAAGGCACGGGCCACGCTGGGCTCCACAGCTCCGCGGGGCAGGGGGGCAGGGCGGCGGGGGACCGCGGGTGCGTGTGCCCTGCGCACAGGCGGGCGCATCACCAGGGCGCAGGGAGCCCGGCGCCAGGGTCCCCTCACAAGTCACAAGTCAGGCTTTCCAACCCGGGAGTGCTCCACTTAGGCGTCTGCTCTCGGAGTCGTGTAATGGGCCTCGTCAATATGTGACACGGTGCTACAAGGCTCAGGACATGTGTAATGCTGTTTGCACACACACACCGCCCCACGACCGTCTTCAGGGATTTGCTCAGGGCGCTTTGCCCGCACTGGGTGCTAAATCAACAGGAAGCGAGGCGGCGTCCAGGGCACAGGGGGAGATCCACGAAGCAGGGCGCTGCCATAAACCCACGTGGGTCTCACCCCAGGCTCGCCACCACTAGAGGTGCTCACCCCTCTGGCCTCAGCTTTCCGCTTGGCCCCTTGGAGACTATGTTTGGTGTTTTATGGGGCACAGATCTGACCTGCAGGCACTCAGGGCATGGGGTGTGGACATGGGTTTCTTTCCTTCCTCCTGAGAGTTTGTAGCCCTGCGGTAGCTCCAAGATGCCTTTGGTAATTCGTCTGGGCTGAAGGTCAATAAGACAGTGGGATGCCATCAATGGAAACGGTAAAGATGCGGCAGAATGGGGAGACCATGTTCCTGCACCCGAGCCTCCCAGATGGGCATCAAGTCACCAGCTGGAGAAGCAAGCAGTGTGGTCTGGTGGTGAGGACCAAGGATCAGGGGAGCATGGGTTCAAGTCCTAATTCCAACACTGAACTATCAGGGCAGCTTCCGGGTCAAGTATTTGAACCCCTGGATTTCTGGGAACTGGAGATTTTTTGGGAGCAGTATGGGGGGTTGAACTCATGGGCCCTCAGATCACTGAGCCACCTCCCCAGCCCTATTTTGTGTTTCATTTAGAGGGTCTCACTGAGTTGCTTAGCACCTCACAGTTGCTGAGGCTGGCTTTGAACTTGGGATCCTCCTGCCTCAGCCTCCTGAGCCGCTGGGATGACAGGCATGTGCCACTGCGCCGGCTGAACTGGAGATCTTAAAACTGACTCTTGGGGTTCTGAGTGTCATATGAGCCCATGAGTGTCTGGAACTTGTATCAGCTTGGTGGTTGCAGTGTGACAGATGGATAATGCAGGGACACAGAGGGGCAGGAAGTGGGGTCACCACACCAGCCCGGTTTTCTCATAACTGTCCCAGTCTTAAAAGGGAGAAGGTGTGCATGATGGGGATCTGTCATTCCTGGCAAGGCTGAGCTGCTGGGTGCCCCGCAGGGACTGGGAAATCAGTCTTGAGCATGCTCTTAGCTCTGGGTTGAGTCTGACCACAGCTATTGATGATTTAATAACAGCGGCTGATTAGGGCAGCTTTATCTCCAAGAGTCTGCTTCCCGAAGGCTAATTGCAGAGTGTTTGATTAACCCAGTGGCACTCATTAGAATCACCTGGGAGACTTTGCAACATACCAATGACCAAGCCTCATGCTGGATGGGGTTTCTCTACCTCTGTGCTCCTGACATGGGGGCCGGGTCGATCTGTATTGTAGGGGGCCATGGTGTGCACATGGGGTGTTGAGCAGCATCCCTGGCCTCTGCCCTGAAGATGTTCCTGTCTTGTCACCACCAAACACATTCCTCAATGTCCCACAGAGGGCACAATCACTCCAGGGTCACTAATGCCCCAGACCATCTCTAGAATCTAGGGGTAGGATAGAAGCTGGGCTTGGGTATTTTGTATGAAATGTCCTGCCCCAACCTGACTCTGAGTTGTCCAGGGCCAACTTGACTGTAAATGAAGATGGCACTGACTTCCAAAGGGAGGAGGCTGGAGCTGACTTGGGGTTTGGCCCAAGGTGACCAAGGGGAAGAAGAGGTGAGCAAAGACCACATGTGACTGTTAGAGTCTGTAAACAAGTCAAAATAACACCTGGCATTTTGCCAGGGGAATGTTAGAGTTCGTAAACAAGTCTGGATGGTGCCTGGCAAAATGCCAGAGGGAGCGGTTTGAGAAGTAACAAAAACAAGCCATTAAGTGTGGAGATTCCTGATTGGTTGACTGATGTATCTAGTTTATGCTAATTAGATAAGCTGTGTGGAATGTATAAATACTGCTCCTGTCCTGCAATAAACGGCTCCTACTCCTGCTGTATCAACGTACACAAGTTATTCGTCACCCCCCCGATTATTCTGCTGCAGCCGTACTCCGGCATGTGACAAGAGAGATGCCAAGTTCCTGCCCTTAAACATGCCTCTCTCCACACCTGGCATGCAGCCCGCAGTTTCCGGTAGATATGAATTCCTGCTTGAAGTGCCCTATTTGGGTTTCTCCTCTTTTAAGATCCTTCTGGAAAGCGGCACAGGGCACTGCTAAAGGTTGCTCACGACTTCTTCAGGGCGGAGGTTGTGCCGTTGTTCACAGTGTTTTCTGACCTGCTCAGTCACCTCCAGACTCTCCAGGGCGGTGTGGATTTATTTACCCACGTTACATGACAATTAATTTCAGAGGGGTTTAAATAATTTTCTCAGGGTCACAGAGCTGGTTGTCTGGGTAGCTGAAAGCACAGTTCAGGACAAGTCACCAGCCTCCAGCCCACGCTGCCGGAGGCTTCGTCCCCTCCCGGGGAGAGCTAGAGGCAGCTCAGCCCCACGCACATGGGAGAGGGACATGAAAAATCCCCCGTGTTCCTCCTTGGCCAGGAAGAGCCCGTGCACTGGGTGCTTCCTTTACGCCGAGCCTGGTAATTTTATGATTTCCTTGAGTAGTCCCAGTGTCCCTGTACAGAAATTCTTGTGATTCTCCTTTTCTGGGGAGGAAAAAACAGGGCCTTAGAGAGAGGAAGCAATTTGCCCACAGTCATACATCTGGTAGGAAGTGGGACGTGTCCTGACCTCAAATCCAAGCTGGGAGAACAGCATCCTATGACCTAATTTACCATCTGAATGGGACTTGGGATATTTATTTAAGTTCCTCATTCTACTTCTTTTTTCCCCCCAGCATTCCAGGGCTCAGAATTCCTTCATTCATCTCTGAGAGGAAGTAGCCACCAGTTAAATGGTGAAAGTAGCCATCAGTTAAATGGGCTGTCCAAGCATTAGAGGTCTTCTTTGCTGATTCATCATAGTTGTCATCATCCCTATGCTAATGAAGTCCTCCTTCAACTGGGAGGTCTCAGCCCGGCTCTGCTGGGATTGGCTCTCACCTCACAGGAAGTAACTAGAGATCTTAGGGCCAAGGCAGGAAGTGACTCCGAAGGAGGTCAGTGTTTCTCCTCTTTTCTCGGAGGCCACCAGACTCCTTGCAGAGTGAAGGGTAGTCACAATGTAATTGTGTAAGGCAATTACCAGGATCATAATAGTGCAAATGGAGAGTGAGCCAGCCCTCTGACTACCAGCTACGGAGACATGTTGGGATTGGTTTCATCGGAGGAATCCATCATTTTGATCTTAACCGTGGCGCTTAACACAGCGTTCAGTCTAATTTTAGAAGCATGTGAGACAAGAGGAGGTTGTACCCATCTCTGTCAGGCCCTGGGTAGCTCACAGACTCCAAGCCCAGCAGGGAGACGAGCCAAAATGTACATTTCAAGAAAATCCCCTTTTCTTTAGGATCATACTAGGAATTTCCATGTAACGACAGCGCTTTTGAACCCACGTGGATCGTGTGTTGGATGAAGTATCCATGCTGCTGAGCAGAGGCCTCAGAAGGAGAGGGGAGGGCAGGGCAGAGAGGCCAGCAGCCGGGGGCAGAGGTGGCAGGGGGCGTGGAGAGGGAGGCCTGGGATGCAGTGGGTTGGGGTCTGCTTCGCCCTGTCGCCCTGAGCAGATTTTGCCCCCTCCCACCCCATCTGCAGGGGCCTGCTGAGGCCTGGCTCCTCCTGGCTCCTCCTGGCTTCTATCTCCAATGCCTCCAGGGAGGCTGGGAACTCCCTGTGCCCGGCACCCCGTGGCCAGGCCAGGCCTCCTACAGAGAGAGGAAGCTCGCAGGTGGACCAAGACCCGGGGAGGAGGACACCCTCGCGGTCATGTGCACGGCTCAGTGCGGTCACCCCGGGGCCTCAGAAGGAGAAGATGGGGGGACAGAGGTCTAGAGAGAAAGGAGCACAAGAAGGACTCGGCCCCACGTGGCAGGTTCTGAAGACGGAGGAAGGGGCCACAGTCGGGGAAGAGGGCAGCCTCTGGAAGCTGGAAAGGCGAGGACACCGGTTTCCCCACGGACCCCAGGTGGCACTGTCTGCAGCTTCGTTTCGACCCAGGGAGACTCTGTTTGGGCTTCTGACCCCAGAACTGTAATAGAATAAGCTTGTGGTGTTTCTTTTCTTTTTGTGGGGGTTTCTGGGGATTGAACTTGGGGTGATTAGCCACTGAGCCACCTCCCCGGCCCTTTGTATTTTTTACTTAGAGACAGGCTCTCACTGTTGCTTGGCACCTCGCCATTCTGAGGCTGGGCTTGAACTCGTGATCCTCCTGCCTCAGCCTCCTGAGTAGCTGGGATGACAGGCGTGTGCCACCACGCCCAGCCCTGTGGTGTTTTGGAGTCGCTAAGTATGTGGCAATTACTGACAGCAGACGTGGGGACCTAATAGAGGCCCCTATTCCTTCATAGACGGGCTGGTAAACATCTCTATTTTGTACCGTGTTGAAAATTGAATTGACACTTATCAAGCATGTCACAGGGTCCCTGGCCAACGAAGTGGGTTCTTTACAATGGATGCCCTGGTGGGGCCACTCCTGGGGCCTGCTGGCTTAGCCCTCTGGCTGCTCTAATGGGGACTGGATGCAAGGTCGGCAGGTCTGGGTTCAGGTCCTGGCTCTGCCTCTTCCTGGTGCAGGATGACCTTGGGCTGCCTCCTCCCTTCTGGATCTCAGGTTTCCCCGTCTCTAGGGTGGGTCAGGGGAGATGATCTAGGAGCCTCTTCCCACTGTGAGCTTGCTGTGAGGACGCAGAGCCAGTGGACATTTGTGGTGGACCCAAGGCCCTCAGAGTGGTGCTCTGTGAATGGGACACTTGGAACCACGTCTTCGGAAAGAGACCTTCTCAGCCTCCCATGGCCCCGGGGAGCCCTTGCTTCCCTCTGCAGGGACCACGGGCTGCCTTCCCGAGCAGTCGGGGGAGTTGAGGGAGCACCCAGAGGCCACAGGACACTTTACACCAGTTCCTGCTGACATCGGTCCATGTCCTTGGCCCCATCAGCTCCTTCTGAATTCATGAGTCAAATCAGTTGCTGGCTGCAGCTGTCTCTCCTGAACCTCTGCCCTCGAATCCCTGAGGCCTCCTCCTGGTGCCGCGGAAAGACTCAGAATTTGCTGCCAATGAGAGATGGGATCAAATGGTGGCTGGGCCACTTGCTGGTGGGCAACTTGGGTGCCCTCCATGAATCTCCATGAGCCTCAGTGTTCCCCCCTGACCAATGGGATCATGGATAATAATAGAGCCCACTTCCTGGGCCATCCGAGGATCAAGATGCTAGTTCAAAGAACGCAGTATGATCAGTGCTGTGACGGAGGAGGCACCGGGAAGTGTGGGACAGTGGTGGGACAGGGACGGGACCAGAGCAGACTTCCCACAGGAGGCCAGACTCACACGGAACTTTAACAGGGCAGTGAAGGCAAAACCCTTGGCATGGTGCCTGCTGCACCAGGAGAAAGGGGAGAGGAGAGCATGGAGCTTTCTGGAGTGGGTGTGGTTCCCAGGTCTCCTTCCAGAACCTTCCTCGGCCACGTCCAGCCCCCTCCTGTTCTTTTCTCCTCCTCCTGCGACTTCCCCGGGCCCTGTATCCTGCCGCTGGGCGCCCGGACATGACGGGAGCAGGGGGACGCAGAGCTGGGAAGAGAGGCTGCCAGGAGATTGATGTCTGCACGGTTGCCATGGCGACAGCAGGCTGGGCTGGAGGCCCCACTGCCGGGAGCAGCTCTGCTCTCTCTTCCTGGATTCCAGAGCCCTTGAGGGGAGGCGAGAAGCTCAGGCATGCACCGTGGTGACAAACGGGGGGCCTCAGGGTGACAGGCGACACCCCAGAGCCCCCGATGCTCCCCTGACTGCATCTGTGGAATCCGCAGGCCCTTTGAGAAGACTGGTCCCAACCCGGCACTGAAAGGTGGGAACCTGAACGCGAGGGAGGAGAGTGGAGAGGAGCCGCCTTCTGACATCTGCCACGTGCCCAGTCCCTGCAGGCAGCTCCTAATGACCTGCCTCCCTTTCCGCCAGGCAGTGTGACCCAGGAGGACAGGGAGGCATCATGGGTAAATTCTAGGGGTAGGAAAACCTGGGCCAAATCCTGGCTCAGCTCTTACCATCTCCCTTCTCTGAGCTTCACTTTCCTCATCTGCAAAATGGGTACAGTTTATGTCACCTCACGTGACATCACCAGTGTCTGAGTGGTGGAGATTCCCAAGGGATATAATTGATATAACTTAGTGCCACGCTTGGTAAAGTCGCAAATGCTTAATGAAAGCCACAGACAATAATTACTACTATTGCAAGGTTCCCCAGGAAATGAAATTTGTACTTTGCTGGCAACATCAAGTAGACAGTAGTTATATGACTGCAGGAGGGGAGAGATCTAATTCAGTTCTTGAACCGTCTGCATTTTCTCCTTCGCTGGCTTTACATCAGTAAATATATATTTTTTTTCTGTCTCTTAGAGAGCAGAGCTCTACATACTAATGGGGGCACTCAGGTCAGGAATCAGGGGGCGCAGGTTAATAGTAATAATCATTCTCATGTATCAGGACCTTGCAGTCTGCCAGGCTGCTGGGTGAGCACTGGGCGTGAGTTCTTCACAACAGCTCCTTAGGTTAGATGCTTGAGTTTTGTAAGAGGGGAAGCTGAGGCTCAGAGAGGGCACATGAGTCCTCCAGGGCCACACAGCTAGTAATTGGCCGAGATGGGACCTTGGTGGCAGTAGACTTGTTGAGGATGAGAGCAGGAGCCAAAACAAATAAATCAAAATATAGCTATCCATGCCACTGACCGTGGTCCTGAAGCCCCAGTTCTCGTGGGGCTGAGCTGCTGAGATGGTTCACCCCCACTCCTGTCCCACCTGCCCCAGGAATCCAGTGGGTCAGAGAAAATGAAGTGGGTTTGCAAATAATGTCTTCCACTCTACAGGCTGCCTCTCCACTCGGTCGCTATTTCCTTTGCTATGAGGACGCTTCTTAGTTTGACGCAATCCCATTGCCTAGTTTAGCTTCTGCTGCCTAGTGTGCTTTTGAGGGCTTACCCCCCAAATCATCGACTATACTGATGTCCTGAAGTGTTTCTTTGTGGTCTTTTCTAGTCTTTCCATGTCTTACATTTAGGTCTGCAAATCATCTTGGGTTGAGTGTTTTATATGGTGAGAGTTGCAGGGTCTCTGCACATGGATGTCTGGATTTCCCAGTACACATGTTGCATACGTGTGTCAAATTGTCACACTGTGTACCACACATAGATGCAAATATTATGTGTTGGTTAAATTAAATTTAAAGAGAAGGTCCAGGCATGGTGGCACCTGCCTGGCATCCCAGTGGCTTGGGAGGCTGACAGAGGAGGATTGCAAGTTCAAAGCCAGCCTCAGCCACAGCGAGGCCCTAAGCAACCCAGTGAGACCCTGTCTCTAAATAAAATACAGAATAGGGCTGGGGATGGGGCTCAGTGGTCGAGGGCCCCTGAGTTCAATCCCTGGTACCAGAAAAAAAAATCCAGGAAATGGCACAGAAGGGAGAATGCAGGGAGATGGAGATGGAGAGAGAGAGAGAGAGAGAGAGAGAGAGAGAGAGAGAGAGAGAGAGAGAGAGAGAGAGATCAGTGTCTTCAGGAAGAAACCAGTTCCTGAAAGATGATTGTCCTGAAGAAATAAAAGTAACTTGCTCCAACATATCATTTGAACCACAAAATTGTTAGGGGAAGCACTTTTCCTCTCCTCATTTGGAGGAGGGAATTTGATCCCCTCCCTCCTTCCTAGGTTCCGAGGGGGAATCCCCTCTTTCTGTCCTCCGCAGGTGAGATCTCATCGTCCTTACCTTTTGGGGATGTGAGACATGACTCTTGAAGGTCCCAAGCATGGTCCTGCTGCACGTGGGTGCTGGGGACATTTTCTTTAGTGCTTCTCTGGCCTCGTGAGTCACCTCTGCCAGCCTGGTGATGCCTTGCCAGTCCTTGTCCCCACATGTGGGTTTCCCGGGGAGGCTCCTGCAGCCCAGCCACCGGGTTCATTTGCAATGCGGGCTGCCCCTGTCCCCGCCATAAAGCTCCAAGCTGCTCAGGGAAGAGTTAGACGCCACATTTCCCCGTATTAAAAAGCGCCTCCAGGAAGCCTCGTGTTCTCGTGGCAGCATGTAAATGCTCTTTGGAGAGGGGAAATTTCTTTGAAGTTACTGTTTCCCTGGCTTTGATAATAATCTGCTTAATGTCTTGTGTCAAACTAATTACAGCATAATTACCTTTTTTAATAACAGGTACTTTTAATTGGTGCAGGGTTAAACAATTCTGTTGTAAAAATCGGTTGTTTTACATTCATGGCTATAGTTTATGAAGAACGGAGACAACCTTGTAATATTAAACACTCCACAGAGCTGGGATAGGGCACGAATGAGGTACCCCCGCGCCTTCCTTCCATGACATTGGGTACCTTGTCGTGCAAAGCTTGACTGTCTTACGGACAGAGTTTCCTATGCCAAACTCTCGGAGAAGGAGAAGGACCATCCCGGAGCTCCTGGTGTATCCTTGCATTATCTTACCTCAACCCCACATGCACACGCACAGAGATCAGGTGGAAGATAGAGCCCTCTCCATTATACAGGCAGGTAAACTGAGGCTCAAAGAGTTTAAGCAGCCTAATCCCAACCAGGATATCAAAGACTGCATTAGACGTTACTTCTGTGTTCCTGGCTTCTTAGTCCTCAGTTTTTGAAGGGTGGGTACGATGAGTGCCTAACAGCCCAGGAGAGGGGTCTGGGATCTAAAACATGGAGGTGAGGACTCCTTGTTGCTGTGCACACAGGGTAGTTTCTTACCCTCTCTGGGCCTCAGTTTGTGCATGTACAGAAGAGGTCACAGCAGTGTGTATCTCGTGGGGCTGATAATACAAAACCATGGGCGAGGAATCTAATAGATAGGCACCCACAGAATAGTAATCCTCGGGTCCCCTCTGAGCATCGCCCCGGGCCTGTTTTCCTTCCCCGGTTCTTTCCTTGGTAGACCCCCGAGCACCCCGTGGATGTATTTCCTCACGTCTTGGCTGAAAAAGTGCACACACTCATCTCATTACTGTGGCTTTTGAATTTCATTAAAAAACCTGACAGGCCATTTCATAATAATTTATTAGCACAGAGTCAATTTTTATTAATTACGATCATTAATTTATCAGTGTTCCCGTCATCTGAAGTTTGGTCAGAAATGAAAGGCGAGAAGTACAGGGAGAAAAATGGGGGGCAGTGGGAGGCGTGGGGCTGGGGATCGGGCCGGGCGGGGGGAGTGGGAGGAGCCCTCGGGGACACGGGGGATGGGGTGGGTGGCAGCTGCACTGTGGACCCAGGCAGGACAGGGTCTGGCTCTGGGGCCCAGGGGTTTGAGCAGCAAGTCCCTCCATGGGTACAGGGACAAAGGAGGTGCCGTGTGACGTGTGCAGAGATCTTGGGTATAAAGTCCTCCGAATTCCGGCCTGTGTGGTCCTCCAAGTTCGGCTCCTCCCCATTTCCTGTAGCTCAGTCCCATCTCTCTGTTTGGTGCCTACCTTGCCCTCCAGGTAGTGAAATCTTTGAGGAATGGACAACCTTGTTTTGGCCATTCTTGTTCTCCAGATGCTGATGGAATCCTCCACAAACCCTTGCCGAGTGGATGAGCACATCTATCATCCATCCATCCCCAACCTCTATACTGTCAGAGCTGAAAACCAGAGAGGCATCTGACCTCTCCAAGATCACACAGCGAGTCAACGGCTGAGTCAGACCCAGGAGTCAAACTTGCCATGCTCTTGGCCTTTCTGTACCTTCCAGAACCTCCGCCTTTCGTGTATGGTTTTACCTTCAGTCTTTGGGGTCTCTCTCTCTCTTTAATCATAAAAAAGTGAAAAGAAAAGCAAATGTTTAGGTGGAGAACAAGAAGGGGGTTCTCATGCACAGGCAGAGGCTGTCCCTGTCTGAGCTCAGGTCTTTCTTCATTGGGTCCCATCTTTGACACCCACATCCTGACCCCATGTCTGTTCCCCTCTGGGTGAGGGACCGTCAAATGGCTTCACTGCAGAATCCCCAGGGGAGCAGAGGAACGCTCAGGTGCTGGGCTGTGTCTCCACGGGGCGGGAAGCACGGAGTCGCTGTCCTTGGTGCTGAACGCACCTGGTTGACTCCATCACCCGTCCCTGGTCCCAGGTCCTTTCACCACAGCAGGATGGCATGCCCGCAGGCCACTGGAGCCCTGCAGGACCCCGGGGTGTGGGCCACTGTGCAGGCGCATGTCCAAGACCAGCCTAGAGGTGGTGGGAGTGGGAGCCTTGCTTCAGGGAGGGTGAAAACCCAGGGGCTTGATGGTGAGTAGGAATTAGTCAGGGTCTCTGTCGCGGAGGGGGGAGGATAGTCCAGGCAGGGGGATGCACAGAGGTGGAAGCCCACGGGGAGACCCAGCGTGTGCCCGAGCCCTGAGCACCGAAGTGTGTGCTGCGTCTAGACTGCCGAGCAGAGGGCAGGGGTGGCGGGGGTGGGGCTGCGCAAGGCCCAGCAGGATTGGTGAGCCGAGCGTCTTGTCGTGGAGGACACTGGAGTGGCAGGACAGACTTGAAGTTTAGAATTCAAATGTTGCACAGGGTTGGGGGAGGAAGTATGGTGTCTGCCAGTGAGGGAGCTACCAGGGGCATCCCAGTGAGAGATGAGGGGGACCAGACTGGGGGTAAGGGAATGACCGAGGGGATGGGCAGGAGGAGTGGGATTCCATTTATTTAGAATGAGGAAGCTGGGTGCCGGGGGACACGCCTGTCATCCCAGTGTCTTGGGAGGCTGAAGCAGGAGGATCGCGAATTCAAAGCCAGCCTCAGCGATGGTGAGGCCCTGAGCAACTCAGTGAGACCCTGTCTCTAAATAAAATACAGAATAGGGCTGGGGATGGGGCTCAGTGGTTGAGTGCCCCTGAGTTCAATCCCCAGTACCAAAAAAAAAAAAGCAATCTTCTCCTGGGGCTCTTTTGTGCCCACACCTATCCTGGAAAGTCCAGTCTCAGAGTGCTTGAAGAAGTCATGGATCCTTGACCGCCCAGAGCTGGAAGGTGCTCCTCTCAGCTCTATAGGGATTCATGATGGCAACAGGAGGCCGTGATGTCTCGGGTCTTGTGGGAACATCCCGACCCACTCTATTAAGGGCTTGCTTCAGATTTGGCAGGAGATGTGAGGGAAGCATCAACTACGGTTGGGAATGCAATGTGTGCCATGGACCCAAGAGCACCAGGCACAGAGAGAATGGCACTTGTCATTCTCCAAAAGCCTTGCAGGTGACACACTGGCCAGTGCCTGGAGAGTCAAGCAGAGCCTCCTTGGTTGCTGGGCTTTGTTGCCCTGAGCAAGTGAGAGAACCCCAGGACCCAGCCCCACCAGCCGGGTCCCCGCTCCCACCAGGAGGCTGGTTTCCAGATCCCCTTAGAGCGTGGGAGTCCCTCTGGATTAGCCAGGATCCCCAAGTGGCCACCACTCGCTGTCTGAATGGCCACAGCTCCTGGTGCTGGGGCTACAGGACCCAGAAAGGTGGCAGCTGGATGGCCTGCTGGGAGGAGCCCCGGCCAACCTGTTGTGGGCGGGGCAGGAGGCACCTGCAGGAGCCTGGGAAGAGAGTGATTCAGGGTGACCCACCTGTTATTGGAGGCACTCTGTCCCAACCTGAGCGAGAGCTGTCAGGAGCTGGGCTGGGGACAGGTGGCCACTGCAGATCCAGGTCTGTCCTGTGGTGTCAGTAGTTTAACAGTATCAAGGGTGGTCAAATGGTACAACCAATCCCAGGAGGTTCCCATCACACAAGACTAGAGCTCGTGGACTGAACACCTCCCCATGGACCCCTTCCCCAACCCATGCAAACCACCCTTTGTGAAGACTTTGGGAATTTGATACCAGGTGCCTCATGGAAGTGCAATCCATACCGTATTCATCCTCCTGTAACAGGTTTGTTTCACTTAGCATAATATCCTCAAAGTTCAGCCGCGTTGTCTCATGTGTCTGAATTTTCTCTTTTGAAGGCTGAATAATATTCCATCGTAGGGATGCTACTCATCCATTCAACTGCTGATGGACACTCGGGTGCCTCCTGCCTCTCAGTTATGGTGAATAGTATGACTGAGAAGGTGGGCATACAAACGGCTCTTTGCAACCTTGAGTTGTTGCAGTGCAAGTATTTGGAGATATTTGCAGACAGACCCAGAATAAATAGAACCACTGGACCATGTGGTGATTCCACGTCTTGCTGTCAGAGGACCTTCCCTGCTGTTTTCCACATGATGCTGACACTGCACCAGGGGGCCAGGCTCCGCACGTCATTGCTAGCTCTTCCTACTTTCTGTTATTATTCATGTGTTTATTTTGGTCTTGGGGATTCAACTCAGGGGCACTCAACCACGGAGCCCCATCCCCAGCCCTATTTTGTATTTTATTTAGAGACAGGGCCTCACTGAGTTGCTAAGTGCCTTGCTGTGGCTGAGGCTGGCTTTGAACTTTCGATCCTCCTGCCTCAGCCTCCCGAGGTGCTGGGATGGCAGGCGTGTGCCACTGTGCCGGCTTATTTTCTGTTATTTCTCTTTAAGCAGAAGTCATCCTAAGAGCGTGGGCAAACGTTTCCCTTCTGTGGGTGGCAGGGTCACGGCACACTGCACTCAGGACCGCTGCTGAGCACCCCCCTCCTTAAACCTGCTGCCCAGAGGCCCCAGGCTTGTCCCCGCTGGAGAAGCAGACCTAGATCTGGCCTGAGATGCAGAAATGTGCCCAGGTCCAAATGATGCCAAAGGAATGGGGGAGACCAGGTTCCAGTCCAAGGTCGGCCCTGTTTGCACTGGGTGAGCACAGACACCATTTCCCTGCTTAGCCTCCGTTTAGCACTCCAACAGTGAAGATCGTGGTGATTTGTTATGTGGATTCAACTATCTACATTAAATGATCCGCAGATTCTATCTACCTACCTCCTACCCCCTGATCTGTGTTCCTATAGCTCCAATTTAAACACCATCCCCCTTAGCCTACCTCCAGGGAACAAAAAGATACTCCTCTAATTTCCTTTTCTTTCTCCTTCCTTCCTTCCTCCCTCCCTCCCTCATTTTGGAGGGGGCTCAGAGGCTCGGTATTGAGTAGACTACCTGGGAGGACTCTTCTTTGTTGTAAATGACACCCATCTCCCATCTCCCACCCCCCCCCCACACCAGCCTCCTCCTCCTTTCTATGTCCTCCAACCCCCGCCCACTAGCATTTGCTGGGTTTGGTTTTAGGGCCCTCAAGGACACCATGACCCATAGAAGCTAAGGTCCTTTATGTAAAATGGCAGATTGTTTGCACAGAACAGTGTGACGCTCCTGGGTCCTCTACATCATCTCTAGATGACTTAAGTACCTAATGTGATGTAAATGCTATGTAAATAGTTGTTCTACTGTATTGTTCAGGGAGTAATGACATCAAAAATGTCTGCGCATGTTCACTACCGTCCCAGTTTATCTTTCCCAAGTATTTCTTTTTATGGGGAGGGGGCTACCAGGGATTGAACCCAGGGGCACTCAACCACTGAGCCCCAACCCCAGCCCTAGTTTGTATTTTATTTAGAGACAGGGTCTCACGAGTTGTTCAGCGCCTCTCTAAATGGCAAGGCTGGCTTTGAACTCATGATCCTCCTGCCTCAGCCTCCCCAGCTGTGGGATGACAGGCAGGATCCACTGCCCCTGGCTTCCTCTGGTATTTTTGACACACGGTTCCTTGGGATGTGGAACTCAGGAGAACCGACTGTGTGTGCATGCTGGAATGAGTCTCTATGGGGCGTGAGCTTCTGTGGACTCCAGAAGAGGCTCCCAGGTCTCTTCCCCTCTCTCTTCTTGCCCAGCTGAGTTTTTGAGATCTACCATGTCGGTGCCGATCGATCTGCCTGTTCCTTCTGACAGCGGCAGAATACTTCCTAGTTTGTCTCCCGCCGCAGGTACCTGACAAGTGAGCACCCTCGTGCCTGTCTGCCAGCGGCCCTGAGTGGGAAAGCCGCAGCTCTATCCCCAGGGACAGGAGCGCTGGGCTCCTGCACAGGGAATGTCGCCCAGTTTGGTGAGAGGGTTCTTAGCAGGGTTTGCCCCGACTCCAGCTGGGTGTCGGGTGTCTTTGTGGCTACACTGTTGCTAAGACTTGATCCTCTTCCTCTCTGACTTCTGTTCCTCAAATGGGGACCCCGGCAGGATTGCTTCCGGGTTATTTGGATCTAGGCATCACTTGCCATTTCTGTGAACCTTTCTCTACTTATCAGCAGTTTTCTCCCCACCCCCACCCCACCGCCTTTTTGGTGAATTGTTTACTAATAAATTTTGCTCACCTGATTGCCCGGTTTTCAAAGCATTTGCTTTTGTGCATTTTCTGGGTAGCTCTTTGCAGATCTCTCTTTTCACTTGTAAGCACTGTTGCTAAATTTATCTAAGGCGTCCAGGGAACAAATACCTTAAATAGGATGTAAGCAAATCTATCTTTAATCACTGCCGGGAGCTCTGGTATTTGGATACTTTTAAGAAATCCTCCCCTTTTTCATTGAAGATCACAAAAATATCCTCCTGTCTTTTCTGTCCAGTTTTTACTTTTCATATTCAGGTCTTTGTGATTTTTAATATGTGGCCGTGAGGTCATAATCCGGCCGGATTGCTCCTGTTCCCCACAGACTGATTGGAATCCTCCAGAGAATTTACTGGATAATTCATCATTTCCCCACCAAGACATTTTCTCTCTCTTTCTCTCTCCCTCTCTTTTTCTTTCTCCATTTTGTTCCATTTACTTGTTTCTTTTTTTTTTTTTTTTAATATACCACCAATATGATTTTAATCAACAACCGAAGCTGAGCCTCTCTGCCCGTTGATACAAAAATCAAGCCTGTAAAAGGGCTCTGGAAATTTCCGGGTCTGATCACGTCTCAGCACACATGGCACAATTAAGCTCGGGGAGGGGAGCTCCCGGTTCAAGGACATGGTGTCAGAAACTGATCCTGCCTCCTGTCCCCCCTCCCTTCCCAGGCGCAGGACGGTGGTGTTTGGGTGTGAGCGTCTTTCAGGGGCAGACCAACTCCCAGCCTTAATGATAGGTTAAATACCAAATACCTTAACATTTGAAAAAAAAATGACATTTATTATACTGGGTTGTAAACAGAGAAAAAATTACAATAGAACCCAGTGTAGCTCGTACATAAACGGCACCCATTCCGTGTAATGGCGCCGAGAATGTCAGTGCTAACAAGCACATAATTGGCACCAGGGAGATAATTTTTGCCACCTTATGCAGAGGGGGAACCGTCGTGCATAATGATTTTACTAGGAATATTCTTTATTCAACAGGCCTATTTGCATAACCCTCCCAACTTTCTCGAGTTAATACAACATGCTCTGGAGACCCTGCCAAGTCCCTTCCAGGAGACGTCTGTTGGACCGAGATGCCACTTCATCTGCATGCGCCGCGTGCCCGGGCCGCGTTCCTGCAGCCTGCGCGTCATTTGCATTTACGGACAAGCATCCGATTCCGGACGTTTCTCCAGAGCCCGGTCCTGTTCCTCTCCTGCTCACTGCCCTAGTGTCCACGCCCAGCACCGGCCCAGTGACGGCAAGTGCCCAGTTGGGTGGGATTTATGTCTGGGGGAGAGAGAGGCACGATCCAATGGGGGAAGAGGGTTTCTTCACCATAAATGGAAATCACCTCCCAAGGTCAAGTGCCAGTCTCTGGCCCACTGAGAGGTAAAAACAGAGCCCTGTGCTTTGTGACCAGGGTACACACCTGGGATTCCAGTGATTCCCGGGGGCTGAGGTAGGAGGGTCACAAGTTCTGAGGCCAGCCTCAGCAACTGAGCAAGACCCTGTCTCAAAACAAAAGCAAAAACAAAATCCAAAAAAAGCAAATCAGAAATCCCCCAAACAACAGAAACACCACATATATATTTCTCTTTATATATATATATACTTTCACATATATGTGTTTGTGTGTGTGTAAAGAAAAAAATTAAAAAGGGCTGGGGGATGTAGCTCAGTGGTAAATTGTCCCTAGTACCCATAATAAATGCATAAATAAATAATAATTATTATTATTTTAGTACCGGAGATTGAACTCAGGGGCACTCGACCACTGAGCCCCAGCCCCAGCCCTAGCCCTATTTTGCGTTTTATTTAGAGACAGGGTCTCACTGAATTGCCTAGCACCTTGCATTTGCTGAGGCTGGCTTTGAACTCCCGATCCTCCTGCCTCAGCCTCCCTAGCGGCTGGGATGACAGGCATACGCCACCTCACCCAGTTAAATTAATTAATTTTTTAAAAAGGTCATCCTGACTTTGAATCTATGTGTTTACAAACAAATTCCATCTTCCCTTCAGGGAATGGAGCATCTGATCTCAATTAAATGTACTTGCCACCAGCTTTTCTATTTAAAATGATTACAACTAAGTGTATCCTAAATCAGGTCCTCAGGGACCTGGGCCACACGGGGCTGCTGCTCTGGACGGCAGAGCACCAACAGCAGGGCATTCTGTTGGGTCACCCCAGCACGCATACATCTGCTCTTTCAGGCATCGAGCACGTGTTGGACTGTCTTAGATACTCCTGTACCTAGTGCTAGTTGGTATTTGAGCTGTAGAATCACGTATCTGGTTTCCAGTCCCAGCTCAGGGCTTCACTTCAGGTATGAATTTTAACCTCTCAGAGCCTCGGTTTTATCCTCTGCAAAATGGGCTGATTGGAGGTGGCCGTGCTCAGAAAGAAGTCTGCATGGTGTCTGGCTGCGTGTCCTACAAAGAGGAAACTGGCCTTCAGGGAAGTAACGGGGCTTGTCGAGGTTCCCTTGCCAGTGAGCAGTGCCCTGGGATTCAAGGCAGAATCCACCCGGCGCCTGGGGGCGGGAGCTCCCGCTTGCAGGATGGGGAAGGTGGGGAGTGGGCCAGAGATTCCAGGAGGGGCAGAGGGTCCTGTCCCCAGCAATGCTGCCCTCCTGCCTACCCCAGAAGCCACTGCTCTGCTCAAAAGTCTAAAGAAACAAAATCCATTTAAAATAAAGAAGGAACAACTTGACAAAAGAGAACTTATATTTCACATAATAGATAACTGTGCCTGGGGAGGGAAAACAAGCATCCTAGGATCATTTATCTTCTTAATTCAGGCACTAGAAATCTCAGGTCTTTTAATTCCTGATGTAAAGCCTCCTTTTCTGTATCTCAGCCTTGACCAACAAAGAACTAGGCTTGGGAAACTCTGCTTATTGATAAGTTTTCTTTCAGTGAAACACGCCGGGAACCCAGATGAAATTCTTCATCTAGAAAGGAAATGAGTTGGTTTAGGGGAGGAAAAAGGGTGACAGCTTCAGGTCTGGATAGCTTCAGGTGCCATGTTTCTGTTTTCACCTCCTGGCTCGGCTTTTCTCTGACCTGGCTGTCTTGTGGAGGATGGCATCTCTGTCCCTTGTGGTCAGATGGCCTCCAGCAGTACAACCCTTTTGCAATGTTCCCCCGCTGCGGGGAGAAAGACAGTCCCTCTCCTGAGAGTTGCAATAAGTCACAGAAGAAGCTGTCACTAAAGGGTGAGGGTCGTGGACCCATCGCGGTGACCTGCAGGGACACACTCCTCTGTGGTGGTAAGGGAAGGGGTTGGGGCAACTGGAGTCCCAGAGAGTGGAAGGAGTGCGGGTCCCTCAAGGAAGGTAGACACCCTCATCCCAGGAGACAGGACAATGGCTGCTGGACAGACAAGCGCGTCAGAGGTTCGCAGGACGTTGTGGGATCAGTACTGACCGTGGCCCTGCCAGCTTGCCCGGCACCGCATCTGAATTGCCACCATCAAGGTCGTCATCCTCCACGAGAATCAAGGAGCGATCCCCAGAGCATGTTTGGACTCTTGCGCTCATGATGAGTGGCGGGGATTCAGGGCAGCGCCGAGGTGTGCGTGGCGGGATGAGGTCACCAAGAGGACCCTTGACCAATGGCGATGAGGGCTTGGCCGCCCAGATCCAGGGAGGACTGGGCTTGTAGACTGAGCTTCAGGTTTCTGAGCCGAATTCAGGGCCCCCAGGCTTCCCAGCAGGGACTAAGGGGGATGCCACTGGGGGAAGGTATGTTCCATGTCAGTCCTGAGACAGGCGGCCAGCCTAGCAGGGGGCAGTGAGGGAGGAGCAAGGTCCCTCCTGGCCTCCTGGACTGGGCAAGGCGTGGCTAGCCATGTGACTCCTGTGTGTGAAGGAGCAAGGGTCCCCTCCTCTGGTCAGAACTCACTCTTGTCCAGGAAATGCAGCGGGGAACCGCAGTGGGTTGGGTTTCAGCCCCGAGGAGCCCCGGGTTGGCCGCCTGGTGGGCAAGACTCAGCTCAGCAGCTGCTCCCCCGCCCCCTGCTGTCCCTCCCTGCCTGTCCTCCCAGTTCTTATTATGCATGCCCCAGAAATCCATCCTTTTTATCTTGGGCCACGCAGGTACCTCTCCTCTGCATGACCCTGGAGCACCCCAGCTGTCTGCCCTGGCAGGGGACCCTGGCCCTCCTCTGCCCTTCTCTGAGGCCCCCACCTCTGAGGCTTCCAGAACACCCCACCACCGACCAAATGCGTCTCCACTTCCTCCCCGGCTGAAGGGCTTTAACTTACAGGCCCAGACCCCGGTTTTGACAGGCGCGATCCGGCTCCCTGCCCATCTGGGCCTCCCATCTGGCCCCCTGCATGCGGCCTGAGCAGGTTGCTTTATGGATATCATAAATATTACTTCCTCGATAGGATTTCACTTAGGTTCCCCGTGACTCACTCAAGCAGATCTCCCATTTAACACATGACTCTCTCTTCAGAGGAGCAGAGAAAATATTGTTATTGGGAGAGGCACAGCTGTGAGGCCCGGGGAGGAGGGCGGCGCCCCTGAACTCACTGCCCGGGGGCCTGGCCCCGACTGGACCCCGGCATCCCCAGAGTCCTGCCGTGAGCAGGACGATTTCAGGACATGCTCCGGCCATGTCCAGTGGGGGTCTCTAGAGCAGGATCTCAAATGTCACATGCCATGTTGAATCTGGTCTCATTGGCTCCGGGGAAGCAAGCACACCACCCGACTCGTTACAGGCATGCAGTTATACAGAGTTTGAATTTTAAAATTTTAATTTGAGTCAAGAATCATTTTATCCAGGGTTGAGTGGGTGAAGGAATGGGGGGCACTGTCCCACGGGAAAAAGGAGTGGAGGCTGTTAGCGACAACTACTGGTCAAGTGGGGTATTGCAACTCAGCTCTACTCATTTTTCTGGTACCTCACTACAGGTTATTTGCATGCATCAAATGTTTGTCAAAACCTCAAAATTAAAAAATAAATTCGTACTACTGAGGTATGATTTATCTGTGATAAAATTTACCCTTTTGAAGGGTTCAGTTTGATGAGCTTTGACAAATGTTTCCAGTTGTATAACTGCTACCCACCGACACTATCAACATGGAGAACAATTTGGTCTCCAGGACCACCTTCCGGCAAGGTCTCATTCGGTCCCTATCATTTTGCCTATTTCAGACCATCATTTAATGGCATCAAATACTTTGTGGCATTTGAGTCTGGCTCCTCACATTTTGTGATTAAATGTATCCGTAGTTGATTTATTTTTTAATTATAAAAATTTGGGGGGATACCAGAGATTGAACTCAGGTGCACTCGGCCACTGGGCCACATCCTCAGCTCTGTTTTGTCTTTTATTTACAGACAGGGTCTCACTGAGTTGCTTAGTGCCTCACCACTGCTGAGACTGGTTTTGAACTTGCGATCCTCCTGCCTCAGCCTCCCGAGCTGCAGGGATGACAGGCGAGGGCCACCACACCTGACATCACAACCATCTTTTAAAGTGATACATTATACCCATTTTAAAGAGAAGGAAACTGAGGTTCAAAGAAAATAAAATATCAGGAAGTCAGTCCTGTAGAAATAGAGGACCTAATGTGGCTCATCCAACAGGGAGGCCACCACTGGATTTGACGCAGGACCGATCCCCCAATCTGGGAGTACTTATCCTGGGTGTATTTCCTGCTTCTCCTCCTGGGTGACTTCATGTCATCTGAGCCACACCATACCTCTTCTACAGCCTTCCTGTCCTCCTTGAATAAATGCTGAGGACCTCCAGGACCCAGAGGGGGTTACCTCCAGGGGTCCCAGGGCTGTACTGGCAGGGACCTTCCCCTGAGTCCTGTGCCCAGCAGGGAGTGTGATGGTCTGTAGCAGGTCTCTGCTTGCAAGGAGCCAGCCTGGGCCTGGGGGGTCAGGTCCCACAGCCCCGCCTTTTCCTCCTTCCCTTGGTTTTCCCACTAGAGGAAGAATATTTTAACAGGAGCAGAAGCGCAGTCCCCATTCTGTTCTGCTGTGTAGCTGTTTCAATTCCCGGAGCCTCGGTTTTCACATCTGCACAGTGGACACACTCTGCCCTTCCCCTGAAGAGGGTCTTTGGCGGAGACCTGCAGGGGGTGCCTGGCTGGTTCCTGACCCGCTGAGCTGAGGGCTGGGAGCTCCTTCTGCTCTAGTTTCTCTGCAGGAGCTGCTCCCTCCTCCCTGGAGCGGGAGACAGGCCCTGGTTTCCCCGGGAAGGTGGAGGGTGTTGGGAATCCATCCGCAGTCCCTGCCTTCCTCCCACGCAGGCCTCCACCTCACCTGGCAGATGAACTACAAATCAGCTCCTGGCATTAATTCTTCCAAGGCATTTGCATCAGCGGGGGGCTGTATTTCATGGCTGGAGAATGGCTCCCTCCCGTCTTCCTCAGCCCCTGGGCTTGGCGGTGTCTTGCTGCAGCCTCTCCGGGTCCCTGGCCACCCCCTCGCACCCTCTGCTGGGCTGGGCCTCGCATCCCATCCATGTGGCCACCTGACATCTCCCTTGTCCCCCGCTATCCTCTGTGTCCTGTAGGAGGCTGGAACTGCCCGTGTTCCTGGCCACTGTACCCCACCTGGGCTTTTGTATTATGAAGAGGAGGAAAAGGGGAGTCTGAGGCTCAGATGAGGTCGTGTGGACCCCCAGGGCACTGCAGCAAGATCACGACAGTTCTGGTGTGGTCATTGAAATAGCTCTTTGGTCGGGCAGCTTTATCACACTCTTACCCCTGAGTCTTACAGAAACCTCCTGAAAGAGTCGCTACGCTCATTTTCAGATTTGGGGTGAAGACACTGATGCTCAGAGAGGTCAAGCCACTAGTCTCAGGTTGCACAGCTGGTAGGTGGTGGAGCTGGGAATCAGTCCTGGGCATCGGTGCTCTCAGTGTTCCTAGTGATTTGGACCACTGCCACCCACGGCAACAGAGAGACCAGTGGCTTTCCCTGGAGGAGACTCCCACAAGCCAGGTTGCTGTGTAAATTCCAGGGAGGCTCCGATCAGAGGCTAAAGAGAACCTCATTTGGTTTGAAGCCTGCTCCCTTCCTCCCTGTTATCTGCCCCCCTCCTCACCTTCTCCCCACCCCAATCTTTTTTGTGTCTCTGTTTATCAGTTTGTGCCGCCTTGCCTGGAGCAGGATTTAATAATGGTTTTGTTAATAAATCAAGGGAAGAATGACAGTATTGAAAAAAAAAGAATGGAAAGAAGATTGAGTGACAGTGGGAGAGCGTGGGGGGAGGGGGCCGCTTCCCGGTTTAAAGAAGTCTCCGGGGCCCTCTCCACACGTGCTCGAGTTGTGCTTATGGGGTGGCCTGGGGCTGGCTGTGGGTGGGAGACCCGGCTGGCCCTGCCCGGTGGGGGAGAGGCCTCTACCTGCGGTGGGTCGGCAGAAGGGAGCTTCAGCCCCAGACCGGGGTCCTGCTGGGGGGCTCTGGAAACATCTGTGGAGAGCAATGGCCACAGGAAAAACAGGGACTGCAGGTCCGCAGACCCCGGCTCAGCCTGAAGGCCACAGGGATCCCCAGTCTCTGTGCCTCCTCCTGGTCCCTGGGGCCCATAAGTGCTGACCCCGGGCATTGGACCCCGAATCAATGACCAGATGCTCCTGCAAGACAGCGCCTGGCAGAGGGGGCCTGGCCCCGAGCTGTGCAAGGCCTTGCTCCTGCCTGGAGTGGCCCTGCCTCCCCGGGCCTCCTCTCTGGGGCCCCAGCCCCCTGCAGGAAACCCACCTGGGCCCACGCCCCCCAGAAAACAAGACCCTGTCCGGCCCGCCCTGGTCTCCGCCCGTCCCCGTCATCCGGGGGCACCAGGCCACCTGTCTTCCGTTCCCCCATCCTTGGGGCCCTTTAGCGGGCAGTCTCCTCCCCCTGGAATGCGGTTCCTCTTGTCCCTCCTGACACTGTCCTTCACGTCCTTCAGGCTCTGCCCGAACGTCACCATGTCACCATCCCTCTCCGACCTGTTTCCTTCTTTACCTGTGTCTGCCCGTGGGGCAAGGACCCTGTCTTCCTCCTTCCCTGCTCTGCGCCCGAGGACTGGGGGACCCAGTCCCATTGTCATCCATCAGTGACGTTTCGGGCTCAGCCCAGAGTCTCAGCCTCCCGGACCAGGGAGGGGGCTCGGCCCAGGGAAGGTGGCCGGTGCTTTCTCCCCTCAAGGAGGGGTGCCCCGGCAGGGATGGGCCTCGGGTGGCCCGGAGTCTCCTGACGAATGAGTCTGGTCCTGGCGAGGGGCTGTTATTGATCTGAGCGGGCTGTCAGCAGTGGGGGGGGGCTGTAATTGCTCTAGTAGTTTCCATTGTAACCACCAGCCCCGAAGGGAAATTAAACTCTGCCGCTAATGGGGTATGTGATCCTTCAGCCTTTGATGTATTGAGTCCAGCGTGGTCCCCGGAATACTGAGTGGCTACTCAGAACATGGTTTTTAAGCAGAGGCTGCCCAGGAGCTGCTGTGCTTTTTAGGCCTGGGGAGGGGGTGGGGCTGAAAGATGCCTGCGGTTTCCTTGCACCAACTCTGCAGAGGCTGAGAGCATCTCGGAGTACCACACAGGGGTGTCGGAGCTCAAGGGACCTCGGGCGCGAGTAGCACCTGCGCCTCACCTGCCGCGATCTACTGCCCGTCGCCAGGCTTGCTCGCAGAACCCCATCTGACTAGGTCACGCCCAGCTTCAAGAGCACCGTGGAATCCGACTGTCTAGGACCTCACGATGCAAAGTGGACCCGCAGCCTGAGCCACTCCTGAAGCTGGTTAGATGTGCAGATTCTTGGGCCCCACCGGAGCCCCACTGATTCAGGAAATCATTTCCTGCACCCGGTAAAGCCAGAGAAGCACTGGACTAGAAGATACACCAGTTTAAGCTCATTCTCATGGTCCAGTGGTCATTTTGACTTGTGGATGTAACATGGTGCTAAGGGGCCAAGGTGTGCAGATAGGCGGGCTTTGGATTGGATCCTGACTCAACCATTTATCAGCAATTTCTTTTCCTGCTTTGAATTTAATAGGGTTGTTGTGAAAAAAAAATATTAACATGGATATTGCTTGGAAGAGTGCACAGCCCAAACACTGAAAGAAATAGCCAATTTCCTTCAGCTCTTATTCATACTAGAGTGTGAATGATTGATATAACCAGCTAATAGACAGTGAGTTCTTACAGGGACCCATTTTTCAGAGAAGGAAATGAGACTTAGAGAAGTGAAGTGAGTGGTCGGAAAGGGATGCGGTGGGGATCTGAGCACAGATCTGACTCCAGTGTCCAGGTGCATAAGGTCAACTAATACAGGCTTCATTCATTTACCAATGACCTGACAGATAGATTGCCGATGGTGAAGCAAAACCCAGAGACAGAAGGCAGCACCTAGCAGTCCCAGCTCCTGGGCTGTAGGGGGTCTGGTTCTCTTAACTCCAAGTTATCCTGCATGCAACCAGCATTTCCTGAGAATAGATGTTACACAAGGCACCGTTCCTGTCCCTGGGGATGCTATAGTGGCTACGCTGGGCCCCGCGTCCCAGAGCCCAGGGTGGACACCAAGGCTCCGTCTGTGGACACACTGCAAGGGCGTGGATCTGATCACTTTCAGATGTCCTGGCGGCTCAAAGGACCCTCCCTGCCCCTCCCCGCTGCTCTGCTATCTGCCACGCCCACTTTTCTCCCGGCCCCGCCCACTCCTCTCCTGGCCCCTCCCCCACCCCACTCCTCTCCCCCGCCCATCCTGTCTCTGCACCCCACATCTCCTGGGCTTGCATCCAAGCTAAATAGGAGAAGGGACATATTTTATCTTGGGATCATCTCTCATGCCATCATTGCCTTACAGGAAATGACCATTTCTCTTCTGGGAGTTCCTCTTGGGAGAGGGTGGGGGCTGGGCCCTCCACGGGCACCCAGTGATCTGACAGGAGAGCTGGTTTCTCTGGGGCAGGAGGTTCCATGGCATGGGATGAAGGATATGGACACCCGGAAATTCAGGAGGCTGGACTACCTTCCTTTCATGTTGTTTCTGATGACCTTGGGAAAATCGCTTAATGTCCTTGGACTTCTGATCCTCACTTCTTAAAAGATGCTAAGCACAGAGCCTAGGAGATGACCCCCAGCTGCCCATCGACAGCAGAGCCTTAGTCTAAGAGAGGTGAGCCTCCCCACAGGGACATTCCCCGGGTTTATGGACACTGTATCCTATGGTGACTTGGAGGTCTCCTAGGAGAGGAGGGGACATGAACTGGTCCACATCCTCCCCAGCCCCCACCCACCGAATATCAATCAAGGGCCCACCATAGCCCTGGCACAGCGGGCCCAACATTCTACTCTCCAGAGAGACACCTTGATGCCCTGGGAGCAGGGACAACCCCACCTAAAAGCCCCCTCTGGAAATTTATGATGGTGACCTTGCAGAGGTCAAGGTCACGGTAGTCTGTATCTCCACGCCAACTGCCCTAGTTTATCCTAGCTGTGACAAATCGCCACCAACAGCACACAGTGATAGCCTTGTCATTCTGGAGGCTGGAAGTCTAAAATTGAGGAGTCCACCGAGCAGAATTCCTTCTGGGGCTACAGAGGGGAACTGATCTCCTTTCCTGGCCCTTGAGCTCCCGAGGCCACCTGCTGTCCTTGGCTCAGGGTTCCTTCCTCCACACCTCTGCTTCCAAGGCCACATCTTGGAACATCTGAAATTTGTAAAGAGCCCCCATCCGAGACTCTGGCACTCACAGGGTTCCACCTTTGAGACCATGTCAGGTTTCAGACTTTGGATCAGGGATGTGGACCCTGTGACATCCGTGGAAATCCTCCCGACTTTGGGGATTTCATCAGTTATTGATAGATGTTTAGCAGAACGCCTGGTAGGGGAGCATTTAACAAGTCAGCGATGGCTACTTCAGTTATTGCTAATGTCATACGACGATTGCCATCCGAACTGCTGACGTTACAGCTGTTGGCCATAACTCCTAAAGTGGCCGTGGTCAGCGCTGTGTCCAGTTCACACGCGAGATCAACAAAGCTCAGAAATGCAGCCAGGATCCCAAGCCAGGGTGGCGTCCGGGCTTGAGCTCTTCTCCATGTGACTTCAAAGCTCATTTTCTTGCAGGGCATCAGGCTGGGGCAGAGTGTGACCCAGTGAAAAGTGACTCAGGATGACTGAGGAGAAACGACAGGAAGAAGCTGGAGGCAGAATGTGAGCAGAGCCGGATTGACAGCTCCGCCCCAGACGGCCGTCCCCATCCCCACCGAGGAAAGAGAGAAGGGGGGTGAGCCCGGCCTTGGGGCCAAGGTGGACTGTGGGGGAGTCTTCCTGCTGGGCTCTCGGCTGACCTGAGAAGATGGGTTTTCAGCTGTGAGCGCGGGAGAAGGAAGGCAGCTGTAGAGCCGCCACTTGGCCATTGGGCAAGGGCTCCCGGGTACCAGGAGGAGGAGCTCAGCCTGGCCCGGGACAGGCCAGCGGCTCCTGCTCTCTGGCCAAGGGTTGCAAGTCTGACTGGCCCCAGGGAGTCGCAACCGGCGGTGGAGCAGGGTAGAAGCCCCAGGACCTTGGAGTCAGCCCTGGAGGTCCACACCCAGGCTCTGTGGACTCCTGGCTAGTCCCTGGGCCTACTGAGCTCCATTCTCTGAGCCGGAGATGCCTCATGACACAAGAAGGTCAGCAGTTCCTGCTTCACAGGGCGGTGGGTCCGATGAAGTGAGGTCAAGTTCATAAGGGGCCTGCCGGGTAGAAAATGCCGGAAGTCGATATCCAGGATGACGGCCACGGCTCAGGTCTCCCCAGATGTCCTGATGCCAGCCACGCTGGTGTTCCTGTCTTGCTTCCTCCCGTGGGGGACTGACAGATGCTGGTGGTGACTTCTCCACATCTGATCTCGAGGTCTAGAAGGGCCTTCCTAAACCTGGGTTTGGGCTAAGACTGGCCTGAGCCTTGCACAGACTGGATCCTCGCGGGGGCTGCCGCTGCCGTACTCTTCTCCAACACAGTCTCGTGTTCCAGGGCTGAGGCAGGAGGATGGCGAGTTCAAGGCCAGCCTCAGCAACAGTGAGGCTTGAGCAACTCAGGGAGACCCTGTCTCTCTATAAAATACAGAATAGGGCTGGGGACGGGGCTCAGTGGTCCAGTGCCCTGTGTTCAATCCCCGGTACCCACCCCACCTCCTCTGGGCCAGGAGTGCTTTAGAGGAGACCTAGGTCAGGCATTTCATGGGTTGTCCTGGCTGAGATGGTTGGTAAAGTTCCCCAGGAGGTTTGGACCTCTGTGTGTCTCATTTCATGAAAAGGAGACAAACGGTCCTCTGCGGGAGAAAAGTGCACACTAGGTCCCTTCCTTTTCTTTTTTAAATTAATGACTATTATATCACTTGCACATTTAAAACATGCTGCCAAGTTAGGAAAGGCCAGTTCTGGGGGCGGCCACCCAAGAGCTGTCCGTGGTGCTGAAGCATTTCACTCAGCATTCTCCCAGCGTGCACTCACGGCGGAGGGGGACCCGGGGTCCAGTTCATGGTGTCCACTCCCAGAAACCTTCCTGATTTCACCTCCTTATCACGTTATCTGTAGGTTCTGATGCATGTCCCCTATGTCCACCTCACAGCCCTGACCCTGGTCTCTTCATTACCCACAATGCAGCTCAGGCTGGAAATTGAATTCTTGAGCTGGTTCCAAACTACATTTTCCAAATTCCACAGAATATCCAGCTCTGCCAGCACACGAATGGTGGGTTTTAAGCTACCTTTAAAAATTCTTTGAATTTCTTCTTTTTAGATACACATGACAGCAGAGTGTATTTTGACATGTTATACATACAAGGATCATAACTTATTCTGATTAGGAGCTCATTCTTGTGGTTGTCCGTGATGTGGAGTTTCATTGCCTGTGTATTCACACATGAACATAGGAAAGTTAGGTCTGATTCATTCTGATGTCTTTCTTATTCCCATCCCCCTCCCTTCCCTTCATTCCTCTTGGTCTAATTCAATAAACTTCTATCCTTCCCTTCTCCCCTCGTTATGAATCAGCATCCCTATATCACAGTGAACATCCAGCCTTTGGTTTTTGGGGATTGGCTTATTCACTTAGCACGATAGTCTCCAGTTTTATCCATTTACCAGTAAATGCCATAATTTCATTCTTCTTTGTGGCTGAGTAGTATTCCACTGGGTATATATGCCACATTTTCTTTATCCATTCATCTGTTGAAGGGTACCTAGGTTGGTTCCATAGCTTAGCTGTTGTGAATTGAATTATATAAACACTGATGTGGCTGCATTAGTATAATATGCTGATTTAAAATTCTTTGGGTACAAACTGAGGAGTGGGATAGGTGGGTCAAATGGTGGTTCCATTCCAAGTTTTCTGAGGAATCTCCACACTGTCAAGCTATCTTTGAGGAGGACTGTGCTCTTTTTTTTAAGGGGGAAGAGAGAGAGAGAGAGAGAGAGAGAGAGAGAGAGAGAGAGAGAGAGAGAGAATCTCTTTTGTAGATGGACACAACACAATGCCTTTATTTTTATGTGGTGCTGAGAATTGAACCTGGGTCCCACCCGTGCTAGGCAAGTGCTCTACCACTGAGCCCAGGACTGTGCTTTTTACAAGAGGCAGAAGGTAGCAGAAAGGCCCAGTGAATCGCGGCAGCAGTATTGACCAGATGTGTACGTTGAGTAAGATGCTCAGTCTCCCTGAGCCCACAGACTCACCTTCCCCAAGGACACTGCCCAGCTCCCACTGGGAAGTCTTCAGTGACACCCACATCCCCCAGCAAGCCCCTCCTCTGTGGTCACTGTCAATTTTTGCCCTCGCCCTCTGGAGGTTCTCAGGTTCACACCCATTCCATATTTATTTAGTGCTCTTTATTATCAAACAAAAATGGATTTGATCAAAATCAAATGCATATGGTGGGCTGAATCCTGAGTTAACTGTCACAACAGCGTTGATTTCTGAATCAGCTACCATTTGCTGCATGGAGCTGGGAGGTCTCCCTCCACTTCCTGAGGTCTCAGCTTTGCCCTGAAAGGTGCCCGAGTTGCATTTGATGAGTTTTAAGTGTATTTATTTCCATTTACTTATTCATGACTCATTGAACAAATATACATTCAGCATCTATTGTGTGCTAATTTGGGAGCCCTCATGACCAACAAAGCATGTCCTCCACCTGGAAGAACTCTTATTGCATTGGGGGGGGGAGAGGGAGATGGTCACTCGCAATGCTGCCTGGTTGGTGGGTCCTGTGATCATGCTGGTGGCTGCCGCATTGCAGAGGACAGGCACCCAGCTCTAACCCGGCCTGCATTGGTGATGGACAGGAAGGCTTCCTGGAGGAAGTGTTTCCTGAGATGATGCTTAAGACAGGGAGAAGAGTTGACGGTGACAGAGATGTAGAGAGCATTGAAGAGGAGTTCTCAGGCTGGACGTCCTTAATCCCAGAGGCTGGGGAGGCTGAGGCAGGAGGATCGTGAGTTTAAAGCCAGTATAAGCAAAAGTGAGGCCCTAAGCAACTCAGTGAGACCCTGTCTTTAAGTAAAATATAGAACAGGGCTGGGGCTCAGTGGAGGAGGGCCCCTGAGTTCAATCCCCGGTGCCCGCCCACCCCTTCAAATAGGAGTTCTCAATGGAGGAAGAGGCTCGTGCAGTTCCTTGGAGGTACAAGGGGACCCCCCTGAAGGGACTGTGTGCACGAAACAATGGACTCTGGATGGCAAGAAGCCAGCATAAGAATGTGAGCAAGGGCCAGCGGTCTCGGGGTCACACTGGTGTCCTTGCCTTTCCCTCCAGGGAGGCAGCAGCAGGGTTGAATAGGAGGACGATGGGCCAGAGGGCAGACAGTAGCCCTGACTGCAGGTTGGTTCCGTAGCTTAGCTGTTGTGGGTTGGAGGAGCTGGGAGGCCGGAGGCCGGAGGCCAGAGAACGCGCTGGAAGAATCCAGGTGGGAGGATGGAAGGGGCTGGTATCGCGGAGGGACACGACTGATGGAACAAAACCGGTAATACTGGGGGACGCGGCGAGGCCCTGTGAACTGGGTACAGATGGCAAGGAAAAAAGAAAAAGAAAAACAAACAAACAACAAAAACCAAGCTGTAGCGCTGTCTCTCTCTCTCTCTCTCTCTCTCTCTCTCTCTCTCTCTCCTTTTTTGGTCCCAGGGATTGAACTCAGGGGCCCTCAACTACTGAGGCCCGTCCTCAGCCCTATTCTGTATTTTATTTGGAGACAGGGTCTCACTGAGCTGCTTAGGGCCTCGCTGTTTGCTGAGGCTGCCTTTGAACTCGCGATCCTCCTGCCTTAGCCTCCCCTGAGCTGCTGGGATGGCAGGCGTGGGCCACTTTGCCAGGCAAAGTCCCAGTTCTCTTGATGGGCAAACTGAACATCTGGAGGGCTATTAACCGAGGAGAGGGGCAGGAATGGACACAGGCGGGTGCTTTTCATTTCGGGACTTAGTGACCTTGCAGGGCCACGGGGCGTCCAAATGAGGTCCCAGCAGCACAGGGCTTGGCAAATAGGTCTGATGGGAGACAGAGTCAGATGCAAACGGTTCCGACTTGTCTCCCTTCCACTCGATTCCCCGAAGGATCTTTTCCCTTCCTGAACTCTTTGAGCTTGTTGGTGCCACACAATTAGGCACTTAATTGCTTTCTAATTGATATGTGCCTTCGCCTGTCTCACCAGACACAGTCGCAAGCTCCTTGAGGGCAGAGGCCTCCCGCTGGGCACTGAGGGCTGGCTGGCTGGAGGAGGGGGCGTGGTCAGCTGGTCAGCCATCCAGGGCCGCCCTGGACCTCAGTTTTCCCGTCTGTGGAATGGGCGTCTTCAGCCTGGCTCCAGTCCCTCTGCGATCCTCAGGATTCTGTTTCACTCATCAGCCCCCCCAAAAAGAAAAAGGGAGCAGAGGGTGGGGTGTGTATGTGTGGGGGGGTGCAGCTCTGCCTTCCGAAATGCCCTGCCTGGATGGGTCCGAGATCAGGATGTTCAGGCAGGAAACAGAAGTTAAAAGAACACAACCCACAAATGAGAAGCAGCACACGGTGGGTCTGCAGCGGCGGTGGGCGGGAGCAGAGCGAGGCTGCGAGGCCGCGAATCCACAAACAAATCACTTTCCCAAAGTGCTTCTTGGGGGAATCGCAGCTCCTGGAAATGAAACACAAACAGATTATTAAAAAAGAGCTCCCCGTTGGGAGAGAAGCAGTATTTACAAGAGAAGATGCGCCATGCCGGACCTCTAATTGCCGTTCATTATCTCATATTGATTTAATTAGCTGCTGCGCGGGGCGGGGTGGCGGCTGCCCGCAGCGG
>NW_026000130.1:2634545-2664898 GCF_001458135.2 Marmota marmota marmota | reverse complement strand
CTCCTGGGCTGGGCGTGTAGAATGCACAATGCTGGCAGGTGGCGGTGTCCCTCCTGCTCCTGGTCACACTGATTGTGCATGACTCTGCGGTGCGTCCGACCCGATGCTGGGCACTGGAGACACCGCTGGGAATGAGACAGAGTGGGGACCTCAAGGGGCCTCCTGCCTGGTGGGCTGGGCGTTCCCTTACCCACCTGATGGGTATCAAGGGACCAGAAACACTCTGTTCTGATTCGGGCATGCTCAGGAGCCCATGGCATTGTCCAGGGACAGGAGGAAGGTTTGCAGTGAATCCAGCAAGTTCATGCTCCCTGGGAAGGTGGTACAGGCCACCTGCATTAAGGGTAGCACAGTTAGGAACCAGAGGACAGCAATCACTGTCTTGGAGGGGGTCCCAGGGATTGAACTCAGGGGCCCTCAACCACTGAGCCCCACCCCCAGCCCTATTCTGTATTTTATTTATTAGAGACACGGTCTCACTGAGTTGCTTAGGGACTTGCTGTGGCTGTGGCTGGCTTTGAACTTGTGATCCTCCTGCCTCAGCCTCCAGAGCCGCTGGGATGACAGGAGTGCGCCACCACGCCCGGACTGAAAAATATATTTTCAATCAATGTACAAAGTTCTCGAACTGTTAGGAGAGGTCCTCAGCATTCCTTACTCAGAGCCTGATAACTTTACATTCACACACAATTAGAGCAAGCTCAGTGAGCAGATTTACCTCTCACAACAGGTAAATAGCAGGGCCACCTATACAAGGCACAGCATATGTGCCATCTCCCATCCTACAGAGAAGGAAGATGAGGCTTATGAAGGTCGAGCTTACAAAAGGCTGCACAACTGAGAAGTTAGACCTCAGTCTCCTAAACTGGTTCTTATTGCATCTTCCTGATCCCCAAAGATCAGAGGAAAATTCCTTATAACTTAATTTTTTTTGCATAGGGAAGTAGCAAATATATTTCGTCTGGTGCATAAATTTTGCATTTCTTGACTGTGAATGCTCAGAAAGTTGCACTGGACGAGAATCCCAAATGTACATCCAGTCGCAGGGCAGGGGGTGAGGGAGGATTGGTGATTGATTAGTAATGTCTGCTTGGACCAAGGAACAGGGAGCAGTGGTAGAGATGCCACAGACTGGCCATCCTTCATTACAGGACATCTGCTTGTTTTTCAGGTATGTAAACAGACTGGAAGGACCAAGGCCCCTGGGAGTCTCCTCAGCAAGGATTCTCCACCTGGATCCCACAGGCAAGGGAAACAGGAACCAGGTCTTCGTCTCTTTTGGAAAAGCACCAGTCAGAGATAATGAGCAGGTGGAGAGATGGTCCAGAGAAGGGGGCATCAGAGAGCAGGCAGCTGCAGAGGTGGAGGAGGGCAGTCCAGGTGGGCCCTCAGGAAGGCCAGAGCAAAGAACCAGAGAGGAAATGAGTGGGCGAGGGTCAGGGAAGGGGCTGGTGAGACTGGCCTGGGGGCTGTGAGTCAGGGAAGAACGGTGGAGAAACTAAGAGTCTCAGCCGGGCGCAGTGGCCCACGCCTGTCATCCCAGCAGCTCAGGAGGCTGAGGCAGGAGGATGGTGAGTTCAAAGCCAGCCTCAGCAACTTAGCGAGGTCCTAAGCAACTCAACGAGACCCTGTCAGCGAGACCCTGCCTCATAGAGAACGAGGCTCCTTCATATGGCTGTTCTCAAGGTCAAGGTCATGGTGCTGGGTACCCCAGGTGCCCCTGAGGTGTGAAGTCCCTCTCCAGTGCTTCTTCGAGGCTCATTCAGTGGATGCTACCTATGCACCAGGCCTGGGTGCTGGGGTGTGGTGAGAGGCCTGGTTCCTGCTCCGTGACCCTTTCCATCTGGCGGGAGAGGCCGTGTGGCCAGACGAGCGGCTCTGGGCTGGCCCCAGGAAGGCTGGGCTCTGGTCTACGTGGTCATGCCTCCCCACATTATCCTGAGGAGGCCGTGTCCTGTCTCAGCTCACCCTGTTGCCTGGCCACCCTGCTTCTCCCTGCCCCGGGGGGCTCCTTTCTGCTCCCCTACCAGTGGCTCTTTGATGGCAGGGACTGTGTCTGCCTTTCCCTGCTTTGGCTTCTGTTGCTAAACCCAGCACTGGGCTCTTCACTACTCATTGGGGCAGAATAAATTAATAAACGGAAGTTGGGCCCTGGTGGGTTCCAGCTGGTAGAAGGCCCATTTTGGCTGGGATTTCTCAGAATCCGTGGTCAAGACAACTGATCAGGATTCCAGGAAGCTTGGATTCATACTCTGACTCTAACATTTGTCAGTCATTTGATCCTGAGCCTTCCCTGTACCACCCTGACCCTCAGTATCTTCATCTGGAACATGGTGGTCATCAGTGAGCCTGCTATAGGGTGTTGTCTCAAGGGTGAAATAAGATAAGATAGCACTGAACTGAAGTCTGATGCTTAGAGCTTTTTGACGTTAGGTATTGAATATTATTTTTTACTATTATCAGTGTTTCCAAAAAGCACAGTGAGGATGCCTTGGGTGGGCGGAAGCACTGTAGAAAAACCTCAACTAGTGAAGTGGGGGCTGGAGGAGGACCAGGCCTTGGAGCACCACCCAGGCCCACGTATCAGTCTTTTGAGGGTCCGGGGCGATGAAGAAATCAGTACCTCGGCGCTCTGATTTAATTAGCTGGCTGATATTGCCCAATCGATCACTCAGTCAGGGGCTGCCAACCGGGGGACGTGCACTTCACCCCCTCACTGATGGGAAACGAAGGCGGACATTGACCTGTTTGTCCAAGCCCCGCGGGGGAGCCCCGGGAACCCCCTCCTCAAACCCACACTTGAGTTTGGGTGAGTCTGTCTGGCGCAGCCTCAGCCGCCAGCCGGCCTCGCCCCTCCCCGGCTCCCAGGCCCCTCCCGTGGCCGCTCTTCCAATTGAATTACCTTTAATATTTTTTTGATGGAAAAAGTGTTCGCTTTATCTCTGGTGCTAACTGCCCTAATTGTTTCCTTCAACTCGGGTAATACCTCATTAATTTAGCAGCTTGCCTGAGTCTGCAGGAGAAGCCGCGGCTTGAGACTCCCCCTCCCCACTCTCCCACAGCTGTGAGGCTGGGCTTGAGCCCCCGTTAACTTGGGGCTCCCTTGGGGCGCCCTCTCCCTCATCCTCTGTTCCTTTCCTGGGAAGAGAATTCACATCAGCGTAAGCCCCCCGTAGGAGCTGGGAGGAAAGAATGTTCCACAGCGGCCCAGAGAGGGCCTCTGGGATTTAGCTGCGCTCTGACTGTCCCAGCCATGTCCTGCTTGCACAGGAACCATGAATCCAGGACTTCCCCAAAGAGGTGACACCCATCACGAGCCCCGGGGACCTGTGCTTAAGTAAGTCGGGCAATGCTGCATGTTCCTCGGGGGAGTCTTGGAGGACCACCGAGTGCACTGGCAAAGTAAAGGCCCTGAGAAGGTCTGCAGAGATGGAATCGATTGGATTTTGCCTCTTCTAAGGATTTCTGAACAGCTGACCCCTTTATGCAAGAATTCATCCAGACAGTGTAAAGGAAGTGTGGAACACCTGGGAGGTGCGCAGGACCTTCTGGGGGTGTGTGTGGATTTATTGAGGTAAATTTCACATAAAATTAAATGACATAAAATTAGCAGTTGTATTATTATTATTATTATTATTATTATTATTATTATTATTATTTCCCTGGGATTGAACTCAGGGGCCCTCGACCACGGAGCCACATCCCCAGCCCTGTTCTGTGTTTTATTTAGAGACAGGGTCTCACTGAGTTGTTTAGGGCCTTGCCGTTGCTGAGTTTGGCTTTGAACTCGGGATCCTCCTGCCTCAGCCTCCTGAGCCACAGGGATGACAGGTGTGGGCCACAGCACCAGGTTAACTGTTGTATTTCCTTATTAGTTTTTCTTCCCAGTGCTGGGGATGGAACCCACGGCCTTGTGCCTGCTAGCTACGTGCTCTGTCACTGAGCCGCATCTCCAGCCCTACACATTTCCAAGTGGACTAAGTGCCTTCACAATGTTCTGCAGTCACTGCCTCTCCTCCTTCTAAGATATCACCAGCAAAATAGAACCGCACATACGTTGAGAAGCCAGTCAATGTGTGTGCGGTTCCATTTTGCTAGTGAAAAATGGAACCAGCAAATGGTTCCACCCAAGCCCTCCTTCTAAATCTCACTTATGGAAACTTCCACTACTCTCAATAGTTCCATACTGGGGACTAAGACTTTCATACCTGGGCCTTTGGGTGACATTCAAGACCAGACCATAAGTCAGGCATGGTGGTGTGTACCTGTAATCCCAGCTACTTGAGAGGCTGAGGCAGGAGGATTGTAAGTTTAAGGTCAGCCTCTACAACTTAGCCTGACTCTGTCTCAAAATAGAAAATCAAAAGGGCTGGGGATGTGGCTCAGTGTTGGAGCCTCCTGGGTTCAATCCCTAGCACCACAGTAAGAAAAGAAAGAAAGGAAGATCCAGATGGTCTCAGAGGCTCAGCTGAGTTTGAACCCGGGTCTTGCGCCCTTGTGTAGATCTAAGTACCCTTGATTCCTCATCCAGCTACTAACCTCAGTATCCAGGAGACCGTAAAAGAGCCCAGGGTGTGACCGATATGGCTGAACCCTGCAATGTCATCTCCAGGTTTGTCCCATGAAGCCCCCGACTGTTGACACTGGAAAAGTCCTCCCAGTGTCCTCCTCTTCCCCGCAAAAGCAGAGACGCTTGTTTATCTGGAAGTGGATGGAGACCCATATAGAAGGAAGGGGTGCCTGGTGTCTGAGCCCCAGTGTCCCCTGGGTCTGGGCCAGTGCCGTGGGGACCAGCCCTCGTCCCATGGCCGCTGTCTTGAAGGTGCTCCTGGCAGACGGTGGGGGCATGGTCAGCATCTCCCGTGAGCACCCATCAGGGAGCCTGGAAATGACACTCCCTCGCAGGCAAGGGGCCCCACGTGCCACTTGCCCCCTGCCACCGGGTGCTCCCACTCTTCCTGGTGACCCCCAGGACCCAGTGTCCCCTCGGCTGTCATTTGCTGCTGAAGGGAAGGGGGAGGGTTTGGGGAGGCGCCTCCGCCGGGCTGGACGGCCACTCCACTCTGCTCTTCAACGTGTCCCCGGGTCCTTGGATTTGATTAGGTTATGTCAGCGATTCTCAGAGTGGGACTCCCGGGGAACTTCAAGGCCCTTTCGGGAGACTCTCAAGTTCAAAGCTATTTTTGCCGTAATGTGAAGAGAGTCTCTGGATTTTTCTTTCTTAGGGCACAATGGCATCTCGGAAGGAGTTTTGTACCAACTACGATTCCTGCTGCATGAGTCAAATATTTCGCAGAGCCTGTGGGACGTGGATGGCGGCCTTGCTTTGACGGTAACTGGATATGTGCTTGTGTATTTTGCTTAAAAATTTTCTCAGTCGTATCTATTATCTATCTACCTGTCTTTCTATCTATCTAATTCTGGAGCTGGTGATGGAACCCGGGGTCCTTTATCTCTGAGCTACATCATCTCCAGTCATGCTTTTATTTTGAGAGAGGGTCTCACTGTGTTGATGAGGGCCTTGCTACATTGTTGAGGCTGGCCTCCAACTGGCTATCCTCCTGCCTCAGCCTCCCGAGTGGCTGGAATCACAGGCGTGTGCCACCATGCTCAGTCGAACTTTCTGTTATGACTTCTGACGTCATAAATATTCACAGGCACAACCCACATATACAAATGCTCTGGGGAGTTCCCAGTGATTCTTAAGAGGATATATAAAAGTGTCCTGAGACCAAAATGTTTGAGAATGAATGGTCTGAACCCTATGAAGCTGCTGAAGTTTCATCCTTTGGAACCATGAGGAGGGCAGCTCCCTACCAGCCCAGGCCCCAGGGGGGTTTCCCCTGCTGGAACGTCTCCTGGTTCCTCTTCTGGGCGCACTCCCCCGTGTTTCAGGACCCAGCTTCTCTTCCTCCAGGATGTGGTGCCTGTGCCCAGGCCCTGAGCCTGTCATGGCTGGAAGTTCACGGTCCATACTGACAATGTCAGCCCCTCCCCCAGGCAGTGCGCCACCTGAGCCTCAGGACCACGTGTGACTTTGTTGTCAGGGGACCCCAAGGTGAGTCTCCTTGGAGCGCATGGCTGCTTCATGCACGCACTCACCCATCCTTTCGACACTTGCAGACGGAACCTGGGTGTCCAGCCCTGGCTTGGCAGGTGCGCCAGACTTCCTACTGAACCCAGAGGGACTCCTAAGAGAAGCTGCACTGACCTGAGTGCCGTGACCCACGCCTGTCATCCCAGGGGCTCGGGAGGCTGAGGCAGGAGGATCGAGAGTTCAAAGCCAGCCTCAGCAACACAAAGGCCCCTAGCAGCTCAGGGAGACCCTGTCTCTAAATAAAACACAAATAGGGCTGGGGGTGGGGCTCAGGGATTGAGGGCCCCTGAGTTCAATTCCCAGTACCCCTCCCCCCCCCCAAAAAAAAAAAGCTGCTCCAGACTCTTGGTTAAAGAGCAAGACAGGTTCTACTGAGGCTGCAGCAGTAGGGAGTGACCTTGGAAGGAAATCGAAGTGTGTTCTCAATGCAGTGGGGTGGCCGGGGACCTGCAGCCCAGGGCCAGCACAAGGGTGGACAATTACCAAGATGAATTGGATCAGGTCTCCGGGGTCAGGAGTCCTGCTAACCCGGCTTGGCCGTCACCTGGCTCTGCAGGCCATGGACAGCTGGGGAGGAAGAGGCCTGCAGGTGAGGAGGGCTCCGTGGAGCCCAGGTGAGGCTTTGTTGAGGATCGAGTCCCTGTCACAGGGAGGAAATGGCCAAAGAAGTCCACTGCGGCTCAGAGGGTAGCTTTTCCTGTGCCCGCGAGGGGGGCTCCAGGGCGTTCCCCAGGACCTCTCCTGGCTGCCCTTCCCCCCAGGTGACATCAGTTTTAGGCAGACCATTAGAGGCTGAGGCTACCAAAGAGCATTAGAGGAACAGGGACGAGAGGTGACTGAACAGGGACACTAGAGTGGAGGGGCTCATAGCATGGTCAGAATCAGGGAGGACGAGAAGCTGCTACAGGAAGAATTTAAAATCTGTCAGGAAGGTGCAATCGATTTTAGCAACTCTAACGAAGATGGCTTTTCTTTCAGGGTCTCCCAAGGAAACCAGGTTCCTGCTTTGGAGAATATTCTTAACAGACAGTTGGAGACACAGTTTCTTCATCAAAACTGAGCCATCACAGCCGGGCGCAGTGGCCCACGCCTGCCATCCCAGCGGCTCAGGAGGCTGAGGCAGGAGGATCATGAGTTTAAGGCCAGCCTCAGCCACATCGAGGCCGTAAGCAGCTCAGTGAGACCCTGTCTCTAAATAAAGTGCAAAATAGGGCTGGGGATGGGGCTCAGTGGTTGGGTGCCCCTGAGTTCAATCCCTGGGACCAAATAAATAAATAAACCAACCAACCAACCTAGCCGTCACCCACTCTGTCTGGACATGGCTGAAGCCTTCTTGCTCTGTGGTGAGTTCAGTCACTGACCACCTCACGCCGTCACCTGCCGAGTGCACAGCATTCCCTCGGTGCTCACAGTCCTTCCATAAGTCAGGGGTGGCCAGTGGGTCCGTTTACAGATTGAGAAACTGAGGCTCAGGGCTGTTTGGGAAGCCTGGGTCTGACTCCAGGCCCTGGCCATTGGGGACCAGTTCATTACTGCCCCATGAGGAGGGCTGAGGGCTGCCTCTCCCCAGCTGGGGATCTGCGTGGTCATGGCTCCAGAGGCGGGGAAGGGGGGCCTGAGTGTGTTGATGGGGGGTGACTGATGGTAGCCGATCCCCCAGATGCCCAAGGTCCTCGGGAAGGGGAGGGGGAGTCCTGGCAGGCACATCTGGGTCCGGCGGGTGCTTCTCCCTCTTCCTCTCTAGCTGGCCCCCCTGCTGACCTGCCCACCTGGCACCTGCAGTCAGTGGTGTTCATATTTCGAGTCGAATGTGAACTAAAGCAGCGCGGCCAGCAGCACCCTGGCCTCCCTCCTCTCCTCCCCGGGTGGGCGGCAGTGGGCCCCCATCTGTGTTGTGTGGGGTGGCACTGTGGGCTCCTGGGCGGAGCCGGGGTGGCCGGCCCCGATAGGAGCCTCTTCCTCGACCGGAGACCCTTCGACGACCTGCCAACGTCTGGTGGACTTAGGAACCAGCGTGCTGTCGCCGCGAGGCGCTGCTGGCCCTGCCCGGCTCCTCGGGTCCACGAGCCATGAATCACCCTCGGTAATTAAATAACACAGAAGCTGTGATGAGGGGATTGATTTGTTGGTTTAATTGTTTTCTCCTGGGCTCCCTCTCGCCCCTGAGCCCTATGAGGGGATGGGTGGCGTCCAGCTCTCCTCGCCGCCGGGTCCCTGGCGCCGGCCCGCGGAGCACTCCATCAGTGTGGGCCGAGCGAAGGGCGCGGGACCAGGGCACCAGGGCCGTGGTGCGGGACCAGGGGCTCGTGGCCAAGTCTCCCCCAGGCTTCACGCTAGGTTTAAGTGTGGCGTTGGGCAAGGATGCTCGGTCGTGAGGGTCACCACACCCAGCTGTGCGTCCAGCTTAGCTAGCACTTCACCGGGATGAGCGCCAGGGGCAGGGCTGGGGACGGTGGTGATGATGACGGAGCTGGTGCTGCTGCTGGTGGTGGTGGTGGTGGTGGTGTGGTGGTGGTGGTGATGGTGATGGTGGTGGTGGTGATGATGGTGGTGGTGGTGGTGATGATGGTGGTGATGGTGGTGGTGATGGTGATGGTGATGATGATGGTGGTGGTGATGATGGTGATGGTGGTGGTGATGGTGGTGGTGGTGGTTAAGGTGATGGTGATGAAGATAATATTTTTTTTTAGAGTTTTTAGTTATGTACCAGGAAAGTTTAATGGCATATGAACGATGATTATCACAACAGGTCTCCACTTATCCTTTCTGTTTTACTTCTGAAGAAATCAGACTCAAATCATTTGCCCAAAGTTATCCAGAAGGTTAAGGGGAGAGCTAAGATTTGAACTCGTGTCTCTCCGACTTTACCCTTAACCATTAAACTCTAAAGCTTTTCTGTGATCATGGTCTCAATTTATCCTTCAAGCATTTAATAAAGCTGCCACGGTGATCAGTCTTGTACAAATGACTTAGAGGTTCAGAGAGGGAAAGGAACCGGCCAAGGGCACAGAGCCCTGGAGGCATGGGGTGGGGACTGGACCCTACTGTTCTTATTTCCAGTGTCAAGTTCCTCCGCTCTGGGTTGAGGCTCAGGAGACTTGGGGCCTGGAAATGGAAGGGAACATGGAGTTGAGGCACCTGGGCCCCGATTCCAGCATTGCCCCTTAGTAACCATCTGAACGTGGGCATACCGCTGACTCTCAGTTTTTCCATCCATAAAATGGGCACCACCGGCCTCATGGGATGGTGATGGGGGTTCTCTGGGGTGCCAGGTATGGAAGGGATTTACAAACCTAAGAGCTCCTTGCTGTTAGACACCGCCAACTCCAGCGCCCTCATACGTAACCATCCCCACATTTTGGACAATCCATTGGCCTTTCTGTGTGGCCAGTTCTGCTTAAAATGAACCACCTGTAAAATCCTTCTGGCTCCTACATATTAGAGTGCCCAGGTAGCGGCAGAAAATACTTTATTAAAATACTAAGAGGCAGGACTCCTTGCTGGACTTCCACGTTGGTGAGACTTACAGGAAGAGGGCCCTTGCGTGCTCTGCCTCTGTCTCGGGGCTCATCTTTCCACCCAACACAGACCCACTTCCCTCCTGCTCCCGGGGCTTTGCTGAGCTCCTCCTCTGCCGGCAGCCAGCTTCCCTCTCGGCTCCAGGTGGGGTCGGCTCAGACATCGCCTGATGGAGAACCCTCCTGCCCACTTTCATCTACAGGAGCCGCCCACCCCTGTCCTCAGGCTCCTACCACAATGTCCTTTTAGTTTTTCCACCAAAACAGTTGGAATTATGTCATTGGTCTATTCTACTTTAAATCGATGGTATGAAAACATATACCCCAGGAAAGCTGCTTGGTGTCCCCAACGCCTGAGTAAGTGACCAGTGTGGGGGGCAGTCAATGCTTAATAAGTATCAGTGGAACAAAGCAAATCTTAGATTTCTTGGGTACACCCATTGGCAGATGTCTTCCAACTCTCTCAGCCTCAGACGGGAGATGCCACAGCCCATTTCCAGTCCCCTGAGTCACCAAGTATCTTGCCTGATAAATGGCCCTCATTGTGGGAAGGCTCCGAGCTCTTATTTCTCTGCTGAAGCTGACACCAGAGTCTCCTGCCAAATGTGGGCCAGGGAGCGGGGTCCACACTTGGAAGGGCCAAGAGGAGATGTGTGTTCCAGCCCTTGCTGTTTCTGGAAAAAAAAAAAAAAAAGAACCATCTCATTTTCTTGTTTCTCTCCACTTGTGAAATCTGCTGTCACCCTTTTCTAAAGATGTCTGAGAAACTAGAAAACCACATTTCCCAGATCTGGGGACGCCATAGTTTGTGCAATTATAACCCAACGCATCACCGGAGTCAGATGGGCGCCGCAGCCTGCATAATTCATCACTCTCCCTCCTGTCAGGGCCCAGGACCTTCGTATCTCGTAGGCAAAAGAAAAAAAAAAAGAAAGAAAAAAAATTGAAGTTTACATTGCTTGATTAAAAATTCAGAAGTTTAAGGGCAAGAAGAAGGGACGAGTGTGGGTTGTATCATCATTAAATAGGTAGAAATAAATAAAGCATCTGAATAGAAAACATGACAAAAATCTCAAGGGAGACAGGATGAAAATGAGCCTTTCCGGTAAAAGACTTAAAAATGTCTGCAGACACTTCATTAGTTTCTTCTTCCTAATGGTCAAAATTCAGGACTGTGGACGGGTGGGAAGTGAGAGGCTCTTAGATCAAGGGGTAAGTGTAATTCCTTCTTTCCTTCCTTCCTTCCTTCCTTCCATCCATTCATCCATTCCTTGAACCATCCATCCATCCATGTATCCATTCATCCACCATCTGTCCATCTGTCCATCCATCCATTTTTTCACTCATCAATCCACCAACCATCCATCCATCTATTCATCCCTCCATCCATTGATCCACCAACCATCCATCCATCCAACCTCCCCTCCATCCATCTACCCATTGATCCATTGATTGATTAATCCATCTACCCATCCATCCATCCATCCATCCACCCATCAATTTGTCTGTCCATTGTCCATCCATCCACCCATCCATCTATCCATCCATCCATCCATCCATCCATCCATCGACCCACCCACAATCCATCCATCTACTCATTGATCCATTGATCAGTTAATCCATCCATCCATCTCCCTCCCTCCCTTCCGCTCTTCTTTGCTTCCTCCTTCATCTCTTCCTTCACGGCTCCACCTTTCTCTCCCTCCCCCCTTCCTTCAGTCCCTCCTCCTTACCACCCATACTGTAAGCCCTAGAGACAGGGAGCCAACAAACTAGAGTCCTCTATTGATGGGGACCTGAAGGCCGTTTGGAGCAAAGACTAAGCTAGAGTGGTCAGTGACGTGATGGGGAGAAGAAGGGGGCTGTGGGTCCAGAGTGGAAGCAGTCCAGCCAGGCACAGCCAGGGAAGCTTCGGAGAGAAGACGGTGCTGGTGTTGGCTCTTCAAGGAGGCCCAGTACCAGCTGGTGACCGATAGGGGGCAGTGTGGGGAAAGGCATCCCCACAGCAGTGACCAATCTGTGAAAGTCAGATGATGAACCCAGTGTGTTTTTGCTGAGACTGCAGATTGGGCTGTGTGAGATGTGGCAGGAACGAGGTGAGGCTCAGGTCACAAGGACCTTGTGCACTGAATCAAGGAGCATATTTACTCCCATTAGATTGAAAGTTCCTTGAAGGCAGGGGCCATGCTTTTTCTTTTGTTCCACCAGTGATGCCCCATTGCCTAGCATCCATCCATCCATCCATCCACCCATCATAATAACCCCCAAGTACATAATAACCACCAAGTATTTGTTGACTGACTTTAGGATTCCAGAAGCCATGGGGAGCCATGGAAGATTCTTGACCACAGGACCAACAAGCTCATATTTGCAAGTTAGAAAAATCTTTCTGGATGGACAAAGGATAGACAATGACTCAGGAAGAAGAGGGGAGTCACCAGGTCTGTAGCTCGCCAGGTCTGTAGGCTTGGACACTGAAGTCAGGACTATCCAGGGTCCCCAAATGTCCAATCTCCTTTCCTTTCTTTGGGTAATAGATCCTCTGAAATTTACAAGGGCCCAGGGCTGCCTCACTAGAGACTACATTTCCCAGATCCCCTTGCAACTAGGGTGGCCATGTGACCAGGTTCTAGCCAGTGAAGTGTGATTGGCTGTGAGGGGTGCCCTGTTCACACCGCCTCCTTGACAGCAAGCTTCTCCTCCCACGCAGTCTCTTTCCCTGGTCTTAAATGTAGTCCTGGCGATGGGGAAACAGCGTCATCCATAGAGATGAGGGTCACTTTCCAGGGCAGTGCTGGGCCGACCCAATAATGCCTGGCCATCTGTTTTTGTAAAACAAAGTTTGATGGCGGGCGGGGGTCCTGGCTTGGCCGTAGAGCGCTCACCTGGCATGTGAGAGGCCCTGGGTTCCATGCTCATCCCCACATAAAAATAAATAAATAACATAAAGGTATTGTGTCCAACTACAACTAAAAAATAGAATACTTGAAAAAAAAAAAGAAGTTGGATGGGGACACAGCCCTGGGGCACTCACCTGTGACCTGCGGCTGCCCTGTGGTCCCAAGGACAGAGCTGGGGGTTGTCAGGGAATTCGCACACCCTGGAAGCCTCCAACCTTTACTCTCTGACTCTTCCTGGTTCTGAACAGGGTGGAAGGAGCCTGGCCCCGGCGGGCTCCTGGGCAGAGATCCCTGCCCACTTTGGTGGCTCTTTGACCTCAAACGAGACAGATGAGGGAGAGTCTCTGGTTCTAGGTGCTGATGTCGGGGGGTGGCGTGGCTGGTGGCCTGTGGGACACAAAGACTGGGCTGGTGCCTGTGGGACAGATGGCAGGTGGTGACAATCCAACCAGGGGAGAGCTAAGGAAGAGGAGAGAGGTGGGACATGGAGACAGTGGGGACCTGAGTGGCCACGCCCAGCACCTGGCTGGATGCAGACACAGGGGAAGAATTTAGGATCCCAGGCCAGTGACGGCGAGTGATGGTCACAGGTTGCCTCCACTGGTGGCGTTGGAGCCTTCGGGGACTCTGATGATGGGGCTGGAGGTGGCTGGTCCCAGGGAGGTCCGTGTATGGGGGTGGGCTCCATGGCAGCACCTACAGAGCTGGGAAGGGCTGTGACTGTGGCCCGGCCTATTCTATCACTAATGACACCGGAGTTTACAAGGGACAACAAGCTCTTGCCATGTCACACAGAGGGTTGCTGGCAAAGCCCAGCCTCCCCGACTACACTGACTCCTCTTCCCAGGCAGCCACATGCCAGGCTCTCTGTGAAGCGTAAGGACACCAAGCCAAACTCACACTGCCAAGTCAGCAAGGGCACATCAGCTGCAGAAGGCACCCGGCTCCAGAGACGGGAAGACGAGCCCCGTGCGCTTCGTGGGAAGATGAGCTGCGTTGCTAGAGCAGCTGTCGCCTCCTGAGGGCATATGTTGTGCCCTGAGCTGAGAGAAGTGCTTTCCGCGGATTATCGCACAACAAGGAAAGGGGTGTTGCTACTCGCCCCACTTGGCAGATGCAGAAAAGTTAGGTTCAGAGATGCTCATCTCTTCACCCAAAGTCACACAGCAAGAAAACAGCCAGAGTTGCCAAGACTTTAACTCACACCTTCGTTCAACAAATACTTGCTGAGAACCTACTAAGTGCCAGATGCTATTCTAGCATTTGGAAGTAGATAAAGGAAATCAAGTTTATGCTCTTCTGGGGTTTAGTTTCTAGCAGTGGCAGAAGGAAAGGGAAATCAATAAAGAGATAAATGCGTAATAGATTAGATGTAAAGAAAAACAAGGAGAAGAAAAGCAGAACAGAAGAGTTTGAACAATAAAGGGATAGCGTTATTTTGCACAGGTCGGTCAGTCAAGGAAGGATTTCTTAATAAAGGGACTTTGAACAGACAACTGGACGAAATGAGAGAGGGACAAGCAATGTGGGCATTAAGGCAAGAGAGAGAGCAAGTGCAAGGGTCCTGAGGTGAGTTTGAATCTCAGGTCTCCTGACATTTAGCACTTTCTTTTCCCACAGTGACACTCACTCCATCCAGTATGTATTTTTCTGAGCACTTACTATGTGACAGCATGAGTCAGAGGGTGGAGGAGACAACAAAACCTGCCAGAAGATAGACACAATGGGCACACCCTAGTTGTCCTCAGCAGGCACAGGAAGAAGTGAAATAAAACGAGAATGGACAGTGTGTGTGGAGTCTTATCACCAGGACAGACTTGACCTGGACTTCAAATGCAGGTGGGATTTCTTCTGGGGGGGCTGGTACCAGGGATTGAACTCAGAGGCACCCAACCACTGAGCCACACCTCCAGCCCTATTTTGTATTTACTTAGAGACAGGGTCTCACTGAGCTGCTTAGGGCCTCGCTGTGACTGAGGCTGGCTTTGAACTCAAGATCCTCCTGCCTCAGCCTCCCTAGCCACCAGGATTACAGGCATGTGGCTATCTCGCTGGGCAAGATGGGATTTCCTTAACTTCTTTTTTTTTTAGTCCCAGAAATCTATCAGACAAGTGTGTAGCTTGCTACATTATTGAAAAAACCAAAGCCCTTGTAGAACAGGTATCCCAAAGAGATTCCCGCCAGCTCTCCATAAGTCCCTGGAGACGTCCAGCCTCTCCACGTGAACCCTGACTTGACATTCAGCACACAGGTTCTTCTGAGCTATATTTGTATAGAGGACGCCCTCTTTTATGTCCCCTTTCTCTTGCTTATTGTTGGTGAGCTCCATCCATGTTTTATGTAGTTCTGTCTTCTGTGTCCCTGTCACCATGCAGAATCTCGGGGTGTGACGCAGTGGCAGAAGGATGCATTTTCCCCTTCTGCTGTTACTGGACGTGTCCAGTCCCATTCCTGGCCACCCTGGGTGGTGGCACTATGGAATCTCGTGCATGCCTTTTGGTGCCCATTTCCGCCGGGCAAGGCCTGGGTTGGTGCGGGGTCACGGGATGCGCATGTGTGGAGGTTTTGCAGACGCTGCCGGGCGGTTTCCAGGCTGGCTGTCCCATGAACACTCCCACCAGGGGGGACGCGTTGGAGCTGCGTGTCTCTGTTGACATTTGGTATTTTCTTTCATTTTCATTTGACTTCATCTCCGTGTGGTGGGTGCGAGGGGCTTGTGTAGCGGTTTCCGCGGGCATCGCCTCCGTGGCTGGTGTCGCCAGCGCGTTTCCCTATTGGCTGGCGGCTGGGGCCGGGGTGGGCGTGCCGGCCGCGTCGCCTGCCCATTGGTTTTCCCGGTGGCTCCTCCTCCCTGTTCTCGGGGAGTTACTGTGTGTTCTTTATTTATTCTGAATAGGACTCCCCAGGTGACTGTGCTGTCTCAGGACTTTTCACTTGTAGGTTTCTCTCTTGTTCTCTGAATGGTGACATTTAATGGATAAATAGTTATATGTAGGAATTTTATCCTTTTTTTTTTAAAAAAAAACAGGGGAGAATTCAAAGGCAGAAAACAGCCTTTCCGCTGTGGGGAGGCTCTGAGCAGAGCTGGAGAGGGGGGGAAGGTCAGGGCCTTGGAGGAGACAGGTGTGGCCTGACCCCCAAGAGCTGGGAAGGGTCCCCAGGGGTGGGGTCTGGAGGACGGGCTGGGGGCCAATCGCGGGGCCTCTCTAGCACCATGATTTTCTTTTCTTTTTAACTTTTTTATTTTATTTTTTTTTTTGGGGGGGGGCTCTTTTTTGAAGTCCACAGAGGATTGTCCTTGAGCAGAGGCTGCCAAGGGCAGAGCTGGTGCTAGGGATCCCAGGGACACAGGGCCAAGTGAGGTGGAGTCGGGGACTGAGGCGGGGCTGTGGGGGCTGGCCACCTGGGCAGCCTCATGTGCCAGAGGCCAGAGAGCCTGAAGACGGGGCGTGGGGCGCGTTCATGAATGACATCCTAAAGTATCACGTCACAGTCCTCTCTGGCCCCGACTCCGTCTGGCACACTGTCTTTCTGCTTTTATGTCAGAGCTCAGAGAACAAGCAGATGACTCAGAGGGTCACAGTCCCATCTCTCATCCGTCAGCCCTCTGAGAGCCTCAGGCGAGAGACGGAGCACCTGCCTGTTCTCTGTCTGGGAAAAGTCCTGGTTCCTTGAGGTGAAAAGCAGATCACAGCCCTGAGAAGAATGGGGGGACATGGGCCCGAGACATGGATTACAGGTCTGGCTGGATCTTTGTGGTGCGGGTATTCTGCAACGTCTACCATCACCTTTCTTTTTCTTTTTTTTTTTTTGTGGGGGGAGGGTCCCAGGGATTGAACTCAGGAGCACTTAACCACCAAACCACATTCCAAGCCCTTTCTCATATTTTATTTAGAGACAGGGTCTCACTGAGTTGCTTAGGGCCTTGCTGTTGCTGAGGCTGGCTTTGAACTCGCGATCCTCCTGCCTCAGCCTCCAGAGCCGCTGAGGATCAGTTATTTTTTTGTCTGTCTTTTTATTGTCTTTCCTCTGAGCTTCTTTTCTCCTGGTCCCTAGCACTGGGCCACATTAACTTGGCTTTGAGTGCCCTTGGCTGACTGGCAGGTTTTGAACTCCGTGCCAAGTCCTTAGAAGGAGTTGAAACCAGCTTCACCAACTGATCTCCCCCTGACAGCCGTGGACCCCCAGAGAGACGCCACGGGGCGGGGGAGACTCGCAAAGAGGAGCCAGTGAGAAACGAGTTGGAGGCCTTGACAGTTTTCTCTTCTCTCTGTGCACATGGCCTGGCCAAGTTGCTCACGGAGAGCGCCTTATGATGCATCTCAAAAAAGCAACCGAGGCCTCTCAATCACCCAGTGCATTTTGGAAGGAAAAAACAGATATCAAAAGAGGAGAAGTGCGCAACGGTGATGGCAGAGAGCGGACCCGTCACTCTTTACAGCAACATGGACCATGGTGTTTGGGAAACAGCAGCTACGCCCTCAGACAGACAGGCGCTCTGACAGAGAAGAATCGCCCGCCCCACCCCAGCGCGAGCTCCCGCCCTCCCCACGGATCACAAGGGAGGACAGAATCACAAACAGGTCAATCAGGCGGAGAACGGCCTCACTGAAGATTTGGGGCTTGGGAGGGATCAACAGGACGCGCTTCCAGGTACCACGGAGCCTGCTATTCTCAGGCCACGGGGTGGGACGCTGCGGGGGGTGGGGGGCAGGACTCCATGGGCCGTCGGGGATCTGTCCGTGGTGCTGAATCAGCGCCACTCAGGGTTCCCTAATGTTCGAGAAGAGTTGTCCCAAGGGATGGTCATGAGCCGTTGGACCCAGCGTGAGAGTGAGTTTACTGGGGGTGGATGAAGCTGGAGGGCAGAAAATCCAGCCACATGGGCTTAGAAGGGCCAGTGATAACAGACCCACCAGGAGCCACCATAGGGCAATAGGGAGTAGTGGGGATTGCAGCTAGCTAGAGGGCACATGCCCTACCTGACCAGGGCAGCGGCCACTCTGTTTTAGCTCCGTTTTAGCCACGTGTGATCGTGAGTCTTTTGTTTCCAATCAGAATTCATGAGAGAAACGATATACCTCTTACACGGGATATCTTAATTTTAAATACTGGCAACTAATTTTTAAAATGTTCTACACTAGTCCTTCATTTTAAGGTGAAGTGATCAAGGCCCAGAGAGGGGAGGGGACTTGCTCAATGCAGCACAGCAAGTCGGCCACAGGGTAGGGCCTAGAATTCCATTGGGTGTTTTTTCTTCCTCACTCCAACTTGCTCTCCTGCTTGACCCTGGACCTAGGAAAGGGAGGTGAAGGGATGAAATATGGGAGAAGATATTTGGGCGAACCATTTCCAAGTTTTAGAAGTGCACACTAGAGCCATAATCACTTAACACATCCCAGCTCATTGACCTGCCAGGGGAGCGGCTAAGCAGGAGAGAGCCAGGCTGGAGGGGGGATGCATTTGGGAGGGTGTGTGCCCTCCTGGTCCCCCTGCAGAGCTCTGAAGTACTTCTCAGGGAGTAAGAGGCTCAGCGCCATGTATGTCACTTTTCCTGTTTTTTTTTTTGGGGGGGTACTGGGGATTGAACCCAGGGGCACTTAATCACTGAGCCCCATCCCCAGCCATTTTTTGTATTTTATTTAGAGACAGGGTCTCACTGAGTAGCTTAGGCCTTGCTAAGCTGCTGAGGCTGGCTTTGAACTCATGATCCTCCTGTCTCAGCCTCCCGAGCCACTGGGATGACAGGCGGGCACCACTGCACCCCCCTTTCCTTTTTATCCTAAGGGAGGTAAACAAGAACAGATCCTGGGACTCTTGACTTGAACCCAGCGAACTCTCCTGTGGGGGTTCCCTGGACCAGATAATCCAGGCAGATGGGGAGGAGAATCAGCGAGGGTGCACGCATTCTAGCCAAGAGCCCCCGCCCCCCCCCCCGTCCCTACCCGATTCTCCCGCTCTCTGACCTAGGGCCCCTGAGCCCCTGTCCCCTTCAAGCCAAATGAATCTTTCTCCCTTGGCAGTGCTGGGGACACAGTCTGTGTTAGGCGAATCAACAAGGCCATCTCAGAAGACCAAAGAGGAAATAAGAGGCCCCATTGCCTAATGGGACTTATCAATTATGATCTAGGGCCATATTTCTTTGAGGGGTGATTGTTTCACGGAGGCTGACATCTCATATAGCTTTAAATTACTCACAACCGGGACGGCTTACAAGATAGCAGTAAAATCAGGAGAGGATTGGGCAATGTAATTATAGTATGGAAATGATGTTGATCACTCGAGCAGGGAGCAGACCTTGAGTCGAAACCCTGTGCTGCCTCCCCGCCCCCTCCTGCCCCCGGTCCTGCTCAGAGCTGTAGCCAGCACACCTGGGAAGCATGGCGGTAAGCTCACTCCTGCTGGGAAGCTGAAGGTGGCCAGGTCACTGTGGAGGGTATAATGGACAACAAGACTGGCGTGGACCACGAGGTCAGGACCCAGGGGCCACGGTCTTTAGAGTTGCCTGGGAAGGTTCAAGTCTGCAGGTGGAGCCCACTGCCCTGGTGTATGGAGGTAAAAATTTCCAAAACACTTAATGTGTGTCCAGGATGATTAGGACTGGGGATTATAGAGATTCCTTCCTTTGTTGCTCTCTTCCATCCATCCATCCATCTATTCATGCATCCACTTATCCATTCACCTACCCATCCATCAACCCATCCATTCATCCACCCATTCATCCACCCATCCATGCATCCATCTATCCATTCACTTATCCATCCACCCATCCTTTCATCCAACTATCCACCCACCCACTCACCCACCCATTCATTCATCCATCCATCCATCCATCTACCCACCCATCCACCCACCCATCCATGCATCTTTCCATCCATGTATCCACCCATCCAACCACTCATCCTCCTACACATCCTCCCACCCATCCACACATCTTTCTATCCATCCATCCACTCATCCACCCACCCATCCTCTCACCCATCCACCCACTCATCCACTCACCCATTCACACATCTTTCCATCCATACATCCACCCATCCACCCACCCACCCATTCATCCATCCATCCATCCATCCATCCATCTATCCATCCATCCATCCATCCATCCATCCATCCATCCTTCCACCCATTCACCCACCCATCCATCTACCCATCTGTCAATCCATCCATCCATCTATCCATCCATCCATCCATTCATCCTTCCACCCATTCACCCACCCATCCATCTTCCCATCTGTCTATCCATCCATCTATCAATCCATCCATCCACCCACCCATCCACCCACCCATCCATGCATCTTTCCATCCATACATTCACCCATCCACCCACCCACTCATCCATCCATCCATCCATTCATCCATCTGTTCATCCATCTACCCATCCATTTATTCATCCATCCATCCATCCATCCATCCATCCATCGTCCATCTGTCCACCCATCCACCCGTCGATCCATCCATAGAGTACCATCTCCATGCCAGACAACACTTAAGGCTTTTGAGGATACAGTGATGTGTGAATTTTCTCCATGACTTTACTGGGCATTTACTACTACATGCAGACCTTGGGCTGGAATCCAGATAGAGAAGAGCATTATCCATTGATCCATTCCGACACTTATTGATGATGGACTAGTTGGTAAATCTGCTAAGTACTCGTCAGACTCATTTCCTCTTTACCTGAGCACGCAGGTGAGCTACATTTCCCAGCCTCCCTTGGGGCTAGGTGTGGCCATGTGACTGGATTCTAGCCAAAGGCACATGAGTGGAAGTGATGCTGACCGTTCCTGACCTGACTCATGGAATCCAATGACATGTGACCTTCTGCAGTCTCCGCCCACCTGCTGGCTGGGTTTCAACACACAGGATGGCTCCAGGGTGCTACTTACTGAAACTGGCAGAGCCACCAGGAGCCAGGTGGCACAGAGCTCTGCCCACAATCCTCTACTGCCCTGAGCTTGCGGGCCCCCAGCCAGGGGGCGGGATCAAGCTGCGTGTCCTGAGCCCAAGAGATGCAGACACCATAACCCGCACTGGGGACATAAAGTCCATTCAAAAACTTCCTGCCATTTATGGTGGTGTGAGTGACTTAGGGAGTGCCAGAAATGTGGGCCACGGCCCTGGGGCTGTAGAGATAGGCCAACAGTCAGTCAGTCATCGATTATTTCCAGAAATATCCATTAGGTAATTAGAATGTCCCAGTCTTGGGAGTGAAGCTCCCAAAATAATTCATTTAAACATTGATCAAGTTTCTACCTAGTGACAGACACTGGGTTCCGCGGTTCCTGTCCTCACAGGTTTGTGCTTTGGTGGAAAAGCCAGGGTAAGAGAGGTTCATGTAGAACACGTTATGAGATCCTGCAGCGACACAAGAAATGGTATCTGCTTGAGGCTTAGGAGAAGTGGGGAGCAGGGCAGTCTTTCAACAAGGGGTGGCTTTGGACTTGGGCTCTGAGGGATGAATAGGAGTTTCCCAGGCAGAGAATGGGTGGAAGGGAAATTGAGGCAGAGGGAACAGCATGTGCAAAGGGATCCATGGGAAGTTTGTTGTGGGTGGACCTGGGGACATGTCGCAGGGACAGAGTCAGAGGAGCAGGGCTCAGGTGGGCTCAGGGCAGGTGCTCTTCTCTTTCTGTGTTCCTGGAAAGAGCCAGCAGGGTTCAGGGGCTGCAGGCCATTTGCATCTTGGAGTGAGGGAGGAGAGGCCCGCTGTCTGCTTCCACCTGTCGCCCTCAGGGTGGGGGCTGTCTTATTCCTCTCTTTCAGCTGAGACCTGTAGTGGAGGTGTCACCGTGTCACGCGACTCCACCAATGTCCCCTTTCATGAGGGAGCAACCTGAGGACCGAGAGGTAATTGACCCTCTCAAATCGCACAGCCGTCTGACCTTGGTCATGGCGGCATTGAAACTTCCCAGGGAGACCACGTTCCCAGGCTGCTGTGGCCCTCCCAGGGCAGGTGATGGCTCCCAGGGCCAGCGACACAGACTCTGGAAACCTCTGGGACTGACTGTATCTGGCAAAGGCCAAGGGATGTCCCCTCCCCACCGAGAATCAGCACTAGCTCAACCCTGAGCCGCGTGTGTGTGTGAGTGTGTGTGTGTGTGTGAGTGTGTGAGTGTGTGTGTGTGTGAGTGTGTGTGTGAGAGTGTGTGTGTGTGAGTGAGTGTGTGTGTGTGTGTGTGTGTGTGTGTGTGTGAGAGAGTGTGGACAAGGGTGGGGAGGCCTAGCTGAGCCAGAACCAGCCGGAGCTCTGCCGGGAAGAAGTAAATCTCCCCCTGAGCCAACATTAATACAAGCTTGGCAGGTCCTGGACGGTCCCCGGTTGATTATGCCAATGGACAGTGGGGAGGGGAAGATTGAGTTGCGGGGGGCGGCGTGAGTGCATATCACGGGGAAAAGCCTTGAAAATATATAGCACTCGGCGGGGAGATGGCTGACGGCGGGGTGAAGGCGGCCGGCAGGGGTGGGGAACGACATCTGTTTGCAATTACAATGACCAGAGCCCACTGCACAGGGCTGGGGCTGGGCCGCGCAGGCCGCCTCCTTTAGCTGGGCTGCAGGGGTACCTGTCACTCATCATCACGGGTTTCTTGAGCACCTACTCGGTGCCAGGCACTGGGGGTAGAGCACTGAACGTCAGACGGCCCTGCCCTGCGGATTCGCTCAGCTCTAAAACAGGAACAGGACGGGAGCAGTGAGGCGTGTGGCGGCTCAGGGAGAGGTCACGGAGGACCTCATAGAACAGGTCGTGGAGGAGGTGACCTTTGAAAGGAGGGCTGAGAGGTGCACTGGGGTGAACGTGGTGGGTGTGCATGTGTGTTTCAGGCAGGAAAACAGCACAGACAGAGTCCCTGAGGCAGGAGGTGCTTGGAACTTGTAAACAAGAGGGGAGAACTGAGGGTGGCTGGAGTACAGAGAGGTGAAGCAATTTGTCTGGGATCACACAGCACAGTGGCACACTGAGCCTGCCACATCCCACCGAGGTAAGTGATTGAATATGGATTCCTTTGCCCAGCCTTCTGGACCTCCTGCTAAAAAATCAGGTTTGTGTTCCTGAATATGAAAAAAAAAAAAAAAAAAAAGAACTCCTCTCCCATATGGAGCTTGGGTGGATATTTGACAAAAGTCACGAGTCTGAGGTTGGAATTTTGGAGCCATGGATGGCCACATCTCAGAGAAAGAGTTTGGGGTCACAGTGACTTGCATGGAAAACTGGCACGGAGAAGCTACAGGGGGGATGTGAGGGTCCAGTGATCTGAGGGTAGTCATAGGTTAGTTACCTCCAGCCAGCCCCGCAGAGAAGATGCCAGAATAGAAGCTGAGCATCCATCGGCTGGAAATGCAAGAGGGAAATAATGAAAACCAAAGTGGAATTTAGGGTCCTCTCTCCTGGAGGCCTGGTCTACCCCAGGCTGGGGAAGGGTCCTCTGACCCACCATCTGTCTGCAGGGTCAGATGGGCCAGGGTCAGGGTGATGGTGAACATTGGAACAATGAGCTACTCACCTGCAGAGACCTGAGAACCTACTGTGCGCCTGTGTTAGACCACAACACCTGAGCAGGACAACCCAGAGGAAGGAAAGTTAGCTTTGGGCTCACGGTTTCCGGGTCTCAGCCGGCGGTGGGCCAACCCCGTTGCTCTGGCCTGAGGTGAGGCAGGACATCATGGCGGAAGGGGGTGGCAGAGAAGAGCTGCTCGGCTCATGGCACCCAAGGAGCGTGAGGGCAGGGAAGGAGCCAGGGGAAGATGCCCCCTCCCAGGGCACAGTCCCAGGGAGCCCCCTCCTCCAGCCATGCTCGTCCATTCTGATTATTAACTCACCAAATGGATGAAGCCACGACTCTCAGAATCCTCTCACCTGGGAACATTTCTGGGTCACTCCCGGAGCTTTAGTGGGACACCTCATACCCAGACCATAAGAGAGTCCAGCACCGAACTGGACACCTGGAACAGAACCACAAAGACCCGGAGGAGTCTGCGCCCACGGAACGTCCTGTTTTGTCTGGGGCCACATTGACACTCCTTGCTGAGGACCTACTAAGCACCCTCTATACAAGGTGTGCCACATACACGTCCCTCCTGAATCCCCACAGCTGCCTCTGGAGTCGGTGCTCAGAGAGGACTAGTGGACATCGCCGGTCACCATCTACTATGGTTTAATTGTGTCTTCCAGAAGTCCATGGATTGGAAACATCACCTCTAAATGCACACGTTAGTGACAGTTGGCGGTTGGTCCTTTCTTCAGGAGGTAATGAGGATAAGATGTCATGAGGGTGGAGTCCTCAGAATGGCTTTAGAAGGAAAGGAAGAGAGACTCAGGCTGGCACACTTGCTGTCTCTCCACGGATGCCTTCCGCCATATTATGATGCAGCCAGAAGGCCCTCACCAGGTACCAGTGCCATGCTCTTGGACTTTCCAGCTTCCAGAACCATGAGCCAAATGAAATTATCTTCTCTATAAATGACTTTGTCTCCGGTGTTTTGTTATAGCAACCGAAAATGGGCTAGGAGACCATCCAAATCTCCTCTACCTCATAATCGCTCAGTCCCCAGCCCTGAGCTCTTATGAGCATTGGGTGCGGGCAGCTCTCATGTCCCCCGGTAACTTTCTGGAGAATTACGCTATGGCTACCTTGCTCAGAAATGCCTGGGGAGTTATGCTCACCCAGTGATGGTGTGTAGTCTGTGACAAACGAATACATGTGTTCACCTGCCTACCAGAAGGGTGTCATTTTGGAGCCAGGGATCAGGCAGGGGTGAGACTTCAACTGAGATCTGTTCGAATGGCTTCTTCTGCTTCTCGGCCCAGTTCTCCCCATTCTAACACGTTTTTCTTCTGAGAACAAGTCCCCAATACATTCTTTTGTGCAAGAGTCCTTGTCCGAGTGTCAGGGATGGGACTAAGGGGACGCAGAGCAGCGTTCCTTTCCCAGTGTTTCTGATCCGACTCCCACTCTCAGGGGCTGATCTTGCACCTGTGTGGGGCCGAGAGCAGAGTCTCCTTGAGTTGTGCCCTGGGTACCTGCTGGCCATCGACCAAGATGTGCTGGATGCAGATCCCCTTCTCAGCCCTCATATTGGTCTCGTCCCAGACGTGGGTCCTCCCAGGGAACACAACACCGTGCCTTTATCCTGCCTAACCTCAGGTGGGGGCAGACGTTGGACAGACTCAGATTTACCCACAGTCCCGCATCTTGTCAGGGGCAGAGCTCAGGCTGTTGGGAATGGACGTGGGCACAGGTTTGCTTTTCCTGTGGTTGTGGGAAACAATCCCAGAATCCATGTCTTCGTGGTATTTGGAGGTTGATCCTGTCTTTGGGAGGTAGTTAGGATCAGAAGCCATGAGGGTGGGGTCCCCAGAGTTTTTTCAGGTCTGTATGCTCACTGTGTTGGGAGCAGAGACTCAGAGGTGACTTAAATTGGGAAAAAACAAAAATTTAAAAAGGAATCCTAGATCCTGGAAGAGAGTTCCTGTCTCAGCTGGTGAAGTTCTCTCTGGGAACCAGGATAGGAGCCTTCTATCCAGTTGGAAGCACCTGGAAAGCTTATTTCCCTCTTCCAGAGGGGACTAGACCAGGATGTGTAGGACCTTGGGCTGGTCACACAGCATGAACTGTAGACTCTTTCCCTACCAATCAGCTCTGTCCCACCCTGTATGTATCTCTCTGACCCCCTGGGTGACCCCACTTTCCCAATACTACGCTCTTCCTTGTGTGCGAGGAAAGTGTCCTAACGGCCGAGGAACATCCAAGACAAGCAGATTCTGGAATCTTCTGGGGATTTGGAAATGAAATGTGTTTATCACGCCTCCTTATGTGCCGGGCTACCTGCGGATACTTCCAGTTGCTGCAGGAAAATCTCCAAATGTGATTCCTGCAGCCCTCCACCCTCTGGGACTCTTTCCTTGGAGGCCTCTCTTGTTCTAAGCAGCCCTTAGGCAACCACCACATGGCCCTGTGCCCAATTCATGCAAGAGAGGAGCCCCCCGTTACTGCATGTCTCGGAGTCTCGGTTCCGAACCGCCGTCTGCCAGCCACGACCTCCTCCCGCATCGGCTTCTCCCGGTCGCCCTCCTCCATTATTCTGCCCCTTGCTGGCTCGGAGCTTCCTGCAACCCGAGGGATTCTCAGTAAGGAGCAGGGCGTCTTATAGGAAGACCTGTGTCCTCTGGTGTCCCAAGGGCAGCAGACATGCTCCCAAGCTCCACCCCTCGTGTGACACAAACACCAGCCTCCTTCAGCCCCCTCTGGCTAATCTGCACGCTCCTGTCCAGCTAGTTCTCTTGGTCCCTCCCTGGTCCGCAGCTCATGTCCCTCTGAGTTGGGGTGACGAGGGGGTGCCGTCATCAATGTAGAGAGCTGTGGGTTCCAGAAGGAGGGGGACTGGGGAGGTCACCACTCACCACAGAGAGTGTCCGCTAACCCACGTGGAGGGTAGAATTCTGTGCTCCAGGCCTCCGTGCTCCCCGTCTGTCCCAAGGGGCAGCTGGTGGGCTGGCCGTCCAGGGTCCTCTGAGACCAAGCCGTCGTCTGCTGTCTGCTGATCTTTCCCGGGTCTCGGGGCAGAAGGGTGTTGAGGGCAGTTGCCTGTTAAGGCCTCCCTTTCTAAAGCTCTTTCTGGGCCTCCTAGAGCGCCCCCCTTTCCAGCCGTCCGACCCTGATCCCCCACTGGTGTTGACAAACGGCTGCTTGAAGTTGACGGTCTCAGAGGCCTTTTCCAAATGACCAAGAATGCAGGCCTGGGGACGGAGGAGGGGAGCGTGGGGGTGTGGTGGCCGGAAGCCAGCAGCCATGGCAGCAGCAGGAGGAGGAAGGTGGGGGGCCGGGGTGTGGTGCCTGCGCCCCAGGACTCCTAGGGTGGTCAGTGGATGGCATCTTGGCTTTGAAAGCCACCCCCAAACCAGGCCTGCCTCCCAGTCCCGGGTGATGTCACAGCTGATCATTAGCCTGGTAATTACACCGAGAGCCTGTGCCATCGTACCCTCAGCCCGGTCATCATGGCGAGGCGTCCACCCCATAAATGTCTCATTAGTCTCACTTTAGACTTATGTATTTTTCAGGACTCCAGAATCCTAACGGCCTGCCCCACGCACCCCCTCCACGACATTAACATCCATTCCACACGCCGTGGACCCCCCTCCCATGGCCCCCCCCCACGTCCTGCTCAAGCCCCAGAGGAGGCTGCTGGGAGGGAGGCTGGGGGGCTCCTGGGCACTGCCCCAGCCCCATTTGGGGCCTCTTTTCTGGAATCCCGACCCTTTCCTGGACACTCCGTCCTCCCGGGAAGCGCCCCTCCTTTACTTTTCACCCTCTTTATGCCTCTCCCCTTCAGTATAAAAGAAATGCTGCTCATTACAAAGACGGGGAGAGCAAAGTAGAAAGGCCGGCCCTCCCCAGAGCTACCCGTCCCTCCAGCTGCTGGGCTGTCCCTCTGTCCTGGGCGTGGTTGGCCCTCTACCCCCCTGCCCTGCAGGGACTTCAGATGTCCCCCTCTGGGCCACCCCAAGCTGGCTCCCGGGCACGTTCTAGGGTGCAGATGGGATACCACTTCCTCCAGGAAGCCCTCCTGGCCCTGTCCCCGTGCAGGTCAGGGCTGTAGCTCTACCGACAACACCAGGGTCCCTGTCCTACCTCACACAGCCACAGTCACCGTAACCACCTCTATGCAGAAGTACGTGGGTGACCCCAGCCACCTGGCCAGAAGCACACTCCCTCCAGGGGGCGGACGCACACGGGGTGGTTCCTCAACCACACATGGCCTCACGGTCACCTCCGGGCAGTAGGTATGGGGAGGCACTCACTGGACCCTGCTGAATGGATGACGGTCAGGTGGAGGGACAGTGGCAGAGTGGGAGGGTGGGTGGAGGAACAGCTCCCCCTGTCTTTCCTTGACACTTTGATATTGTTGAAATAATACAGCGTTTAATCCTGTATCGACTTTTTGCATCCTGAGTTTTCTAAAAGTTTCTTTTTTAAAGAGAGAAAGAGAGGGAGAGAAGAGAGAGAGAATTTTTTAATATTTATTTTTTAGTTCTCGGCAGACACAACATCTTTGTTTGTATGTGGTGCTGAGGATCGAACCCAGCGCCCCGCGCATGCCAGGCGAGCGCGCTACCGCTTGAGCCACATCCTCAACCCACATCCTGATTTTTCTAAATGTTAACAATGATAAGTACTTTCTAAAAAAATTTGTTTTAATTATTTATACAGGACATGGAACCCACCCTGACACGTCATACGTAAATGCAGCATAATTTCTCATTTTTCTGGTTGTACATGATGTCGGATCCGACGGGTCCTGTGGTCACACATAGGCTAATAATGTCCAATTCACTCTACTGTCCTTCCTGCCCTAGACACTCTCCCTTCCCTTCACTCCCCCCTACCTAATCTAAACTGTCTCTATTCTTCCTCAGCCCTCTCACCCTTATTGTGAATTAACATCCACATATCAGAGAAAACATTCAGACTTTGGTTTTCTGGGATTGGCTTATTTCACTTAGCATGATATTCTCCAGCTCCATCCATTTACCAGAAATTGACCTAATTTCATTCTTCTTTAAGGCTGAGTAATATTCCATTGTGTGTGTGTGTGTATTTATCACAATTTCTTTACCTATTCACCTGTTGAAGGGCACCTAGTTTGGTTCCATAGCTTGGCTATTGTGAATTGAGCTGCCATAAACATTGATGTGGCTGCATCACTGTAGTATGCAGATTTTAGGTCCTTTGGGTATAAACTGAGGAGTTGGATAACTGGGCCACATGGTAGTTCCATTCCAAGTTTGCTGAGGAATCTCCATACTGCTTTCCATAATGATTGCACCAATTTGCAAACCCACCAGCAGTATATGAATGTACCTTTCCCCCCACATCCTCACCAACATTTATTGTTGCTTGTATTCTTTTCACGGCCATGTAGTATTCCACTGTGTGGAAACTCCGTGATCAGCTGAATTAATTTCCTCTGGTGTGCATTGGAGAAGGTAGTGCTTTTTACAAGGTAAGGATTTGGGCTTCCACCCCTGAAGCATGAGGGGGTCAGACGTTATACTATCACCTTCGCAGAACGACAGTGTGATTATGGATAAGTCGTGCAATCTCTCTGTGTTTGTCTCCTAAGCAGTAAAACAAACTACTGAGGTTCCTGCCAGGGAAGAATCCATCCAAGCACAGCTCATACACCCGTGCTTGGCATTCATGAGATGCTAATTATTAGTGCTTGTCACTCAGCCATGACTCTTGGAGGAACATCCAGGTGGAGAGAGCCTTCACGGTGTCTCTGACTGTTCTGTTAGGATGGTCAGGTTGCTAGAATCCTCAAATGGAGTTTCCAGGAGAGGGGCTGGACCCCAGGGCATTGGTGGTCACTGTCCTGAGGCCCATGCCTGGAGGCCCTCCCTAGGGTGCTGTGCTCAGCTCACTTCTTGCTTTGGAAAATTGCCACACTCACTGAAAGAATGAGGGAGAGGCAGAAGGGAGGCCGAGCAGTGGGGAGACCTCCAAAGATGCCAGCCGGCTCTCACCCCTCACAAGCAGCAGCTCTGAAATGTTCCACACTCGCTGCAGGTGTGAGGCAGACAAACCGACTTCTCGGACTCCTCATTTCTACAGTATCAAGAAAGGAGAGAAGGCTGGGCACGGTGGCACACACCTGTCATGCAGCGGCTGGGGAGGCTGAGACAGGAGGATCGCAAGTTCAAGGCCAGCCTCAGCAACAGGGAGGTGCTGAGCAACTCAGTGAGAACCTGTCTCTAAATAAAAATTCAAAATTGGGCTGGGGATGTGGCTTAGTGGTGGAGTGCCCCAGGTTCCATCCCTGGTACCCTCCTCCCCAAATAAGAAAGAAGGGAGAAAGGGGCCCCTGCAGGCTAAGGATTCCGGCACAGCCCTTGACGCATGCCCAGTAAGAGGAGTTAGTAACTTTATCCTGGACAGTAGTGGGGGACAGGGCAGGGCCAAGTTGAAAGGCACAGAATCTGATTTTGGGCTGTAGGGAGGCTAGGAATCGGCCTCCTTCCTCTCTGCCTCCTTCCCTCTGTCCTGAGCCACCTGCCTCTGGTCTCCGTCATTCATGCTTATTAAGGGGCCCTGTCACATGATGCCACCTGCCCGGGGTCTTCTTTTCCTGCCCCCCCTGGGGTCCAGCAATTCCCCCTACACAACACATAGCTCCAGTTCACAGACCTGTGCCTTGGCGCGTGAGGACCTTACCCGCTGCTCTGCACGCACATGGCGCACGATCCCTGTTGGTGGCTCCTGCTATGGGGACCGCAGAGACCGCGTGGAGCACGGTGCATGCCCCGTGCACAAGTAAGGGCTTAATAAATACCTGTCGAGCGGATGAATGAGGACATTTTACCTCCAGAAGGAGCCGGACGCCCACAGGGGCCAGCTGCCAAGCGCCCTCCCCAGCTCCTTCCCCGGAGCCTGGGATATTTAATTAATATGAGCTCAGCGCAGCCCACTTTATGGAGCGGGCCCAGGGGCCACCCATAATTGAGAAATGATAGGAGGCACCTGCGACTTGACCTTGGCTAATGATGAATGGACCCACACGGAGATCAGAAGCCGAAGGCCCGTGGGTGGGAGCCTCCGCCAGAGAGGCAGGTGGAAGAAAGAGAGGCAGGGAGGCCGCTGCCCTGCCGGGCCGTTTCGGGGGTGGGGAGACTCTGATGGTCACATTTCCTCAGGGGACACTGCAGAGGAGCTGGGGGCTCACCCCCCACCCCAGCTGGGGCTTTCTGAAGAGCTCCAAGTGCTCCTGTTCTCAGGTGTCCCGACCTGGGGGTGCATAGCTGTTGGCTGGTGAATGGGGGAGGAATCTGGGGTGCTGTG
>NW_026000130.1:2619741-2634520 GCF_001458135.2 Marmota marmota marmota | reverse complement strand
GACGGGGGCTGGGGCTCAGCCAGGAGCAGTCGCCCCTTCTGTTTCAAGTTTGGGGAGGATTTGAGCGTGCGGTGGGCTCTTGTGGAGGGGAACCTGTGCTCCCCATTTGGAGAGATGCTGCGGTCACTCCCAGCTCCCTGGGGGGCAGGCTTCAGGCCCTGGGGTGGGGGGGAGCGGGGTATCTCCATCCACAGCGGTGCCAAGCAAGTCTAGGCACACAGGGGAACTGGAGGCCCTTCCGTGCCCTGCCCGGGGGCCGTCCTGGTCGCCAAGGGCAGCAAAGACACCCGGAATTCGGATCCCAGTCCGCGGGGGCGGGGCCTGAGCGGGGAGGGGGAGGGGCAGAGAGCAGAACCGCGGAGCCCAGGAAGGCTTCAGAGCCAGTGGGCAGAGGACAGGGAGGGACACCCATGTGGCGATCGGATGGAGCAGCTTCTGCCTGAAGAGTCGTCCGTCAGCCCAAGACCCTGAGCTGAGCGGGACCAGCACGGAGAGCCTGCCCCTGGTTTCCTGGTTGTTGTCTGCCTCCTAGAGAGGAGGTGGGGGAGGTGATAGAGAAGGAGGCGAAGGAGAGAACATTACTGATCTCTCGTCTTTCAAATTTTGCTAAAATACACATTACATAAAATTTACCATCTCAATTTTTATTTTTTTGTACCGGGGATTGAACTCGGGGGCCCTCGACCACTGAGCCCCATCCCCAGCCCTCCTTTGTGTTTTATTTAGAGACAGGGTCTCACTGAGTTTCTTAGGGCCTCACTAAGTTGCTGAGGCTGGCCTTGAACTGGTGATCCTCCGGCCTCAGCCTCCCCAGCCCTGGGGTACAGGCATTTGCCACAGAACCCAGCAGCATCTGCATTTTTGAGACTGACAGATTTCACCGAGGTCTTTGGTGCTCACTCATGTGTCAGAAGTTCCTTCCTTTTCAAGGCTGAGTAATATTCCATTCTATGGACCTGACACATTCTATGCATTCATTCATTCCTGGAAGGACCCTGGGGTTGCTTCCTCCTGTAGCTATTGTGGATAATGCTGCTAAGAACGTGAGGGTACAAATCTCTCTTCAAAACCCTGCTCTCCATCCTGTGAGGTGTATACCCAGATGTGGAATTTCTGAATCATGTTTTGAGGAATGACCATAGGGGAGGCCCTATTTTACGTTTTCACCAGTAGTGCACAGGGTCCCAATTTATCCACATCCTCTCTGAACACATTATTTTCTTCCCTTAAAAGAAAATAGTATCCATCCCAATGATATGAGGGAGCATCTTATTATTATTATTTAGTACCAGGGATTGAACTCAGGGGCATTTGGTCACTAAGCCCCATCCCCAGCCCCATTTTGTATTTTATTTAGAGACAGGGTCTCACTGAGTTGCTTAGTGCCTCGCTGTTGCTGAGACTGGCCTTGAACTCTCGATCCTCCTGCCTCAGCCTCCCCATCCACTGGGATAACAGATGTGCACCACCGTGTCCAGCTCATCATGGTTTTGGTCTGCATGTCCCTAAGGACTATTGGACCCTGAACCCCTTTCCTTTGGATAGTTGGCCACTTGTAGATCTCTTCCACATGGTGCGGAGAACAGAACCCAGGGTTTTGGAGTCCCAACCCTACCCCATAGCCCAGTCATGGCTCCAACTCTGATTTCCTCGGTGTGTGACTGTAGCCGGGGAGCTTCCCCCTCTGGGCTCCAGTTCCCGTACTGATGGAGTCGAGGACATTATTCATATCTGGGGGCAGGACTGATGGGACAATTTGAGGAGGTCTGGAACTCTCCTTTCTGGCTCACAGGCAGACCTCAATAAGTGCTGCTCCCCCCCCCACACTCTGTAATGCATGGTCTTCTGTTGAATTTTGGGTGCTGGTGTCACTGAGTGGGTTATGCTATCCCTGCTTGACCCCAGTGACCATCCAGAGTCACACACAGGCATCCGGACATGCACCCTGTCCCTCTTGCCTATGTGTCTGTCTTCCAAGTGTACCTGTTTTCTTTCCACCCCAAGGCCCTCCCCAGAAGATGAGCGAGCAGATGAGGCACCTTGCCAGTCTCCAGAACTGTGAGTCAAGACAAATCTCTTTTCTTCATAAATTACCCAGTCTTGAGTATTTTGTCATAGCAACAGAAAATGCACCAAGGAGCCCTTAATGCCTAACACTGGAGGTCAAGCAAATACAAGTGAATTGTTCAGAAACCCGTCGTCCATTCCTTCCAGATACGGAGTTGGGCTGTGTTCCCAGCCTCTCCTACTGTGGGCTGCAACCATTCTTCTGCCCACTGGCCAACAAGGGGTGAGAGCCAAAGTGGTGTGTGCCACTGGTGGCCTGTGGGACCCTCCACTTGCTCCTCTCCCCTGCTGATGTCCACCGTGACCTTGTTGAAGGAGACAGGGCCTCCTCTAGCTGGGTCCTGGAATATCTCCTGTGCTCAGCCCCTTCCTATTTCCACCCCAAATAAGAAATGAACTCTCTGGGGCTGGGGTTGTGGCTCAGTGGCAGAGCACTTGCATCTCAAATATGAGGCACTAGGTTCGATCCTCAGCACCACATAAAAATGAATAAACAAAATAAAGATATTGTGTCCATATGTAGCTAAAAACTATTTAAAAAAAAAAGAAATGAACTCTCCTTGAGTGAAGCCACTAAGATTGCAGAATCTGCTACAGTAGCTAGTGCTCTACCAAATACACTGGGACCCCCAAGGTCAGGGTCAGGAACCTTCCCGCCTAAGCCATCACATAGTAGATCCACATGATTTGGGTAGGTAGGTCAGTGAAGGGTGTAGTATGCAGTGGGTGCTCAGTAAGTGCTTTTCCGCTGGAAACCAGGTAAGAGCCCAGTCTCAGGCCCAGGGTCACATGTTTATTCTGGATGGACTTGACAATGTTGCAGAGCAGAGACCCCAGCCTCCCAGAGCAGGGAGCCTGGGTAGGTGGCTCAGGGATATTCCAGAGCTGGTCCTCGGGATGCTAGCCACATCCAAATCTGGGTGACTGTGTGAGGGAAGCCTAACAAAGTCTCCCAGATGGGGTGCCTTGAACAAGCGAAAGGTGTTCCCTCAGGCTGGGGGGTGGAACTCGGTGGGAGAGCATTTTCCCACCACGGGCAACACCCTGGGTTCCATCCCTAGGACTGAAAACAAAAAAGAAAAGTAAAAGAAATGTTATGGTGTCATAGTTCTGGAAGTTAGAAATCTGATATCAAGATGTACTAATCAGCTTTCCATGACTGTGACAAAATACCAGAGAAAATCAACTTAAAAGAAAGAAAGGTTTATTTTGGCTTGAGGTTCCAAACTTGACCCTTTTGCCCTTGGTCCTGTGGAGAGCTGGATATCCTGGTGGGAGCATTAGCAGAGAAGATGGCTCCCCTTACCTCATGGCAGCCAGCAAGAAACAGAGGAAGAGGCCTGGTCCCCACATCCCCCTGGCGAGCACGCCCCCAACGGCCTCACCCCCTTCCACAGGCCCCACCTCTTAAAGATCCTGTCAGCTCTCAACCGTGCCACAGGCTGGCCACCAAGAGGTCAATACATGGCCTTTGGGGACATTTAAGGACCAAACCTAACACAAGGTGTCAGCAGGGTTGGCTTCCTCTGAGGCAGGGGACAAATCTGCTCCACACCTTCCGCTAGCCTCTTGGGGTTCGCCAGTCATCAGTGCCACCCCTGGCTTGGAGGAAGCCGTATAGAGCCAGGGATTCAGGATCACAAGTCCTTCTGTGGCTCTGCCTTGGGTTGTCACAAAGCAGCTTACGACCTCCTCTGTGGCATCCGAGTGGCAGGAAGGTGCAGCAACCCCAGAGTGGGAAGGCCAGGAACTTGGGCAGCTTTTCTTGGGGTACTGCACTATCAGGGTGGCGTAGATTTGGCTTGTGCCAAACTCTGGGGCTGGCGTTATACAAGTGGCTCTGGGGATTCACTCAAAGGGGACCAGAGACCCGGAAACTGGCAGTGCCACTCAGTTCACGGCCCAGACAGGCCTCAGTTGACACAGGCACTTGGCCAGGGGTGGGGCTTACTGACAGCGTGGAGAGGGGTTCGGAGCATTATGTCAAGCTCCCTTAGGCTATTTCTGCCCGGTTTTCTGATAGACGCCCCCAGTGTCCTCCCTCCTAGTCCAGGGTCCACTCAATGTCCAAGGAACTTAATTTAGAACCAATGATTCCAGGGAATAAAGGTGGCCTAGTGGGCAGAGCCCAGCCTGGAGCAGGGTGCCGGGTTCCGATCCAGCCTCACTATGTGTGCGGGGTACCTGTTTGGTCGGGGGCCTCCTCTCCCCACGTGTGAAGGGGCTGCTGACTCTTTCCTGCAGGAGGCGGTGGGCAGGGGAGGGTCCCGTGGTGGGAGGAGGGGTTCATCTCAGCCTCCGTCCATGTTGATTTCATTGATCATTGTGATCACTCCACCTGCCTTACTTCTTTACCCCTCTCTGGGCCTCAGTGTCCCCATTCGTACAAAATAAAATAGATGATCTGAAGCTCCCTGGGTCATGTTCTGGATCTGGGGGGCAGGGGCTCTGGCAATTGCACCATTCACAAGGGACCTGGGGGACGACATTTATAAGGGGTCCCTCCTACTTATTGGTTCTGTGTATCGAAGCTATTTTATTAAAACGTCCATTTCCCCTGAAAAGTTGGAAATGACCCAAATGAGAATAGGAGATATTGGTCAAATCTGCGGAGAGGCAGCAGATGTGCAGTTAATTGAGCACATACTACACGCCCAGCCCAGGATGCACTTGGCATCACAGTTAACCCTCAAGTCACCCATACACTGTCATTGGTTCCTCTATTGGGCCATCAGGCAGCGAGCCTACTGAGGCAAAGCAGGCAGCCCAGCAGACAGCAGGGCCTGGAGTCCACCTGGAGTCTGCCCCTTTCCACGCTGTCGCCTCCTTAGGCTGATGCCAGGAGGGACAAGGCTCCTTGGTGCTGGGCAGCAGGAGGCTCTGTGAGGCGTGGGTCTTCAGGGAGTGAGACACACCGCTGCCCTCATGCTGCCGTGAAGCCACCAGCCATGGCTTGGGTCACCCTTTATCATGGAGGGTGTGTGAATTTGCCCAGACCACCGTGCTACGGTTTTACCTTGTGGGAGAAATTCGCCCTTTGTTTACGACAGCACCTCCTGCTAAGTGCGATATTCTGGCTCCTAGACTCCACTTAATCCATTTGTCTGAACATCCGAGGGTGTTTGTCCTGCCAATGGACACACGGTTAGGAAGGGGCAGAGAGAGCTCTTCACTTAGCTACCCAGCACCCTTCCATCGGTCCCACCATTTATCCATGCCCCCAAGTCCCTCATCCATCCTTCTACCTGCATATCCACCCACCCACCCACCCACCAAATCACCCATCCATCCATCCACCATGCACTCATCCATCTACCCATTCATCTGCCCATCCACCCAGCCACCTATCCACCCATCCACCCATCCTTCCATTCACCTATCTATCCATCCATCCATCAATCACCCACTATCCAATCATCTACTTACCTCCCTGCACATCCATCCTTCCATCCATTTGTTCATCTGCCTATCATTCCCTAATCTATCCACACACCTGTCAACCTGTATCAGGCTCTTGTAGCTGCTGTAACAAACTATCATGAACTTAATAGTTTAAAGCAACATGTTTTTATCCTTTTAAAATTCTGGAGGTCAGAAGTCTAAAATTAGTTTCCTGGGATACAGTTAAGTTTGGGGGAGGCTGATTCCTTCTGGAAGGTCTGGGGGGAGGATTTATTTCCTTGCCGTTTTCCAGCCTCTATGGGCCACCTGCATTCTTTGGATTGTGGCCCCTTCCTCCATGTTCAAACCACATCACTCCAATCTCTGCTTCCATCATTCTGTCACTTTCTCTTCAGACTGACTCATCAACCTCCTTCTTAGAACGTTTACCAGGCACCAGGGGATGACAGCTGTCCCTGCTCCAACCGCTCCTGCCCCCCTCTCGCCTTTGCTGAAGCCCTTTTATGATTTAGAACTTGTTAAATCATTCCCATCAGTAAACTCTCCCCATCTCAGGATCCCGAACTTACTTTCACAAAGTTCCTTTCTCCAATGTGGGGGCACTCATTGGTCTAAAGAATTAGTGTGTGGGCATATTGGAAGGAGGGTTCATACCCATTTGTCTGTCCATCTGTCCATCCATCATCCCACCCATCCATTCATCCACCCACCCACCCATCTATACATCTATCCATCCACCCACCCATCTATCCATCCACCCACCCAACCAAACATCCATCCATCCACCCACCCATCTATCCATCCTTCCATCTATCCATCCATCCATCTGCCCATCCATCCACCCATCCAACCATCCACCCCATCCATCCATCCATCATCATCCACCCACCTATCCATCTGCCCATCCACCCACCAACCATCCATCCATCCATCCATCCATCCATCTAAATATCCATCCACACACCCAACCAAACATCCATCCATCCACCCACCCATCTATCCATCCTTCCATCTATCCATCCATCCATCTGCCCATCCATCCACCCATCCAACCATCCACCCCATCCATCCATCCATCATCATCCACCCACCTATCCATCTGCCCATCCACCCACCAACCATCCATCCATCCATCCATCCCACCCACCCACCCATTCAACCATCCATCATCTTTCCACTCATTCATCTGTCTGTTAAGCAGTTGATTGGTTGAGTCATCACTTAATTACTGAAACCCTCTAAGTCCTGGGCATTATCTTCCCCTCAGGTTCACAGCATGAGCAAGTCAGCAGCCCCCACCTGGAGGGAGCTCAGAGCCCAGTGGGATGTTGAGTGAATAGCAGACCTTTGTCATCATCAGCCAGCCCATAGAGATTTATTTCCTCCTGGCTCCTTTCCCCCACAGCTGGTAATGTGAGGAGCCAACGTGCTGTGTGTCTTGTGTTGACTGTCCTCGCATTCTAGCTCTGTGAGGTCACGAATTTTGCTTTGTGACCACTGCATTTCCATTCTAGAAGAGTATTGGCTCAATACACAATTACCAAATTAATGTATGGATGAGTATGGGCCTCATATAGCTTGTGGCACCTTCGGGTCCAGTTCCTAGGGGTGCGAAGTCAGTGTGGGGGAAGCAGCCTGTAAGAAGAGCCCACAGTAGGGATCTTGGCGGGTCTGAAAGTTCAGGAAGGCTTCCTGGAAGAACAGAGGCTTCCCTGGACTCCTGAGGAGGTGTCAGAGGCTTCCAGGTGGAGGGGCTGGGGTGGACAGGTACCCGGGGAATGGTGGCATGCAGAGGGCTCTGATGCAAAGGACCTTTAAAATAACCTGATGCTATGCATGCATGCATACTCCACTCCTAAGACCTTGTTTGATAAGACCCTTTTCTTCTCAGTCTTCTTTGATAGTCCAAGGACATTTAAGAGGCCAGGCCACCATCGTTCCCATACATTTCCACATATAGAAACTGCGCTGCCACTCAGTATTGTGGTCACTGGGCTGGGACTCTATGCAACATGTAGAGAGTGGGGGCTGCACCCTCTGATTAGCTGAGATACTATTGAACGTTTCTTGGGCGGGTGAGTGAGCTCTGCTTCCAGGTGATGCACAGGTGAACACAGACCCTGAGGTCAAGTGCGTGGAGCTCAGAACCTGCTCTCCCCCTTCCCCTCCTGATTCTTACAAGCATTCATCTAGAATCCAGAATGGAGATCTCGTGGGTCCATTTCCAGTACAAATATCGGTGGACCCTGGGGTGTGGCAGCCACTGTGCTGTGGCCCAAGGACACTAGGATGCTGGAGACAAGGTGTTGTCATTGCTTCTACCCAGAGGGTCTCCAGAACACTCATCCCTGACGGTTCCCCAGGTGACGTCAACTTGTCCTTTCTGGGTGAGACCCTGTGATTCTTTTTTTTTTTTTTGTACCAGGAATTGAACTCAGGGGCCCTCGACCACTGAGCCCCATCCCAGCCCTGTTCTGTGTTTTATTTAGAGACAGGGTCTCACTGAGCTGCTTAGGGCCTCACTGTGGCTGAGGCTGGCTTTGAACTCGTGATCCTCCTGCCTCAGCCTCCCGAGCCGCTGGGATGACAGGTGTGGGCCACCGTGCCCAGCCTTGGCTAGACTTTTGGGCCTCGGTTTCCTCATCTGTAAAGTGGGTGTCTGGTGGTCTTGATTCTCTGGAAGAACTGGCACTACCTGGCTATGGTCATCGCTGGTAAATGACAGTTGTGATTGTCCCTGTCACTCGCGGGCTCTCTCCTGGGCTTCCTCCTGCTGAGCCCAAGCCCCCCTTCCCCTGACCTGAGCAAGGAGGGAGCCTCCGGGGGAGGAAGGCAGGGAGTGGTCAGAGGGCAGGCCAGGGGCCCACTGTCCCTTAAGTCAGCTCTGCCAGAAAAAGGACAGGGGTGTCCCCCATGGCTGATCCCAACATCCCCATCTCCACCTGCATTTCCTGAGCCACCAGGACCTTCCCCAGGGACCGCCAGTGTTTCCTTCTTGTTCCTTGGGACGCAGTGTTGGTGATACATCGTGAGGCCCCGTCTGTCTGTCTGTCTGTCTGTCTCTCCCCCCATCTCTCTCTCCCCCCATCTCTCCGAGGTCCACCAGCTTTGTCAGGACAACTCCTCCAGGATGTCCCCACTCTGCAGTGCCCCAGCCCGAGCCGCAGCGCTGTCCCCTGCCCGTCCCCAGCGCCAGCCCAGGGCGGCCCACAGTCACACTCCTGGCTCTGCGCCCCCCTGGCCCCCGCCCCCGCTCCGTTTTCAGAGGCCCCTTGACCCGCGGGTCCTTCAGCCACAACCGAGGTGGCGCCGGCTGGAACCCAGGCGTGAAATTATGAAAGAATGAGGCCGCCGCGGCCTCCAGTCGCTCCGGCCTCAGATGTGAAATTGCCATTTGTCCCCTCCCCCCCTCGCAACGGCCTGTCGCACGCGGGGCGGAAAAGATTGTATTTATCACCTGTCAGAATCTGCCAGAACTGAGTTACGTGAGGCAGGACAGCATAAAATTATCATACACAAGCATGAAATTACAAAATCGCTCGGAACTGAACAACAAAATTATTTCATTTCGGAGGGAGGCCATTCCATTTTTTAGCCCTGACACCTTGACTGCCAAACTTTGAATTGAAATTGAGTGTGCGGACCATGGAATAGAGACGGCAATAACAAGAAGTAGCATGTCAGCTAGCCATGCAGACACACGACATTAATGGCCCCCGTAAACCTCCCACCGGAGATATGTAACTAAATAAATGTCACATGTCCCAGTGACTCCCCTCGCCTTCCCCACATGCAGACAACTGAAGTCCGTTCGCCCTGGGGTCCACTCTCTGGAGGTTCCTGGGAGGACCTGGGTCCAGGTTGGATCTTCTCATCTGCAGAGCTGTGTCCTTCCGAAACATCGAGGATTTGGAGTCGCGTGGGTGTGACATTGGTGAGCTGTGTGACTGCGAGTCAGTGTCTTAACCTCTCTGAGCCTCCTTTTCATTATCTGTGAACATGAAGAGAGTAACCGTTTTATGCTGCTAGTTATGAGGACAGAGTTTGACACATAGTAGGTCTACAGAACAGGCATCAGGGGATTGGGTTGAGTCCATCATCCACCCGGCTCTGGTCCCGTTACAGTTTTTGTGCAGTTTACACTATGCAGTGAAAACGATTATTCAACAAACTTGACTAAGCACGGGACAGAAAATTGTGACGTAATAGGTATAAAATGTGACATTTAGATATAAAATGGAGTTAGGTTGGATTCTCGGTTCTTCTTATTTTATTTTTGGCACCAGGGATTGAACCCAGGGGCACTTAACCACTGAGCCAACTCCTTGGCCCTTTTCCTATATTTTATTTAGACACAGGGTCCCCCTGAGTTGTTTAGGGCCTCACTGAGTTGCTGAGGCTGGCCTTCAGCCTGCGGTCCTCCTGCCTCAGCCTCCGTAGTCTCTAGGACTATAGGTGTGCGCCACTGCCCAGCTTGGATAATTGGCTCTTATTCCCAGTTTTTTTCATACTTTTCTATGCCCACTGAAGCCCCTCCCACTGGAGGCGGGGCTTGTTTGCTCATCTGATTGTAACTGGGCGTGGCCAGGTGGCTTAATTGGACTGTGCGCAGACATGACGTAACAGACGCTTTCCAGACGTGAGCGGCTGGCCTTGGCCTCTGGTCCCCCTACGAGCTTGAAAATGGCAGTCCCAGGGAGATGCTGGCTTATGGGGACACAGAGACAAGGCAGCCTGAAGCCAAGTCCCAACCCATAGGGCCTGGGAAATGGGAAATAAATGCTTGTTGGCCTCTGACAGTTGGGGGTGTATTTGTTACGCAGCAAATACTGACTAATGAAACAGAGTTGGATGGTTATGAACAGAATCTCCTTCACGGAGGCTTAGAGCCCACATTGAACTTGGAATTCTTCATCAGGTGCCACTGGTCTGGGAATGGCAGGATGCCTGACTTTCACCACTTGGGTGTCAGTGTTGCCCCATAAATACAGGAAATCATCCAGGACAGTGAGGATCCACTGCAAGAGAACTCACATCCCCTGTTCATTACACGTTTTATAGTACCCATTTTTTAAATTCTGAAATGAAATTCACACATTCCATCTACATACACACGTAATTTTGGAAAAAAATCAATATAATGCCCTAACCGTAATATAAAAGATGAATAAAATGAAAGCAATTTATAATAAAATAATATCTATTTCGATATGTAAATTATCAAGGAACGATTCTATGCCAGGAGACATAATGGAGCTGTCTGGTGCTTATGCCTACATATCACGAGTAGGTCGAGAATTCCAGATAAATATTCAGTTGAATATCGTCGACATTTCTTCTCTCTGACGTTTTGAAATAAGAGCTAAATTAGTATATTCATAGGTATGGGTGGCGTCGCCGTGAACGGGTCTGCCAACGCCGACCGACTCAGGTGTGCTGGGTGGCATGTCGTGTTCCCGGAGCAGCTCGGAGGCCAGTGCCCAGATGTTCCCGAATGCAAAACAGCTCTTGATAGGGTTTGGATAAACAGGCTGCTGCCTCGCCCTAACTTCCTCTGCAGCCATATTCCAGGAAAATCCCCCAAACAGGCTGTGGTATGTGAGGTGGTTTTAAATTCTCAGGTAAGAATGGAGCAGGGGCCAGGCCACGGTGGCCCACGCCTGTCATCCCAGCGGCTCTGGAGGCTGAGGCAGGAGGATCTCGAGTTCAAAGCCAGCCTCAGCGAAAGTGAGGCCCTAAGCAGCTCAGTGAGACCCTGTCTCTAAATAAAAATGCAAAATAAGGTAGTGATGTTACCCGCCTCCCCCCCCCCAAAAAAAAAAAAAAAGAAAAAAGAAAAAAGAATGTTCAGAAGGGCCTTCAAATTCCAAAGGCTCTTGGGACCATTCTTAGTATGTGACTGTCCTGGGTATTGCCCGCCTAGAAATACCAATTTAATCTTTCCCAGTCAAGGTTTTCATCCTTGATGCATCCTTGATGCAGTTGATATTTTGGGTCTTTCTTGCTGTCCTTGTCCTGTAGAATTTTGATGGCATCTGGCACCTGTACCCACTCAATGACAGTAGCATCCCCGCACCCCACTTACCCCAAGTTGTGATCAATCCAATACCTCTGCTTATTGCCAAAATGTCTACTGCAAAAGACAAGACCAAGAAAATAGGAACCCTCCCGCACCCTACATTCCCTTAAAGTTCCCTTGGGAGATGGCTCCACCTCCTTAAGAAACCTTGTCAGGGTGCAGGGGCACACGCCTGTAATCCCAGCAGCTTGGGAGGCCGAGGCAGGAGGATCACAAATTGGAGGCCAGCCTCAGCAACTTAACAAGAGCCTCACTAACTTAGTGAGACCGTGAGTCAAAAAATAGAAAGGGCTGGGGATGTGGCTGTGTGGTGAAGTACCCCTGGGCTCAAGCCCCAGAAGGAAAAGGAAGGGAGGGAGGGAGGGGGGGAGAGAACACAAACTTGTCCAGGCAACCCTGGGCCTCCTTCTGTCATTCCATCCCATAGCCGGATGCTGGGGACCTACTAAGTGTCAGACATGGGTACAGTGATGGATCCAACTCTCCTTTAACTCTAGGAATTAAAATTGCTCAGTCCCCCACCTGGACGGCCCCCCCCCCCGCCCCGGCCCCTCTTTGTACCTCCCGTCCCTCCCCTGGACTCCCCAGCCCCCTCCCCTGCGGTCTCTTCCGACCCTGGGCGGCGTCTTGAGTCTCTCCACTTCTGTGTCCACCCGCGTCTCGGCTCTCTCTTCCCTCTGACCGGTCCCCCACCGGGGCTTGAGTCACCTCATCGAATCGCGACTTTGCAGTTGGATCCGGTCACTCTTCACTTGGGACCCTGCCCTGGGCCCCTGTGGCCCATGGAGGGAAACAGGACACAGAAGTCGCCCTCCCTGCTCTGGTCACGGTCCCCTCCTGGGGTCCCCTCCACGTCCTCGCTCACAGTGGGAAGACGCCCCGTGGGGGTGTGGCCTGGGTGGATGGCGGGACGCCCGGAGTTCAAGTTCAGAGCCGGGACGATGCTCCGGAAGACTCTGTCCCCACCCACTGGCCAGTCCGCCAAAGCCCGGTGGTCTTAGGAGATGCTGTCCCCTGTTAGTTCCCGAAAACGGAGGGCGGGGGCTCAGGTCATTCCAAGGTCCAGCCGAGGTCAGCGGCGCAGAGGGACGTGCAGAGCGGAGGGTCTGTGGCACCGCGTCGCTCTGTTGGGCTCTGGGCTGGGCCCCCAGACCCTTCTCAGGACCTTCTGGCTGCGCAGTGCGGTCCCCAGTTGTTGACCACGGTCGCCTTCAGGTGCTGCTGATAAGTGGGAGAGAGCAGGTCATTTGCTGAAGTCACCCAGCCCACAGAGGTCAAAGCTGGACTTGGCCTAGGCCACCAGTGTCCCTTCAGTGATGACCTGTAGAGTCTTTGTCCCTTTCCCGTGAGTCCGCTCTGGCTGGCTGCCCATTGACCCCCACTCTGCCAGCTCGACGTGTCCAACAGTGCGGCCCTGACTCAGGTCCCCTGTGCCCCCCATTTCATTTTCCGAGGGTGAAGCCCAATCCAAAAAGTCTCCTGAGGTTCTCCCGCTGCCCCCTCCAGATGCACCCTCTGCCCTTTCCCTGAGCCTTGGAGCCACCTCTTGGCAGCCCAGTCTTGCCCCAGGACCTTGGCACATGCTGCTCCCTTTGCCTACTGATGCTTTTCACCTTCTTCAAGCTGCAGATCAAGCCTCACTTGTCTGTGCAAGTTGCTCCTCTGCATACCCAAGCCCTAGTCGGGGACAGAAACATGGGTCATACACTCATGTGACAGGGTTTCTTCCATATTTTCAGGGCCAGGTTTTCATCTAGTGTCCTCCTCTGGACTGGGAGCCCCACAAAAGGAACAACTCAGCTTGCTTTGCTCTTATTACCTTCGCGTTTGGTACATAGTAGGTGCTCAGTGAAGGACGGCTCACTGACTGACTTTATGAGTGTCTGGTTCAGAGTTCTGTGCTGCGTCTTCTCCTCCTGCCATCTCAAGGCTTGGGTGGCACTGCTCCTAGGGGACTGGCCTCTCCTCGACCCCTTGGCTGGGCCCAGGACAACCCTGCTGGCCTCAAACTGTGCCCAGCCACCAGCGCCCAGGAGTCCTGCAGGCACCGCCAGGTGTCCACGCTGTGGTTCTGCAGCGGGCCCACGGCTACAGGAAGTGCCACAGGCTGTCCCCCCGCCAGCCTTCTCCATGAAAACCCTTCATGACGGTTCACACAACTTCTGTTCCTTGTGTTAATTGTCCCTGTGAGTCCCTGCGTGGGGGTTGGATGGCACTTTGCTTACTGCACACCCCTCACGGGTGGGTGTGGCCTTGAGTGGGGAGGGGTCCTGCTGCCAGATCCCCTGTGCAGGGCTGCTGCCCCACCCCATGAGCTGGGTGGCCTTGGGCCAGATCCCACCCTCTCTGGGCCTTGGTTTCCTCACCTGTTCAGCAGGGAGAGGAACAGTGCTCACCTCAAAGGGGCTTGGAAGAGTGAAGAGAGGGTGGAGCACATAGTAGGCACTCAATCAAACCTCACCATCAGCCTGTCCTAACCATCGGCATCCCACATGGGGCTCTAGGGGCAACCGCCCCCTCCACATGACTGTGGGACCCAGGGAGAAGGGACCCCACCCCTTCATCATTTACCATGCCCTCCACCCGCATTCTGGCACATAGCAGGTGCTCAACCACTATTTGTTAATTGAGTGAGGTTGAGACACACTCAAGCTCAGAGTTCAGCTGCCTGCAAGGGACCAAGTTCATCTGGTCTAATACTCAGTTTTGGGGGCCAGAGCATGCCCACTTCTTGCATTTCAGGCAGAGGGAGGGCAGGTGCAAAGGCCCTGTGGCCGGCACATCAAACACCAAGGAAGTCCGTTTGAGGCAGGGTGGGTGGGTGGAGGAGGTCAGGGAGCTAACACAGATCAGGACCGTGCAGAACCTTGGGGGACATCCTAAGGACTTAGTTTTATACGGTGTGGGCAGGAGCTGCAGGAGGCTCGTGGGCAGAGGAGTGATGGGGTGGGAGTTGTTTTTGGAGAGAGTCCCTCCCACTGCCATGTGGGTAATGTCCTGGTGGTGAGCTGGGAGGGGACTGCACTGACCCCAGCAAGGGCCGTGGGGGGGCACTGCAGCACCTCGGCCTGGGCTCCTCCTCCACACCTCTGGGGGAAGGGTCCCTCCTGCCCAGGCGCCTGGCGAGAAGCACTGGGCTGTGGTCCCTGGAGGCCAAGTCCAGTCTGAGGACGGCCACTCCACGCAGGGGTGCTGTCATCCTCAGGCCCGTGGGGCAGCATGGTTCCTGCC
>NW_026000130.1:2608104-2619396 GCF_001458135.2 Marmota marmota marmota | reverse complement strand
ACCAGGGCGCCCCGGGGGGGGGGGAGCGTCCCTCCGACCCCAGCCCTGCTCCCGCCTCCACCTGCCTGCCCTGGCGGCGGGCCCCCTCTGCACCCGCGCTGCGTCCTAAGCTCGGGCCTCATGGTGGCTCCTGGAGGGCGGGCCTGGGCCCGCTGCCCCTGGGTCCCACCTGCGCGTGGACCCTCCTCCACCCTGTCCCGCTGTCTTCATGTGGCCGCCTCCCTTCTGGGCCCTGCACCTCCAAACCCCCCCTCTCCTTAAAAGGATGCCCGTCACCGGGTTCAGGGCTCATCCATCAGCGGGACCTCGTTGTAAATGGATTAAACCCAGATAAGGTCGCATCCTCAGGGACCAGGGGCTGGGATCTCAACATTGTTTTTGGGGGGACACAGTTTAATCCATAATAGCTCCCATTTGTGGCTGGGGCTTGGGCCGCCATCATCTCTCAGCCTCCTTGCTGGCCTCCCTGACTCCAGCCTCCTCCTCTCTCACCCAACTTCCTTCCTGCAGTCAGAGATCTTTGTAAGCCGTCTGCCCTTTCTCTTCACACCCCCATGGCTCCCTAGTGCCCTCCTGATCCAGTGCATATTCCTTAGCAATGCTCTGAGGGTCCCACTGGGGTGGTCTCTGCAGCCTCCCTCTTCTTCTTGTATTTGATATGTTTTAGTTCAGAGGCTCTTTTCCCTGGAGGCCAATCAGAAAGAATTAGAGACTTTCCAAAAGATACCCAGGCCTGGGCCCCTGGACTCTGCTGTGAAATCTTCCCGGTGATTACAGGAAGCCACTGGGGCTGAGAACCACCGCGTGGAGCGTTCAGTGGTTCCCACCTGGAGAGGGACGGAGGACCCGCTGGAGGGTGCGGCAACAGGGCTTTTCCCCTGGAATTCTGTGCGGCAGGTCAGGGGGGAACGGAGAACCTGCATTTCCAGACAGTTCCACGCCTGCAGGGCGCTGCCAGTGTACCAGTCCTCGACCTTGGCACCCGGCTCTTTGGTCATTTGGTGGCAGGACTGTCCTGGGCATGGTGGGAAGTGTAGCCGCAACCCTGACCTCCACCACTAGATCTTGGTCACCAACCCAAGTTGTGATAACCCAAGACGTCTCCAGACATTGCCAAGTTTCTCATAGAGGGTAATCCCAGCCCGGGTGAGATCAAGGAGTCATGCTGAGGCACGTGCCCCACACTGCCCCAGGACCTTGGCACGTGCTATTCCTTCTGCAGACAACTCTCTCCCCAAATCTTTCCCTGACACCTCCTGGTGGTCCACAGCTCCCACTGGACAGTTGCCTCCCCCAAGGAGCCTGTCCTGGTCACTCCCTGACCCAGTGTGGTGGGAGCTGAGCAAGAGCTGTGAACTGTGAGTCCAGGAAAGGGCGCATTCTCAGGGCTGGGCCGGGGGAGGCCCTGGGGGGGCCGTGAGGGATGGTGGGGCCGGAGGAGCCCATGTGTGCTTGTGGACGGGCAGGTGGGGAGGTCTGACGTCCGCGCCGTGAGCTGCTGGGGCAGGTGTGGGGTCGTGCTGCCATGTGGCCATGGGACGTGCCTAGGGTGGGCGGGGAGCATGGGCCCCACCAGATCCACTGGAGAGGACAGGCTGGGAGGGAGCCCGAGGGACATCTGAGAGGGCAGCGCAGACTCACAGAAGGCCAGCAGGGCTAGGGGCGGCGGGCTGTGTGCGTGTGTGTGAGTGTGCAAGCATGAGTGTGTGCATGTGTGTATCAGTGTGGTGTGTGCAAATGTATGTGTGTGTGAATGCATGTATGTGAGAGCTGTAGGTGTGTTTGTGTGTGTGTGAGATCGTGTGACTGTGCATGTGGGTGTGTGTGTGGTGGTGCGTCTGTGCATGTGGTTGTGTGGATGTGTGTGAGTGTGTGTATATGAGTATGTGTGTTTGTTAGTGTGCATGCTTGACTATGTGAGTGTGTGTATTTGTGCACATATGTGTGAGATTGTGCTTGCATGAATGTGTAAGTGTATTGTATGAGAGTGCTTAAGTGTGTGTGAGAGTGTTTATGTGTGACTATATGTATGTATGTGAGTGTATTTCTATTCATGTATGAGTGTGTGTGACTGTGTGTGTATGCATGAGCAAGTGAGAGTGTGTATGTGTGTAAATATGTGTGTATGTGAGTGTGTATGTGCATGAGTGTGTGAGTGTGTTTGTGGGAGTGTTTGAGTGTAAGTGTGATAGTGTGAGTGTGAATGTGTGTTTTTGTATGTTTATGAGTGTTTGTATGTGTGAGTCTATGTGTGTGTTCATAAGTGTGTGTGTGAGTATGTGAGTTTGTGAGTTTGGGTATGTGTGTGTGTGTTAGTGTGAGTGCATTTGGTTGAGTGTACGTAAGTGTGTAATGTGTGTATGTGTAGTGTGAATGTGTATTTCTGAAACTGAGGATGTGTGTGAGCATGTGAGTGTGTGTGTGACCTGGTGTGGGTGTGTGCTTGTGTGTGTGACAGTGAGTGTGGCAGGAGCTGAGCAAGTGCCTCCCAGTGGCTGTGCAGGGCCCGCGCTAGTCAGACTGGAGGTGGGAGAGTGGGTGGCGTCTGGGCTGGGGTCAGTGCAGAACCTGGTCCCCAGGCTTGGGTTGTCCAGAGGAAAGGCCTCAGGCGCGTCTGGGTCACGACTCTGAAGGTCCAGGAGAGGCTCCCCCGGGCCCCTGGCCACCAGCCTGCGCTGGTCCCAGTCACCCCTGAGCCGGCCGCCCTCCCCATCACGGCCAGGCTGTGGGGGTGGAGGGACCTCCAGGTGGCACAGGGTGGTGGCTGGCAGAACCCGGGAGCCCTCTGTGGGCCTCTGTCCAGGCACTGGGCACAGGGAAGCCCCCCTCCCTCCAGATGGGGAAAGGACAGGAGGGGCCACTGCCCCGTCCCCTGGAGGGCCCCAGCATGGCCTGCGGGCCACCAGCCCTCAGCAGCAGGAAGGTGCTCACAGCCCCTGGCCTCCCAGCCTCTTCCTCACAACTGACTTTCTTGCTGCAGGTTATTTTTCTCAATTTGCTGAGGAGAAACAGACTCTGGTGAAGTGGCAGACACCTGGTCACACGGGGGTCGTGACCATCCCAGCTGCTCCGAGCCCAGGCCTCTGGCCACTGCACCCGTCCTGTGGCCGGTTCATGACACGCCGTCCCTCCTTGCGTTGGTGAGAATTCACAAGTCCTCATTTGCCCTCTGGCTTTAGGACTTAGAATTCCCTGCAGGCCTCTCAATTTAGGCTTTTCTGGACCCTAAGTCGGGCCCCAGCAAAACCGGTGGCTGCGACCAAAATAAAATAAACCTGGGCGCCGGGGCCCACGCCTGTCGTCCCTGCTGCTCGGGAGGCTGAGGCAGGAGGATTGCGAGTTCAAGGCCAGCCTCAGCAACTTAGTGAGGCCTTCTCTCTAAATAAAACATGAAAAGGTTGGGACGTGGCTCAGTGCTTGAGCATCCTTGGGTTCAATCCCTGGAGCCAAAATGACAATAACCCCAACCAAACCCATTCAGGGAAACTGTCTGACAGCAACGTGACCTCCCAGCCCTGAGATTTCTCCAGCAGCCACACGTGACGGTGACAATGAAGGGGAACAGCGGCCGTGTTCCCTGACAGGGCACGATCTCTGATTGTGGAAATTTCTGTGTGTGCCCCAGAGCCTCCTCTCCCAGCCTCCGAGGCCAGGGCACTGCGGCTGCCAGGGACCGTCTTAGGCACTCACTACACAGGGACCAGCGCGGCTTCCCTGGTAAAGATCGGCCTGGCTTGTTCCTCGCCGTGTCCCCTGGAGACCCCGGAGCTGCTGAAACTTGCCTTGGCTATTTGCACACAGAGGAAGGACCCTCAGGGAGCTGGCCAGTGGCCGTGGCCTTCTGACCCACCTCCTGGCCACTGCTCGCCTGCTGGGGGCTTGGGGAGAGCGGGGCCCCTCGCCCTTGTGGGGAACGCCTGAAGCTCGGAGGTAAGTGAAATTGCTCGCCCCTGAGGGAAGGTGAGAGAATGGGTGACTGCTGAGAGCCACAGCCAGTCGGAATGGCCCCTGGCATTTTGCCAATAGTATTGGTTGAGAGGCGAGCCGTTAAGATGATGCTGGATTGATTCAGTTGTATATTAGACCTTCAGTGTCCGCCTGGGCCTCCTACTTTGGAGTTCTCCCGCGGGGATTCCTGGAGAGTTCCCATTGGTTGGGGAAGTGCTGGAGGAGGGATTTCCGGTTGGTGGTTCCTAGAGGAGCCCGTGGCATTCAGGAGAGTTCCCGGGGAGCGTGTGTGTGGAGTGTGCTGGTGGAGTTCAGAAATCAAGTTTGTTCCTGCTTGAGTGGCTTGTGACTTGTGCCCAGCCAGACCCCTCCCTTGAAAGGACCCCCTGGTGCTCTGACGCCAGTTTCCTGGAGACCAGTCCCCAATACATGACCTTGGGGACACCCACACCCACCGTGACCAGACCTTAGCAGGGGGGCTGGAGGCCTGGGCTGAAGGGCAGGCGGCTGTGTGAACTGTCAGATTTCCTGTTGTCCCCTTTTGGGGACCGCCACCTTGTCCCACCAGGATGGACAGATGTGGTACCCACGTGGGCCAACCTGGCCGTGCTGGAAGGACGCCTGCGCTGCCCTCTGCACCCCAGCAGAGCCCGGGGCGCTCAAAAGACCCCTGCAGTCCTGGACGCACGCTGGGCACAGCCGCCACCCACAAAGCACCGTGTCCCTCCGCTGTCCGGCCACCTGGCTGGGCCTCAGAAGCTCTGGACGCTCAGAAGCCTCTAGCTAAGGATAGCAGGAGCTCAGGGTGCCCAGGCCAGCCGACCCCTAGGCCCTCCCCACCACGGTGACTTGGGGGTCGCGGAATTGCAGGAAGAACATTTCCTAGGAGCCCCTCATCTCCACCTCCCCAGCAATGACCGTCAGCCTTGGGCAGCATCCGCAGCGGGTGGTGTCCACGCAGACCTGACACAGAAACACGCAGGGGGACAGTGTCTACCTTGTACTCAGCCCCCACCGTCCACGACAGGAAACCTGCTCTTTTCACCTATAGCCCCCCCCTTAAAAAAATCGACAGCCACCCCCGTGTCCTCTCAGTGAATCTCCTACAGATCACCCCCAAAATACAAGGAGGGGTGGAGGCAGCTACCCCGGACCAGCACCTCTGCTCTTGGAAATAAGGGCAGGGGAGGTTGTGGGTGGGGCAGAGGGAGTAGCCCCAACTCAGCTTTAGCTGCCCCCAGCACAGCCCCACCTACGCAGGACCCGCTGGACTTCACCCCTAAAAGCTGGGCCTCTACCGAGTTGTAAGCTCCCACCATCTTTGGGATATTCAGGTTTTATGAGTCAGGGTTTTTTTTTTTTTTTATGGTACCTGTAGGGTACCCAGGGACACTTAACCACTGAGCCACATTCCCAGCCTTTTTTATTTTTTATTTTAAGACAGGGTCTTACTAAGTTGATTAGGGCCTCGCTAAGTTGCTGAGGCTGGCCTCTAACTTGTGATCCTCCTGCCTCAGCCTCCCAAGCTGCTGGGAGGACAGGTGTGCGCCATGGCACCCAGCTCAATGAGGGTTTTTGAAGGAGAGACACAAATATCCCCCGAGGTGGGGTGGGACGCAGCACCTGGAGTATGCAGTTGCCTGGGGTGTCTGCCCCTGTGGCCAGAGTCCAGCTCAAGACCCGAGAAACAGAAGTCTTGAGAGTCAGGGCTGGACGGACGTGGAGGGCTCCTAGACACCTGCTCATGTCAGAGGCCGAGCCACGGAGACAGGAGAGGCCCAGGGGGTGCTGGAACCAGGCGAGAACCAGGTCCCCAGCACCCTGCCCCCAGCTCCCTTTCCTAGGTCAGTCAGGTCAGAGGTGTTTCTGCCCTGGGGGAGGGAAGAGTCATTTTTTCCTTTAATTTTTAATTGGCTGGCTTTAGTTCTATGTAACATTAGGTTCATTGTGACATAATTATAAAAGCATGGAATATAATTTGCTCTAATTTGGTCCCCAGCACTTCCCTCCCCCGTCCTCCTCCCCGCCCCCTCCCTTCCTTCTATTCCACTATCTTTCTGCTCTTTACCTAGTTGTTGTTTTTTTTTTTTAAACTAGTGTCTAATAGACACACGTGATGGTGAGACGTGCTGTGGCATGGTCACGTATGTGCATAGGGAAGTTAAGTCACATGCATTCCACTGTCTTTGTCTTATCCCTCCCTCTATCCCCTTCATCTAGTCCACCAACCCTTGCTGGAATCCCTCCCACTCCCTGTCCCCCTTATTTTGGACTAGCTTCTGCCTATGGAAGAAAACACTTGACCTTTGGTTTCTTGGGATTGGCTTATTTCACTTAGCATGGTAGTCTCCAGTTCCACCCATTTACCAGCAAGTGCTATGATTTCATTCTTCTTTAAGGCTGAGTAATATTCCCTTGTGCGTATGCACCACATTTTCTTCATCCATTCATCTGTTGAAGGGCCCCTAGGTTGGTTCCATAGCTTGGCTGTTGTGAATCTAGTTGCTATAAACATTGATGTGGCTGTGTCACTGTAGCAGGCTGATTTTACTTCAGGAGAGACACCAAGGAGTGGGATACCTGGACTAATGGTGGTCCCCTTCCTGGTTTTTAGAGGAACCTCCACACTGCCTTCTAGAGAGGCTGGACTGACTCGCAGTCTCGCCAACATTGTTCGAGTGTACCTTTCCCCCACATCCTCGCCAACACCTATCATTATTTGTATTCTTGATAATGGCCAATCTGGGGAGAGTGAGCTGGATTCTCAGGGTGTTTTGAGTTGCGTTTCCTTGAGGCCAGAGATGCTGAAGGTTTTTTCACATATTTGTTGGTGGTTTGTATTTCTTCTTTGGAGAAAGGTCCGGAATGTGTCGTGTTGACTTCAGCATTTCAGAACCTTGCCAGGTGCAGAGCTGCCTGGGGCAGGGACATGGCAGCAGGACTCGGTTGCTGAGGGGAGGCATTTTCAAGGGAGGCTGAGGGGAGAGAGCAAAGCCCTTTGGCTGAAGGGCTGCTGTCCCATGCATTGGGAGGGCTCAAGAAGAAAGTGCCTCTGTCCAGGGAAGGACCCGCCAAGAGCTCCACTTTCTACACTTCACACAATGGTGGGTTGAAGCCACCAGCCCTGGGGTCTGAGATCGAATGCCTCCTGGCTCTGTGACCTTAGGTAAGTGTCTTCACCGCTCTGAGCTCAGTTTCCCACTGACAGAACAGGGCTGTGCCTCCCCCACAGGTGGCGTAAGGCTTGGAGATCAAGGATGCCAACGGCCTTTATCTGGGAGGCGCTCAACTGAAGGTAGATATTGGCAGAGTTAATCACCAAGTTGCTGTGAGGCTTAATTTTGTGCTTTGTAAGGATATACTATGGCATGCTGAGTTCTAATCTTGGCTCCTGTGTGACCTTAGACAACTTTGCTAACCTCTCTGGGCTCTGCTTTACTTCTCTGTGAAATGAGGACATATGGAATTCACCTCACAGCGTAATCAGGACAGTTGACACAGGTAAGGATTTAGCCCAAGAGGCCCATCGGGGTGCTCACTTCATGCTGGTTCTCTTGGAGGTGGGGTGGCTTCCATCCTGACGACCTCTGGAAATGTGGGAGGGCTTTCCTGCTTCAGCTGCTCTAGCCCATGCCTGGCCGGGGGCTGGCTGAGGGGACGGCGTTCACTGAGCACCTACTATGGCTGGTGCTGAACCAGGTGCTGTCACATGCTTTATATCAGGTGAACTTTCTAAAGTCCTCTGAAACAGGGAATCCTCCTCAATCTCTTTGGAACAGACGGATACTATTACAGAGCAGTGAAGGGGCTGCCCAGTGTCATGCTCTGCAAAGCAGAGGAGCTGGCATTTGAACCGCTATGGGCGTGACTCCAAAATTGTGGCTGCTCCCCCTGCACCAGACCCACCCACACAGATCTTCAACAACCACCTCCCCTCATTTCCCTGAATACCCATTCCTCAAGTGAGCTCCTCTCTTGGCTTGTGCCTTGTATAGTAAATAACGGCTCATGTAAATCTACCTTCATCCATCAAAGCTTTTGTTGAGAACCTACTACGGCTCCTTGACTGGACTACTCAACAGGCATGAAAAAGTATAGTGCTTCCCCGGGTTCCCAGTGTGTGTGCCGCAGCCCCGTAACACATTGATTCTCACCTGACCGTTTCACAGATGAGTAAACTGAGGCTCTGGGAGGTGAAGTGCTTGACTTCGGTTCATTTAATTTATAAGGGATGGAGGAAAGACACCGACTTGATGCTTTTGAGTTGGGTCCCCTTCACCTGTACTAGTAAGCGCCTGTTATATTTGTCCACCTATCCATCCATCCAACCGTCCAACCCCGTCCACCCATCCAGGCACCCTCCACCTGTCCACCCGTCCACCCTTCCACCACCTCTCCCTCCGGCCCTCCTTCCCATGGTCCACCCGCCTGTCCACCCACTGCAAAGGGAAAACGGCACTTAGATGAGACGCAGCCCATGTTCCTAGGGACCTTCCTGCCCTGGCTCCCGCCACCCCATACACACACACACCTGTGACTGCGGACATCTAACTAATGACAACTAGATAAAACTTAAAATGTGGTCCTGTTTCCGTTGCCCCACGTGCACCTGGTGGTTCCCACAGTGACAGGGCAGGTCTCCAACTCATGGTTCCAGGGAAGGCCACGCAGAGAGGAAGTCCCAGTGTCCACCCGACGCCCCGTGCCCACCTCCGTGCGCTCTGCCGCCAATGGCAGAATCCAAGGCACTGCTCATGTCCAAAAGGACGCGCTGGGACTGGGGAGGGAAGGGGTGGGACACAGTGGTTTCCAGAGTGAACAAAGACTACTCCTGAGGCAGGGGAAGCAGGTCCCTCTCCTGGTCACGCACGTCCCCCCACCCCGCCCCAGGAACATGCTCGCACACCCTGCACCCACGCGGGCCGCCCCAGCCTGCGTGTCACCCCCACCAGCCCCTTCCCGATGGCTGTCTGCAGGCAGAGTCCCCTACAGATGTGTTCCGGGCTGGGAGAGGGAGAAGCCGAGCTGGGCCGGGGAGGCCGGAGGCAGAGGTGTCCTCAAAGAGTTAAAGCCTCGCTTCGCCAGACTGTGAGCGCGACTCCCGCCCCCGCCCCCCTCCATCCAGCCAAACAACAGCTTGACATTTTCCATCCTTCACGAGAAAGACAAAGACGGGAAGATATTCCCATGATCCCTTTCTGCCTGCCTAACCGGGAGCTCAGGTGCCGCAGCGCTTGCCCCTTGCCGGCCCCATCAACATGAAGGGCGATCTCATCCCTTCTGCATCTTTTTCTCGCCACTGCTTGATTAATTGGCTGGCGACGACGCGGGCGGAATGCCTAATGCCTCTCCTTCCCCTATTCTTCCTCTGCAGGTTTTTTTTTCTCCTTTGCTCCATTTACATATACTTTATATTCCATAATTTTCACCCAAAAAGAAAGAGGGAGAGAGAGAGAGAGGGGATGGGGGGGGTGGTGGGAGCACGGGGCCCATCTCAGTAATTTGATGTAATGACGGCATGTCACCAAAAAGAGGAATTAGAAAAATCTGTAGGTATTTAATTTATTCCTGGGTTTTTTTTTTTTTCAAGTAGATCTCTCAGAGAGGAGCATTAATATTCATGGACAAGGGGAAAAAGTATACTCAATAGGAAAATTCCAGATTTTTTTAAGGGGGGGAGGAGACTAAATTCAATGCATTTTTAAGCACTATTATTTAACTAATAGCACCGAGTCCTCTGGTCCCCGCCAGCCAGCGGCAGTGGGGTTTGGGGTCTGCCCTCCGGGTTCTGCTCGGTGGCGGGCTCACACCCACGCTGTTGAGGCAGGAACACTGGCCTCTGCTTCTCCTGCCTCCTGGGAGGATGCGAATAAAGAGGAAAAACATAAATAAAGGCCTTTGCAGAGTCCCCGGGCGGAGTTTGAGTCCCTCCCCAGCCTCCCTGGACGGCAGAACGGTTGTTGAGGGGCTCTGTAGGCGGAACAGTCCCCTGAGGTCTCTGGCTGGTCCACCCTCCTGTCATTTGCTGTGTTAAGCTGGAGGGACAGGGACAAACAGCCTCAGGGCCCCTGGCTGGGTGCTGCGGGGTGGGCAGCCACTCTGTCCAAATGACCTCAGGAATGGTAGCTTCTCCTGATGACGGTGATGTTTGTGGGGTCCCACGAGGGTGGGTAGGATGGTGGGCCCTATGCACGGGGGACACAGATGCCCAGCTCCGTCACCACCAACAGGGTCAGAAGCGCACCTGAGCTGTGGGTCCTGGGTTTGAATCATTTGCCAATGGTGGTGCGACTGTGAACAACAGTAACTGCTCTTATGAACAATGCCTGGTGTTACTATTTTTTCTTTAATGTTTCCTTTTCTTTTCTTTGTACTGGGGCACTTTACCACTGAGCCATATCCCCAGCCCTTTTCATTTTGTATTTAGAGACATGATCTCACTAAATTGCTTAGGGCCTCACTAAGTTGCTGAGGCTAGACTCCGACTTGCAATCCTCCTGCCTCAGCCTCCGAAGCTGCTGGGATGACAGGCGTGCACCACTGGTACCTGGCTTTTCTCTCTATTTTCTTGTTGAGTTCAAACTCCCATAGAATATGCTACACTCATGTGGGTGTTGTGTGTTGGCTATTTCCCCCGTTCCTACCCTACCTGAATCAAAATATAGAGAATTTCACTCTCTGAGCAGGAAGTCTGGTGCTCCCCCAAGTCAGTGCCCCCTCCCCCAAGACAACCACCTTCCTCCTTCCCGCACCACAGAAGAGTCCTGCTCGCCCTTGAACTCTGTGCCAACAGAATCCTACAGTACATATTTGAGTTTTTCCCCCAAACATTAAGTTCTGGAGTTCCATCCACATCATTGTGTGGAGTTGTGGTTTACTCTTCTTATCACTGTACAGCATCCCAGTGTATAAACTGAGCAGAGTTCAATCATCCACCCTCCTGCGGTGGCCCTGGGATGGTTTTCCTGGCTCTCAGGAACCAAGCTGGTGTGAACTTTTCTCTTCCTACTTTCCCTGAGTCATCCCTCATTCCTCTTCAAAAGATACCCAGGGATGGAACCTCTCCTCAGGGGGCAAGTGCCCATTGAGCCTCAGCAGGAACTGCTGAACGCCCTGCAGAATGGTTGCTCACTTAACATGGCGGCAACAGTGCCTGGGGTCCCAGTGGCCCCCAAGCTTTCAGCCATTTTTGGTGTTGGCGTCATTTCTGTTCCTTTCACCTCTTTGGGTCACATGGAAGGGGCAAGAGGAAACCCAGACAGAAACCAGAGACAGAGTGGGGGACGCTCAGTCAGAGCAGGGGGGGGAGAGAGAGAGAGAGAGAGAGAGAGAGAGAGAGAGAGA
>NW_026000130.1:2601566-2608098 GCF_001458135.2 Marmota marmota marmota | reverse complement strand
CTCTGAGCCCCAGTTCCCATCTGCACCGTGGGGTGCTCCAGGGCCAACCAGGGGAGAGCATGATCCGACTTGGGATCAAGGGGACCCCAGAGCTTAAGAAACGGGGCCACCAGCAATGTGAAGGCCAGCCGGGGCGGGGACGCAGCCTGAGCTCCGCCGTCCTCTGTCCTCCTGCAGGGGCGGCCGTGACCCAGGCCCGAGGGGCTGGGGGACCCAGTTTTTTTCCCAGTGTTGCCTCCACCGACCCGATGGCCGTGTCCTCTGGGACTCCATGTCGCAGCATGTCGCACATCGGCACCCCTTGCCTGGGAATGTGCTGCCCCCTCAGCTCAGGGGCTCCTTAGGCAGAGACGGCGGTTCACAGGCCCCTTAAGGTGGACGGAGTGGAGGGCCCTGGGATGAACAGAGGAACACAGAGCACTGCCCCCAAGGAAGGACAAACGGACATTCCCGCCATTTTGCATGAATGCCTCGGGCTTCCCTGACCTCTGACCTCTGGCTTAGGAACCCCTCTTCCTGGAAGCTTCCATTCAGATTGGCCCTGAAACAGCACCAGGCCTTTCCCTGACAGGGGTCCTGAGCCTGGGGACTTCGGAGCATCCTGCTCATGCGACTGTCCCCTCTGTTCCCACGGCCAGCAGGGAGGGGCTGTGCCTGTCTCTGCACCCCAGGAACTGCCCCGGAGGCCTGCAGTAAGCGCCCGGTGAGCTCTGGATCAGGTCTCTGTCCGGAAGGTCTGCGCAGAGATCCCAGCAGCTGCAAAGGTAGAGGGTGGGGGGCCTTCTAGAACTTTCCTCCTGGAGGCTAGATCCCGGCTCATTGCAAGGGCCGCGCAGCGCTGTGTGAGCTCTGGAAGGGAGGTGCAGGTCTTCCTGGAGCCCCGGCCTCGAGTTCCCAAGAAGCCAGAGCTCCTCCACCTCATAGGCAGAGGGAAGAGCCAGGCTGTGCCCAGAAAGGACTGCACTCTTTCCTCCTCTGTCTCTGGTCTCCTGTGGGACCCCGGGCAAGTCACTGCCCTTTCTGCGCTTCAGTGTGCCCAGCTGTAAATTGGGGTCGTGTAAGAACTTGTGGGGTGGGGGATTTTCGAGATCCCTTCCGATTCTGAGTTACTGGCTCTGAAGCTGCTCCTTGGGAAGAGGTGATTTCCAGCCCAAAGGTGCAGGAGAGAGGCCACCATCAAGGTTCCCTTGCAAAGAGGCTCCTTTTAGAGCACCCCAGAGAGGAAGGGGGCGAACCCCTTCTGAGGACTAGAGTGGGGCAGAGGGCACTGTGCAGACCTGTCACCTGGAGCCACCTGCTGAAGCTCCTTTTCCTTGCAAAGTTTTCTAGGCCTGAAATCTAAGGGGAAAAATAGCGCCTGTGATGATGTTTTGGCTCAGAGAGGAAAGGAAACACGTGCTCTGGAGGAAAATGTGGAAAGTCTACAAAATAAGAAGTAAAAGGACAACCACTTGTCAAACAGCATTTATTTAACACCTACTTTGTGCCAATCATAACACAAGGAAACTGGTTTCCATGCAGCTCTCCTATGTATCTCATATATATGATATATGTGTATAGAGGATAACACTTGAATTCTGCCATTTTATTTAAATTTCCATGATATTCATTTTGATATTAGTGGAGCTGGTTCCTGAAAAGTTCAAGACTCACAAGTCAGCTTTATTTTTTTCTGATTATAAAGGTAACAGATGTGTTCACTGAAGCAAATGTGGAGATTAGAAGCAAATAAAAGAAAAGATCACTCATAACCCCCACCCACACTTCTCTCTGTGCATCCAGGTCTCTTGACACATGGATGTGTAACCTGCTTCTTCCTATGCCCATGGGTCCCCTGTCCCCTGGTCATTGTCCCGCGACAAACTGAAACTCACCAGAGGACAGCAAGCTATCTAGAATCAGTAATTATTGTCTGATCAAGTCACTCATATTCAGAAAAGTACCTGGTACACAGTGCCAGTAGATGTTCCCTAAGTAACATGTGCTCTGTGCTATGGAAAGAATGAATGGAATATTATTCACCCACAAAAAAGGGTGACTTATGATTTTACTGGTAAATGGATGGATCTGGAGACTATTGTGCTAAGTAAAATAAGCCAGTTCCAAAAAACCAAAAAAAAAAATCAGATGTTTTCTCTGATGTGTAGATGCTAACACACAATAAGGGGGGAGGGGAAAATAAAAGTTCAGTAGCTTAGACAAAGGAGAATAAAGGGAAGGCAGGGGGATGGGGTAGGAAAGACAGTGGAAGGAATCTGTCTTACTTTCCTGTGTACACATATAAATATACCCCAGTGACTCTCCACATCATGTTCAACCACAAGACGGGATCTTAATTACAGTAAGATGTGCTCCATGTTTGTATAAATGTGTCAAAATATAATCTACTGTCATGGATAACTAAACAAAGTAAAGAAAGAAAAACAAAAATGAATAGAAATGGAATTACATGGACTCACAGTTGTATAATCTGCTTTTAAAATAGTATCAACATGTAATCAGCATTTTCTACTATGAAATAATCCCCTGGACACAACTGTGACGCCTTCATAGTATCACAACACACACATGAATTGCAACTTTTCCAGTCTCATCTTGTGGCCATGAGACATCTCCGGGAAGATCCAGGTAGCGATTCTATACACAAATGCATGATTATTTTCTTGGAATAAATGTTCAGAAGTGAAATGGGTGGGTCCAAAAGCAGGTGCACACAGTGGAATATTACTCAGCCATGAAAGGAACAAAGCATGGCTGAACAAATGGCTTCAGTCCTGCTCTTCCCAGCTCTTCCCAGCTACAACATGGATGAGCTCAGAAAACGACACAGTAAGAAAGAATCTAGACTTGAAAGATCCCAGGATCCACTTAGAGGAAATGCAGAGTAGGTAGATCTGCAGAGACAGAAGGTAGCTTCACAGCTGCCTGGGGCTGGGAGAGAGGAATGGGGAGTGACCGCTAAATGGACGTGGGGTTTCCTTTTAGCGTGATGAAGATGCTGCAGAATTAGAGGTGACGGTCACAACGCCGTGGGTGCACTAAAAGTCACCGAAATGATTCAATTGTTCGAAATGGTTACTTTTATGTTATGTGAATCTCAACTCAATTACAAAATCAAAGTAGGCATGACACCCCGGCCGCCTTGCCACATCTCTGTGTCCACCAGCCATGCACCTGAGCACCTGTTCCTTCACAGCTGGGGGCACTGAGGGCTCTGCACCCTGGCCTCTCTGCACCCTCGGATGGTGAGACTGGTTTTCCTGGGGCTGTGCCCATCGGTATTCCACGGACAGGTTCATATTTCCCGATTTTACCAGAGTGTTGGTCTTTCTGTATCTCAAACACCCATTTTCCACTGATGATCTCCTCCCTTGGGCTAATCAGCTTCTTTGTTACTGGGACCAAAATGTCGGACAAGAACAACTTAGAGAAGGGAAAAGCTATCTGGGGCTCAGGGTTGGTCAGAGGTCTCAGTCCACGGTCGGCCAGCTTCATTGCTCCGAGCCTGAGATGAGGCAGAGCATCATGGTGAAAGGGCCCGGGGACAGCAGCTGAGCTCAGGTCAGGTGTGAGGAGGAGGAGGAGGAGGGCTGGGGAGAGGGACAGAGAAAGGCTGGGCAGAGGACACACCCTTCCATGGCATTTCCCCCACCCACCCCTGTGACCTGTTTCCTCCAGCTAAATCTCACCTCTCAGTAGTCTACTTAGCCATGAATGGATTAATCCACTTAATGGATTAATCCACTGACAAGGTCATAGCTCTCACAATTGGATCACATCATTGCCTAAAAGCCCCACCTCTGACCTGTGCTGCACTGGGGATCATGCCTTCAAAACTCGAGCTTTTGGGGGAACTTTTCAGATCCAAATGATAACATCATGTACATCTCAGACTTTATCAGTCACTTATCATTTTTCCTTTCCATTTTAACAGCATTCTAACTTTATAGTCGTTGCTCATCTACCAGAGACTACCTCATCCTGTATCTCTCCTGATTTCCTCCTCTTGAGAAAGCTCACATCCACCATCCTTGGGCTAGACCCAGCCTCACCCTGTGGTCCCCGGCTGATTGATCCTTAGTGTTGGTTAAGACCTGGGCACCCAACACAATTGCAGGCAATGAGATAGAAGGAAAACTTGCTGGGTTCTTCTGGAAGACTGCTAGTTTCTTGCAAGGAGATATTCATGATGCAAGACCCCTGTTTTTCTTTCCATGTTGCTGGATCTGGGAGTGATGCTGGAACCTCTGCAGCCATCTTGTGTCCATGAGGAAAGTCATTCCAGGGACAAAGACAACGTGCAGAAAAGGACACAGAGGAGAAGACCCAGAACCCTGATGGGACTGTATCAGTGGACCCTCCCTTTGAGCTTTCCATGAAGTAAGATAATGGACCTACTGAGCGGTTTAGGCAGCTGAATAAAGATGCCTGTTACTGCAACCGAGAGTACCCTAAAGCACAAATTTCATTCAGGGGAAGTGATTTCATTTTTCATTTTAAAAAAATCTAGAAACCAACTGCTCCAATAAGCATTTTTTAAGCTAAAACCTGATTATTTGACACATATCCTCAGATAGATCCCTAGAAGAAGAATTACAGGACGAAATGATATGAATTTTTAAAGTTCCTTGATTCATGTTTTCATTTCCCTTCAGCTGGAAGACGTATAGGTTTCATCCTTCTCACAACTAGAAAATAGGGGGGCAGTGGTTGGACCCCAGGCCTTTTGATATCGCATCCAAGGCTGAAGAGGGCTGGCCTGGGTCCTGGGAAGGCTCTTTGCAGTCTGAAATCTTGGGCCATGAATTCTGTTTGCCTGAGTGAGGCTCTCCAGGGAGGCTGGCCTCCATGTCTGTGCTTTCCTGTCCTCACACTTGTCACACGGCATGTTGCCACATCAGGGGAGGAACGTTAATAGTCTTGATCTGGGTGGTCTGGATCCCCCACGGATAACCTGAGGAAAGTTCTGGACCGTCTCCTAGAACACTGTGCTCACCTGTGCTGGACTGTGAGGTCCCCTGGAATAAAGCAGCCCAGACAGAGAGGAACCGGAACGGGTTCTCCTCCGTCCTGGAGGTTGGACCTCTGACACCAGGGGCGGTGGGGTGGGTGGCTGGCTCCTTCGGTGGACTGGGCAGGGGAATCTCTTCCACGACTCTCTCCAGGCTCCTGGGGCCCACCTGTTCCTGGCTTGCAGATGGCCGGTCATCTTCTCCCCGTGTCTTCCGACACTCCTCCCTCTATGTCTCCTGGGTCCACAGTGCCCCTCTTCCTAAGGATGTGGTCATGCTGGACGAAGTTCATGTCTAGGACCTCTCCTTGGCTCGTTTATCTACAGAGAAGAGATTTGCAAATAAGGGGCATTCACAGGTCCCAGGGGTTAGGACATCCCGGTTCCAACCAGAACAGCATTTGGAACACACGAGCTGGTACACAGGGCGGCCAGGCTAGTGAGCCCAGGAAGGTTTATCTAGAGACCCTGAGTCTGTCTTTTCCTTTTCTCATTCATTTCCTATCCCTCCCTCCCAACTTAACTTCCTTCCTTCCTTCCTTCCTTCCTTCCTTCCTTCCTTCCTTTCCGGTGCTGGGGACCTAACCCAGGGCTTGCACACTAGGCAAGTGCCCTACCCCTGAGCTATAGCAAGATGCCTGTTACTGCAACCAAGAGTACCCTAAAGCACAAATTTCATTCAGGGGAAGTTATTTCATTTTTCATTTAAAAAAAATCTACAAACCAACCGCTCCAATAAGCATTTTTTAAGCTAAAACCTGATCATTTAGCCCTAGATTTTTTCCACACACACCTGCGGGGTCCAGTGTGGTGATTCAATACTCGCACACAGAGAGCCTGATCTAAGTGGGTGATTTCCACGTCTGCATCCTTATCATTACATTTGGGGCCTTTAGTTCCTCTAAGACTCACTGGATTCTGCTACTCACTTGAGTGAGAAAGGATAGGGAAGAGATGGAGGAAGCCACTAGGGAGATTCCCTGCTCCTGGGGTCAGGGTGGGAGGTGCAGAATCCGAACCCACATCTTCTGGGCCTTCTCCAGACGTTTCAATGGGCTCCCTGGGTCCTGTCCTCTGGCAGCCAGAGAAGCTGAAGCTTTGAAATCCAAGCTGGCCACTTTGAGGGAGGCACGAGGAGCAGGTGGGGGTGGAGTGCCTGCAGCGGACATGGGCTCCCTGGCCTCGAGATGGGGGGGATGCTGGGAGGGAGGGCATCGGGTGACCTGCCCAGAGGACAGCCCTTGTAAAGACCAATGCAGGTCCTGGGAAGCATGGGCGGGCGCCTGTTGCCCTGCCCACTCCCATGGTGACCGCAGGTTGGAGATTGGCGTCAGTCCCGCTGGCCCAGACTCCTGGGTGTTTGAGGGACACTCCGCACGGGGCCTGAGAACCATCCTCTCTGCTGCTGGTGCCAGCTGCCCGTCCATACGAAGCCAACGTGTCAGCCTTCCTGCTCACCGACGCCAGCCCAGAGGTGCCAAGGCACCCGCGCTGCAGAGCCAGCTGGCAGCTTCGCGGAGA
>NW_026000130.1:2540236-2601317 GCF_001458135.2 Marmota marmota marmota | reverse complement strand
AGCTGGCAGCTTCGCGGAGAGCCGCGGGCTGGGCCGGCCCATCTGCTCGGTGCTGCCAGCTGCATGCCTGTGGGAGGCGGGCGGGCAGCCCATCCGAGTGACCGAGGTGCCAGCCACCGGGAGCACCGGGCCAGCTGGCAGGCTGGCAAGACTGGCCAGCATACCCATCTGCCCGCCGGCGCCAGATGAACGCACAGGGGAAGTGTGCCGGGGGACTGGGGTGCCAGCCTGCTGGAGTTCCAAGGCATCAGAGCCCTGGTCCCCTGTCCCCTCTCTCCTCCAGAGTATGGTGGCACGAGATGGTGCGGAGGAGCCGGGTGTGAAGGGCCCAGAACTCCAGAACTGTGGACGCGCGGATGCCCAGAGCGCGGACCAGGAGCGCGCACACCAGGAGCGCGCATGTGGGTAGCTAACCTGGTGGGCTCTGGGGGCAGGTTGCCTGGGACTGGGTCCCCGCTCTGACATTCCTCAGCTGCGTTGCCTCAGGCGGTCCGCTGAATCACCTGGAGCTTCAGTTTTCTCATCTGTAAAATGGAAAGTGGCACGGGTTTCCTTGAGCCAAAATGAGATCAAAATAAGACGCGTCCCCAACATTTAAGGTGGGATGACCCCTCCACACATGGCGATTTCCATTCTCCACACTAGTATTCGAGTTGGAAGACGGGAGCATGTTAGCTCCAATGATCCTCAGAGGGCCTCTGATCTGATGTCACCGTTTTCAAGTTGGAGGCCCAAAGTCCCTGGAGAGGGAGGGCTTTCCCCAAGGTTGCAACCACACTGAGAGACACCGGGGTGCGGGCGCCGGATTCCAGAGCCCCGCTGCCTTTCCTGGCCCCGAGCCATAAAATACTCACCTGAAACACAGGTGATGGAGAGGTAGGTTTTGGCACCCCCAGAGGCCTCAAAGGCTCAGTCACCATAGGAACGCCTCGGTGGGGGTGTGTTTGTAAGCACACGCATGCGCAGACGTGTGCATTTCTGTCCACCTGTTAATACCTCTCATTGTGGGGGAAATGCTCTGTGTCCCCACATAGCTCAAAATCTCAAGGACGGAGACCCTGTTTTGTTCAGGAGCACCTCTCGCATCCCTTGATATCTGGTTCGTCAGGTGCCACATCCCCAGCCCTGAGAATAGGGCGACACTTGGAACCATGCCAGGGTCTTTAGACCTTGAAGAATAAATGAAGATGGAGACTTCGTCTGGCCTCCTATGGCTGCTGCAGTTGGGTGGCCCAGGACACCCAGGGTCTACACAGCGACCAATCAGAGCAAGAATCCGGGGTTTCCAAATCCCACCCTCCCCCAGTCCCTCTGGGTCCCCACGCAGAGCCTCACTGCTCCGAGTTCGCACCCAGGACTTACAAGGAAGCCAGCTGATCTTTTGGTCTTCCACAAATGAAGAGGGCAAGGGACAGCCGCTGTGATAAAAGCAGATAACGGTGGCCGCTGATGCCTTGATGGACGAGGGACAGATAGGATCCTTTGGAAATTGCCTCTTAATGTAAAACTCCGGGGGTCGAGGGCCATTTTGCCAAGGGGCAGGCACCCCCACGCATCCCGCGGATGACCTCATCTCCTTTTGGAAAATGAGTGATGCTCATGGTGATGGATCTGAGGTTCAGTTCAAGGGCTCCTGTCCAAACGATCACAGAACCCAGCGCGGTTTTGCAGAGATTTCTTTCCAAAATGTAATTTTTTAAAAATGGTAATTAAAGAGCAGGGATCTCTGTCAACCAGAAAGCTTGGCTCTCTCAAAGGACTAGGTGAGGAAAAGGCACGGATTGCCAGGATCTGCCTAGGACCTCACTGCAGGGACAGAGCTGACAATTAGAGAATTCAAGGGAAACAAAGGGGAGGTGGCAGGAGGAGGGGTCAGTCCAGGTCGCTTTTCACTCTGGACATGAATGTTAACACTCGCAGGCTGCATATGTCCAGGGAGGGCAGTTTCAAAAGTACTTCACACCTGTGATCCGTCACCTCATTTATTGGACTTATCAACCAAAGAGGAAACCCATGTGTGTGCTCATATACAAATACGATGCGCAAATATAAATGCTTGCAGAAAAGTACATAAAATACACACAGACTCGGGCACAGATGGGAAAACGCACAGAGATACGCAGCACACACTTGCATACCCAGGCTCGCACACGCACACACTCATACACACCTGGCCAATCCTTAGCTGCCGCATCCACTGAACCTGAAGGAGTTTTTTCAGTATCTGGGGCCACGATGCTCATGAAGGGGATGCCTCAAATGCCCCCACTGTGGAGAGCCACAGTTTACCTGTCTTTTGGCATGGTGCTGCAGAGAGCCCTCAAAAATCTTAGCAAGCCAGGCTGGTGCATGACTGTCATCCCAGCAGCTCCGGAGGCTGAGGCAGGAGGATCGTGAGTTCAAAGCCAGCCTCAGAAACAGCGAGGCCCTAAGCAGCTCAGTGAGCCCCTGTCTCTAAATAAAACACAGAAGAGGGCTGGGGCTGGGGCTCAGTAGTCGAGTGCCCCTGAGTTCAATCCCTGGTACCACAAATAAAAAATAAAAATGATGATAATAAAAATAGTCTTAGCAAGCTCCTGATGCACAGTGGGGCTGAGGACAGTGCCTCAGCGGGACCTGGAACCCGGGGTCCCAGTCCTCCCTCTGCCCCTTGCTTGCCATCTGCTCCCTTTCCTGCTCTCTCTGGGCTCTGCCTCTGCTTGCTACGGGGTTTGGACTTGGGGAGGTTCTGGAGAGAACCAAGAGTTGGCATTCCATATTAAGACCCACATCTTACTAAATTTGCCACTTGCAGCAATGCCCTCGGCATACCTGAACTTTGGGTCCCTGTCCATGAAATAGAAATGGCACTGTTCACTGGGCAGCTGCTGTTTATGAGTTGTTGGTGTGTTCCAGGCAGAGAAGAATGCAAGCACAAAGCCCTGGGGCCCTGGGCATGATGCTCTGCGGCCACCAACTCAGAGGTGAAGCACCAGCTGTGGTAGCCTCGGCTGAGGGCTGATCAATGCAGCTTTATTCACCAGAGGACCAGAGAGGCTGCCTGACTTGCTTGGGGTTACACAGCTGTCTGATGGAAAAACAAAACCAACAAACCAATGAAATAACTGAAATCAGCCAGGACTACAGGGAGGTAAATGTTTGACACCAAATTTATAGGACACCAAAAAAACTCAGTGCTCAAGATAAATTGCATTTTAATGAGATATAATTTTTCAATGAAGTTTAGTGCCAACAGATCTCCAATGAACACATTGCCAAAAATGTTTTTTAAAGGGAGTATTAGGATGACTGATTTTTCTTTTTGCTTCAGGCCCCAAGATGGCTCTCCAGGGCATTTTATTTTAAGTTTTCAGACTTTGTTCATCATTCATTTTTAAATTTTTAGTGGGGTGGTGGTGCCGGGGATTGAACTCAGGGGTACTTAACCACTGAGCCACGTCCCCAGCCCTATTTGCATTTTATTTAGAGACAGGGTCTCACTGAGTTGCTTGGGACCTCGCTGTTGCTGAAGCTGACTTTGAACTTGCGATCCTCCTGCCTCAGCCTCCCGAGCCGCTGAGATGACAGGGGTGCGCCACAGTGCCTGGCCCATCCTGTTTTGTTTTTTTTTTTTTGCATTAAATTTGATTTTTACAAATTTGCATTAAAATATTTAGCTCAGATTTTGAGGCTTTGATGTCCTTTAAATTTTTACCTAAAATGTGTGTCCAACTTTCCTTGCCCAGTGCTGGCCCCAGAGGAGCGCCAAGGAGGGCCCCTTGCTCCCCTCTGTATTTACTCATTCATTCCTTTGCTTCTTTGTTCAATCATTTGAAAAATCTTTTTGGCTGATGACTCTGGAATCTTTTTGGCTGATGATTATGGAACAGACCAAGTAGCAGAGAAGAAGATAGTCATGGGCTCTGGCCTCCGGGAACTCAGTCCCATGGGGAAGACAGATAAGAGTAAAAAAAGAAATATACAGAGACCAATATAAGATTAGAAATGTACTAATGCATACAGTAGAGGAGCACTGAGGGGATTTGACCCAGAACAGCAGCCAGGGCGGGCTTCCTCTAGGAGGAGGCATTTGAGTTAAGCATCTGGACGTAGATGGAAGGCATGTGGCTAAGAACATTTCAGGCAGAGGAAACAGCAAATGCAAAGGCCCTGAGGCTAGGACAAGGGTCTGGAGGGTACTTGGATTGCAGAAGAGGCCACAGAGCAGAAAGCCAGGAGGAAAAGGAGCAAAACAAGGACAGACATCAGTAGGACTTGGAACCACAGCAGGGGAAGGATTTGGTCTATGGTCCAAGGACAATTGGGAGCCACAGGGGGATTTAGAGCTAAGGAGCAGCATTATCAGGTTTGATCTTTGGAGTCATTTCCCTGGCTACGGGGTAGAAAGAGGGTGGTTGGGCATTATGGATAGAAGTTGGACTTCCCAGGTTTTTTTTTTTTTTTTTTTTAGGTACCAGGGATTGAACCCAGGGGCATTAAACCACTGAGCCACATCCCAGCCCATTTTATTTTTTTTATTTTGAAACAGGATCTTGTTAAGTTTCTTAACTCCTCTCTAAAAGTTGCCGAAGTTGGTCTCCAACTTGTGATCCTCCTGCCTCAGCCTCCTGAGCCACTGGGACTACAGTCTTGAGCCACCCAGCCTGGCTGGGTTTCCTAGGTTTCTAATCTGCCTTCCTCTTTTTTTGAAACATAACCTCAGGCACAATATGCAGCACTTGCCTTCTCTGTTCTTGGTTTGTGCCCCTGTGAGAGGGGTTCCAGGCCTCTGAACAATATGGAAGGACTGAAGGAGACCACTGTGTTGATCTGTAGAACAGGCCCCAGTTGGCTTAAGCACTAACTGTGGCCATCATTATTACCCAGAATAGCTTTTAGCAAAATAAACACCGTGAGACAGCAGCTCCTGCCCTCAGCCCGGGGGCAGCTCATCCTGCTCCTCGCCTCTGCCTGAAGCTCTCTGCTCCCCTCATTAGAAGTGGCTTCGCTTCCTGCCGAGTGCTCTTGGGAGGAGAGGGCAGGGAGGCTGCGGGGACGCCGTGAAGGTCTTAAAAGAAATTATAGCCTGCATAAAAATATTCACTCTAGTGGAGGACCTTAAACCATTCCCTGGGGCACTGAACAGTGACTGAGAGTATATTACTGTGCACTTAAGGCGACTGCAGTCACCCAAGGTCAGAGCGAACGGAAGGGGACCGTTTAAGCATGGAAGTGCCCCTAATAGGAGCATCCTCCCCCGGGCTCCCCCACCCGCCTGCGCTGGTCCTGGCCTCCCACCCACATCCCGAGCCCAAGGGAGTCGCTGAAGCCCTGCAGGGACAGAGGTGCGGGGAGGGCAGAGGAGGACCGTCACCATCTCAGCGGTGGTCTCGGAGTCCCGCAAGGCCTCGGACCTCAAGATGATCATCTGTGAAATGGGAGCCCCGCCACTTGTTCCGTTCCAGCTGCAGCCGGAACTGAGGACCTCCAGGCAGGACCATCACCGGGCAAGTCACCAGAAATGAGCGTTCCTGTCACTTGTGTCCTTTCCAAGGCATGCCCCCACCCCTACCTCAAACTCCAGGTGACTTCTCATCTAGCAGGAACGACCATCCGGCCAAGCCTCAGAGTGCTTATCTCTAGGGGGTGCAGCGACAGGGGGGGCTCGCAGGTTGATCGTGGGGACCGAGGAAAAGTTGCACGGTCGTGTGCTGAGAGCAGAAGGGTCAGATTTCCCTCGTCTTGGTTATTTATTTTATTTTGTTTATTTATTTAGGTTTTTCTGCAGCGTGAACTGTCAGCGACCCCTTTTCTACCCACCTGACTCTGTGGGATTTCCTGCTCAAGGTCCCAGCAGTGTGGAATCACAGGTGGCCTTAATCCTTGGTGGACCCCCCTCGCCGCCTGCATGAGCTCACGTGGGTTAAGGGGGACCCTGGCATCCCACAGGACTGAGGAGCCTGATGTCAGGCACAGGAGACAGGGACCAGGGCCGAGAATCCCTCCCGAGGGAGATCCCGCCCCCTGCCAGCCCGGATCCGCATGGCCAAGGGCAATCCCGGGTGGACGCGAGGATGAGGGAGCAAGTGCGCAGGCGTGGTAAGCTTTAGGCGTGGTGAGCTTTCTGCGCGTGTGCAGGCAAGTAGTGAATGGGCGCATCCCGCAGGTAGTCGGGGTGCCAGGGTGGGCAGCAACAGGACCGGTCTAGGACATGCAGCGTCCACCCCAGCTCCTGTGGCCAGAGGATGCCCTTCAGGGACCGTCTTTCCGGGCCAAACCTCTAGGGATCAGCTGTCTGGGGGGAGAGGGAGTTCAAAACAGCTCCCGCCCATCTCTACTCATTGAACGTTGGTGCCTCTTTTTAAAACGTCTTTCGTTTGCTCTTTCTTTAAATACCTCTTCTGCATTCTTGTCTGTGCTTGGCTTAATGAACTCTGCAATCAGAATTTTATTTATTTATTTATTGAGAATGGGGATTGAACCCAGACACTCCGAACCACCAAGCCACATCTCCAGCCCTTTGCTGAGGCTGGCTTTGAACTCGCGATCCTCCTGCCTCGGTCTCCTCAGCCACTGGGATGACAGGTGGGCACCACCGCGCCCGGCTGCGCTCAGAGTCTTATTGCCCTTGTTTTCCCATCACGGAATCATTCTGTGTTTGCGATTTGATGGTGGCTCTTGAGAAGTTTGCACCAATCTGCCCTGGGGTTGGCATCTGGCCCTGTGCTGTGGGGCAAGCCCGGATGAGGGGACAGCCCTGCCCGAGCAGCCCGCAGCCACGAGGGGGGCCCCCGCTCCGCTCCCACCCGGGCTCCCGCCCCGTGGTGATGAGTTGGAACCCAAGACAGCAATACCAGGAGTGTCGTTGGTGGGCGTGATGGAGTGTCTGCTGAGTGGGCCGCAGATAAGGGCCTGATTTCAGAGGACGCTTCATCATTTCGCCGTAAGAACATGTTAACGGGTGATTGTTTGAATGTCTCCGGCTAATAGGATATTATTCATAACACTCGGCTAGTTGGAATGGAAGATGATAAGAAATTAAATCCTTAATGGCTTTCTTTAGGGGAGGACTTTTCCCAGGGGAATCGGGAACCCTGGGAAAGCGCTGCCTATGCCCTGGTGATCTCTGCAAGGGGGGGACTGGCTTTCAACAACCCTCCAGGGGAGACCCGGAGGGTGCAAGGAAGAGGAGGAAAGGAGTCCGCATTAGCTGAGCACCTACTATGTGCTTGGTGCCTGGTGTCTAGAAATGTCTGTTAAGCCCATTTGAGAACTTGGAAAATTGAGGCTCAGAGAAGGGAATTGACTTGCCCATGGCCTCATTTCTAGAGCCGAATTCGGGATGTGAGTTCCAAAGGAATCTGCTCTTCATGAAATGCAATTTATGAAAGAGAGATATGGAGAATAGTCATCCTTCCACAGATTTCAAACATGGAGAAACCGTGCTCTCCCCGGGTACTGTAGGCAGGTGTCTGGAGTACTCTGAAGGGAAACCTGGATTCTGTAGGTGGCTTTTGTTAATTCCCAGGAATTGTCTGCTTCCGGCATATACATAGCCAACATTCCCCATGGATACGCCTTGTGATTTCAAGGGTTCTCTGTTTCCTGGAAGATTTTCAGAGATCCGCTTTCTGTGTCTTTCCAACAATTAAGGAGGCTTCTAACTCCCTGTATTAAACCCCTTCCTGCTTGAAATACCTAGAGAATAATTATGCACATGCACGGGTTTACACACACACACACACACACACCAACTCACAAAGAGAGATTCTCCCCAGTACAATTACAGGCCAGGCATTCTGGCAACATATGATATTCAAATAATTATATCTGCTTTGCAATGTGAAAACCATTTCTGGAACAATCTCTGGAAACCTGGGAATACAGATTCCACACTACCTTTGGAAAACAACTGCTTTTTTTTTTTTTTTCCATGTGATTAAATCCTTCTCCATGAACAGGGGCAGAAATGGTGGTAAAATTCTTCAACAGGCCAAATTCCCTTTCAGCGGGAACTCACCAGAGCAGCTGGCTGTGAATATTTACAAGTGGAGGCATTCTTGTTTGTTTGCTTTTCATTTTCTCAGAGTGCAAATGCCCCGCGGTCCCCGGCCTCCCTACTCTTTCCCCTTCAGGTCTCGTCAGTTCCCACAGAGGAAGCCAGCTTGGTTTTCCATTTGCAAAGTTCACAATTCACCCAGCCATGAGCTGTGCCTTTAACCACTGCTAAATTGTTTCCTGACAGCCCTTGCTATGATTTCTCCCCTGACATTTGATTTACATATGATCTTTAAGAGCTGCCATGGCGGTAATAGCAATTTGGTTAATATTCCAAGGCCTCGCCAAGCTCCGTACCTTGCAGGGCCCCTCATGGCTGCAACGTGGCAAAACGCATGTACCAAATAAATGTACCGCTAATGAAATAAACGGATTATGGGGGAGAATCAATTGCCCGGCTGCCGGGATGAGGCACCAGGAGTTAATTCTGTCTGGCTCTGCAAGGGTAGATGTTAATAGAATAGGCTTTTTCCCTAATTGGAGAGAAAGTAAATGAAGTACAGTAATATTCCGCGATCCACTGGACGAATTGACTTCATTTCCTCTTAGTCTTGCTTGATGAGTGTTTACAGCATAATAGAAATTATGGTCTTTTGCTTTCCCAATTTTTCTTTTCTTTCTCTGGTCTTCATTATCTTTATTCTCCTTTTTTTTTTTTTTTACATCTTATTTTCTTTGTTCTACCTCTCCCTTTAGTCCATCCATCTGTCTATCCATCCTTCCTTCCTTCCTCTCCCTTCTTTTTGTCCTTCTTTCTTTTCTTCTTTACCTATCCATCCACTGATCCATTCATCCATCTTCCCATTTATCCATCCGTCCATCCTCCCATCCATCCACCCATCTATCCATCGGTCCATCTATCCATCGGTCCATCCTCGCATCTCTCCACCAATCCATTCATCCACCCACCCACCCATCTCTTCATCCAGTTAATAAACAGGATCTCACACCAAAAAACGTTGTCAAGATCCAATAATACAAACAAGTAAATCTGGGTGAAGCCCCTGGCACACGGAGCCACCACCGACATTGCCATCCTGCCTCCACCGTCTCCGCCGCCATCTTGGTCATCTTCCTATTCATCATCTGTCTAATCTGTCCATCCGTCTTCTGCTCCGCTGACGTACCCTGGAGGCTGAGCAGTTCGTCAAGGCCTGTTAACCCCTGTGAATACACTAACAGAAGAAGCATTGCTAAGAGGCCCTTCCACCTTCTGCGCCCTTAGCCAGAGAGAGTTCCCTGTCTTCTGAGGACGGAGGTGTTGAGAGTCCATTGCATTTGATGGATCCACCAAGGACTGGAACCAACTGTGTTAGGGGAAGGGCCATCGGACAGGGGGATGTGGAGTAGACGAGACCTCTGAAGGAGTCTAAGAGAAGAGTCTGGGTACATTCTGGGGCTTGGAGGACTTTTTCCTAGTTTGGGGTCATGCATAGATGATCGGACCCCAGTGGAAAGACAGAACATGACTTACTGACTGAAGGGGTCAGGAACCAAAGCCCAGGACAGCACCAAGGACAGCTCGAAAGCCTTTAATCTCAACTTTCATTGAAAAATCAGCTCCTGAAATAATCTCTCCAGTACAACCCTCCTTAGTGGCATTACAGAATGCTTACTGTGCTTGACCTCCTCGTATGCCATCTCAGCACTTAAGAGGTGACCCATGTTACCAGCTGTGGATGAGGAAACAGACCCGGGACTCCAAGGGTATTGTGTCATGCTATGCAAGATCACATGACCCACAAGAGACAGGTTCAGGGTTCTAACCCAGGATTCTCAGTCTATTGTGACTTTCTGACTTCGGCTTTCAGAATCGCATCGGAACCTAATTTGGCCTATTGATTCTTTTTTTTTTTTTTTTTTTTTGGAACTGGGGATTGAACTCAAGGGCACTCAATCATGGAGCCCCATCCCCAGCCCTATTTTGTATTTTATTTAGAGACAGGGTCTCACTGAGTTGTTTACAGCCTCACTTTTGTTGAAGTGGGCTTTGAACTCAAGATCCTCCTGCCTCAGCCTCCTCACACTGGTATGACCAGCGTGTGCCCCTGTGCCCGGCAGCCTCTTGACTCTTAGAGAATAAACCCAAGCATTTCCATCTGTAATAACCTTCCTGGGTGACCTGGATGCTGATGTTTTGCTAACAAGCTCCACCTGAGTCCTGGTGGGACATGTTTAGAGAGACTTGTTTTCTTTATGGGGCTCCCTTTGGCCACTCAGCACCATGAGAGAGGCTCCAAGAAGATCAATGTGAGGCTCTGGAAGGGCCAGGAGTGGTCATTAACCTGCACACACATTTTTGTTATTGTTTACAGACAATTTCAACTTCTATTTCAAGGGCAGGACTTCCTCTGCCTGAAGGGCATGGTCTCACGGTCTGTTGAGGTCTTCTACATGAGTTCAGAACCTAAATGTAGATTTCCTGTCTCATGCTGCCCAAGAGCAGTTGTTCCTGAATGCTACTGTGTGTCATGCTCCACACGAGGGAAGCAGAGATGAGTCCATCCGAGTTTTTACCCTTCAGAAGTCGAATGTGAAGCCAGGTGCAGTGGCACACACCTGTCATCCCAGGGATTCAGGAGGCTGAGGCAGGAGGATGGCGAGTTCAAAGCCAGCTTAGCAACAGCAAGGCCCTCAGCAACTCAGTGAGACCCTGTCTCTAAATAAAATACAGAATAGGGCTGGGGTGGGGCTCCGTGGTCGAGGGCCCCTGGTTCAATCCCCCGTACGCCACCACCTCTCCCCCAAAAAAGAAGTCAAATATCAAACCCATAGTCGACTCTCTATTTTGCATCTGGTGGCCTGGGGTCCCTCTAAAGCATTTGTCATCTCGTTCAGCTGTCTCCTCTCCCCCCACCCTGCTCTTACTGCTGACTTTTGCTTATGTAAACTTTGCTGAGAATTTGAGCAGAAATAGTAAATAATGAAGCTCCAGCGGGTTTTGCACTAATTTCCCAGACATTTAATCAATACGGGGCTGCCCCGTTCATTACAGCTGTCAAAAGTATGCAAAATCGCCCATCTGGTCCTCTCAGGTAGGCTGGGAGCTGGAGCCACCAGTTGCTTGGCTAATTACCACGCCCCCCCTTTTCCTCAGGGCGAGCCTTCCCCATTAACCACGAGCTACTAGCTGAGGTCTAAAGACAAACAATAAATATTTGAAATGGCATCGCTGAGTCTGGGGTCCTTAAGGGTGGTGGGCCTGGGTGGTCGCCGAAAAGAAACACAGGGTTTGTTTTTTTTTGCGGGGGGGAAGAGTGCATCAGCTCCCCATTCTCCACCCCCACCCTAGCCCTCTCTCATCCGGGCCTCCTTCCCTCTGAAGACCCTCCCCTCTGAGGCCCCGCCCCTCCGAGGCCCCTCCCCGAGCCCCTCCCCCTGAGGCCCCTCCCCTCTGGGCCCCTCCCCCAAGGCCCTTCCCCCTGAGACCCTCCCCTCCGAGGCCCCTCCCTGCCCCTCAAATATTTAGACCTATTAAAAATCATTGGGGGGAAAAATGATCTATACAAAAGCTTTGCATAAAAAAGTGATCAATGCAAATTCCTCAGAGGAAATTGCTTCAACAGATGGAAACGGCCCATTTGCAACAAATGCCGCTGGCTGTGCAGATGGTAATTATGGGATGTATGTAAACATGCCAGCTCTGGCGAGCAGAGCAAACTGCACTGTTGAACTCAGCCAGCGACGGGCTGCCTGTCCTGGCACTGTCCCCGCCCCGACGGGCCCCGGGGCCAGGAGATCAAGAGGAGTCCAGAGGCACCTCTGGGTTTGGATTCCATGGCCTATTAGCCGACTGGTTGCTTGATTACAGGTGTTTTTGAATTGGTGATGGAGAGGAAAAAACACGTTTCCTAACCCCTGGGTGGACCAACGCTCAGGCATGGGTCTCCAGGGGTAAGAAATCCCCACGCACCGGACACTCGTGATACCCCGAGAACTGTGCTGTTCACCTTGAATGCAGGCTCCTGTCTAGTCTATGCAAAGAGTCTGGGGAGATTTGGTGCTTTTTTTCTTTTCTTTTTTTCTTTTTGTACCAGGGATTGAACTCAGGGGCCCTCCACCACTGAGCCCCACCCCCAGCCCTATTTTGTGCTTTATTTAGAGACAGGGTCTCGCTGAGCTGCTGAGGGCCTCGCTGCAGCTGAGACTGGCTTTGAACTCGTGATTCTCCTGACTCAGCCTCTGGAGCTGCTGGATGACAGGTGTGCCACCGTGCCCAGCCTTGGTGTTCTTATTATCATTATCACCACCATTTTGCAAATGGGAGACGGAGACCTGGCCAGATGGTGTGATGGTCCCAAGATCACAAAGTTAGGAAGTAAGCGAATCACGGTGTCTGGGTTTCTCTTACTGAGGAATGATATCCCTAGAGCTCAGCAGCTTCACACCGTAAGCGGACGGGTGGCTGGATGGTTCTAGTTGGGCGGAGCTTCCCTGAACATGGGATGACTCATGCCGAAAGACGGTCTAGACTGGACTTGCTCAACTTGGTCGTTGGACGACAGTTGGGCTTAAATGAGGGGCATTCAGGGACAGGAGGCCCCCCGTCCTCTGGCAGAGTCATGACAGGCAGAAGTGAGCATGGTCTCTTGAAATGCATCCTGGGAGAGGTACACGATCCCTCCACACTTTGCAAATAATAGGCCACTTTCAAGACTTGAATTTAGAGCCGGGCACGGTGGCACATGCCTGTCACCCCAGTGGCTCGGGAGGCTGAGGCAGGAGGATGGCAAATTCAAAGCCAGCCTCAGCAACTTAGGGAAGCCCTCAGCAACTCAGCGAGACCCTGTCTCTAAATAAAATGCAAAATAGGGCTGGGGATGGGGCTCTGTGGTTAAACACCCCTGGGTTCAATCCCTGACCCTTCCTCCTCCCCAAATAAAGACTTGAACTTAAGAGTTCTCTAAGGCCAAAATTCCCAGGGCCACTCAGCCTATCATTACAGAGAGCTTGGTCCCTTTGTGCCCCCGACAGACTCTCTCCTAGCTGCAGGTAATCTGGGCTCATCTCTTCCAGTCCTAGTGGTTCTAATCTCTCGGCTTCCCTTCCTGGGATGCTTGATGGCAGAGCCCGCATATCTGAGTCCTGGCCCCATTTCCACCCAGATTGACCTGTGGGCCTCAGGTCTTGGCCTCCCTGAGCCTGAGGGTTAGAGAAGGTGCAGTGGATTCGGCTTCACGTTCCTTCCTGCAAGTGCCTAGGAGTGGTCCGGGGAGTGGTCCGAGGTCCTGGTCTGGCTCAGGTCTGCACCCGGCCTGAACTTCCCACCTCCCTGGGCCCCACCTCAGGGAACCATGGGCCCCCAGAGGCACATAAAGGTCCCCTGCCTGTGTGCAGCTTTCTACTTGGGGGGTGACAGAGGGTGGTGGCCTCGGGTTCTTGGATCAGGCAGGCTTGGGCTGCAGGCACGTCTCGTCTGCTGGCTGGTGGCCTTGGGGGATCACGCCACCTCTCTCCCAACAGGCTAGCCAGGGCTTGCTCTCGTGATGGGTGGCTCCGTTCCCAGACCGGGAACACAGCTGCCCGAGGCCTCTTGGGTCCAGGTGCCACCCAGGCTGGACACCAACGCTGTAGCTCTTCTGACCTGTTCTCTGAGATTCCATGTTTTTCCTCCTCTGCCTTCAAAGTGACCTGGTGGTTAGGTGGCAAACACAGCTTAACAAACGCTGGGTACAGTCGCTTCGGTCACCTCGACCCTAGGGTTCTCCATCCTACAGCGTATCTCTAGAGACGCCACCCACGTGGAGTTTTTATGACCATTATAGATGAAGAAATGAAGACCCCCAAAGAGGAAGTGATTTGTTCAACAAAACACAGAGTCTGCAATGCGCTCTTGACCTGAGGGTCCGCCTGGCCGGTCCCTCCCTGTCCTAGTCACCATGCTGGTGCCCTGGACTCACCTCCAGCTCATCCTGGAGATGGGCCAGGAGCCCCCCGAGGGAAGGGGGGCTACAGAGGGAAGAAGTCCTGGGAGAGGGGAACAGCCCAGGCCCGGGTGCTGCAGCCTTGGGTTTGTAGGGCACACCTAGTCACGTGACTTCTCTGAGCCTGTTTCCTCGTGTGTAAGTAGGACCACGCCAGGACTGGGCCAGGGAAGCACTATGGAGAGTGACCTGTGACACACACTTCATAATCTCAGCTCTTTTTTTTTTTCCTAGTAACAATTGCCAAACCATTGGGCCAGGCGAGTGATGGACAGGTGTGCCACGGGAAGGTCTAGTACCCTGTTCTTTCGACCTTAAGGTGTATTATTTTTCCTGAAGAAATGCCCAAGGTTCTCCCTCTAGAGAATCGGACTCAAGAGGTCGGGGGATGAGAAGGACCTGCATTTCTGAGCAAGTCATCTTTAAATCAGTTTGAGAATTGCCTCAGACACCAGACTTCTAAATATTTTAGGGTTTCATGAAATTCTTTGGAATCTATCAAGAACTTCCCATCTCCATTCTTTGGCTACCAATCACATCTGTGGTTCCTCCTACCACAGGGCCTTTGCACCTGCTGCTCTGGCTACCTGGGAGGCCCGGCCACCTTCATCCTCTGGTCGGAGCTCATCTCTACTCAGTCACTTCCTCAGAGAATCTTCTCCCAATTTTCCAGACCAGGCCAGCTAGTATAACACTGAGATAACCTTCTACCCACAGTTGGGATATGACAGATATTTATGGGGCTATTTGGTGAAGATCCATCTCTCTCCTACAGAGTGTAGTCCCTATGAGGACAGGAAGTCCATCTGTTTTGTTCAGCTGTGTATCCAGTGCCCAGTCAGTGAGTGTCCAGGCTGTGGAATAACTGAACAGATCAAGGAACCACCAGAGCAAACAGCAACAAATTTCACGCAGGTTTAGCTCAACGACCTCCTGTGTCCATCCGGGGACTCTGGTGAAGACGCCTGATTCAGAGGCCCCACTCTTCCTCTGGCCACACCCCAGCCCTATTTGTAATTTACTTAGAGACAGGGTGTCATCGAGTTGCTTAGCATCTTGCTGTGGCTGAGGCTGGCTTTGAACTCGAGATCCTCCTGCCTCAGCCTCCCCAGCCGCCAGGATTCCAGGCATGCGCCGCCGCGCCCGGGAGTATTGCATTTTCTTAATGATGGTAAAGTCTCACGTGGAACAAGGCTGAATCCTCATTCATCCACTGGACAAGTCTGTTCTGAGCACCTCCTCTGTGTCGACATAAGAGAGGCAGGGATCAGTCAAAAGGGCCCCAGGCTGCAGGGACAGTTATGCCAACTTGGGGACCCAGTGTGGTCAGTTCCAGGATCAGGGCGCTGGAGGGCCTGCGGGGACCGAGCAAGAGTGGGCCCACCAGGGCGGGCTGCCTGTAGGGGGCGCTACTCCGGCCGCATTTTGAAGGCGTGGAGTTAGCTCGCGAAGCGGAGGTGGGAGAACCCGAGTGGACATTTAGGTGGAGCAGAACCAAGGCAAAGCCCAGAGACTGCATCCGGGAACCCGAGGGGGTTCCGCAAGGAGCCGGGACACGATGGACGTGTCCCTAGTGCATTCTCCGGGCGCCACCATGGAAATAACATGGAGGGGCCAGGAGAGGGACAAAGGCCTGGTAGGGGAGAGGCTGAGGCCCACCCTGGTGGCTCCGCGGGGGCGAGAGAGTTAACCAGACCCAGGGCGGCGTCGAGGAGGGCGGGTGTCTCGGAAGTGGCTCCGACGGGAGGCAGCGGAGGGAGAAGAGGGGTCTTGTCCAGGTGTCTGGTTGGAGAAAGGAAGGTCAGCTGGGAATGGAGAGGAGATTGTCATGGGGCTCAGAGCCGCCCATGACCTCCACCCCGCAGGCTGACCATCAAATAAAGCCAGCCTCTCCCCAGGCTTGGGGGTGCACACCTGTCATCCCAGTGGCTCAGGAGGCTGAGGCAGGAGGATCGTGAGTTCATAAGCCAGCCTCAGCCACAGCAAGGCCCTAAGCAACTCAGTGAGACCCTGTCTCTAAATAAAATGCAAAATAGGGCTGGGGTGGGGCTCAGGGGTCCAGGGCCCCTGAGTTCAACCCCTGGTAACCCCCCCCCCCAAAAAAAAAAGCAGCCTCAGGAGCAGACTCTGGCTCAGCCTGCTAGGAGGCACAGTCTCCAGTACCTTATGGGGAGGGGTCTATAGTCCTCTCAGAATGTGTCTGAATAGAAACTGTGACATCTTAGAGAAATCGAGGCCAGAACGTTCCCCACGTCACACGTTCTCAAAGGGCCGTCAAGCGGGGCAGTGAGTCGGGGTCCTTCCTGGCGTTCAGATGCTCTGAGAATCCTGCAAACGCAGATGCTTGAAAGCAAACGGCTAACAGCAGCGCCAGGAAAGCACAGAGGCCGTCACCCCACAAGTGAGTTGGCGGCGGAAGGTTCCAAGGCAGGAGGCCCCCAGGCTGTGCAGGCTCTGCCGATGTGATTACTTCTTGCTCACGCAGAGAAGTGAAAATTCTGAAAATTCACTTCCCAAATCCAGAAAATCTGCTTCCCTTGAAAAACCCGGTCTGGCAACATTGGGTAGGCATTCCTGCCCGGCAGCCGCGGCTGGGAGGGAAAGGGCAGAGCTTCCTCCATTTTGCCGCAGTCTCCACCATTCCCTATCGCCTCCCTCAGGTCCACATCTGCTCAGCCCTGGATGTGTTGGATGATGCAGCTTCCGGGCTCAGGATCTTCCAATGTCAAAATTCTCTGAGTCGGTTCTAGCTCAACAGCCTTGTGAACAAGACAGTATTATCCTGATGCCCAGTTTGCTGCTGAGAAGACTGAGGTTTAAAGAGCTGAAGGAAACTGTAGCCTCAGGGACCCTAAGTGTGGCCCTGGAGAGAGAATGCAGGTCTCTGGGCAGGCAGCCCAGGAGGCGGGTGCGAGGAAGGCGCTGGAACGGGCATTCCCCCCGGGCTGAGTCTCCCCCTTGCTTCCCAGGTCTGCGGAATCATCCAGAATCCTCATCCCCGAGGCTCTGAAAAGCAGCCAGATTCCTCCCTGGGCTGCCTCGCTCCCCCCACATTGATCCCCAGCTTTTCGAGGGTGATAGGCCAGACCTTTTAATTGCGTTATTACATCTTTATGGCCCCTCATTGAGGAGGTCTCCTCCGCCGGGCAGCCGGGCACCGGAATTTATATGCGGAACTGAAACATTTATTGGAATCATATCGATAAAGGCATATTGAGAAAGGCCTGAGGATCCTCGGCCCAGCCTGGGGTCCCTAGGAGGCGGGGGACCAGGCGGGTCAAAAGACTCGGAGGACAGAGTTGGTCACTGGTGAGATACGAGGGCCAGTGCCCCCCCTGCCCTGCCCAACCCGGACATATTTCCTCTTTTGTCCACCCGGGAGGCCCTGGAGGGACAGAGGGAGCGGGAGGGGTGGGGGCAGGGGCTGGGATCTCTAGAGAAGCCAGATTCCAGGTCCGTGGGGAAGCTGGGGTTGAAGCCAGCGTGGCGCTGAGAGGGGGGACCTTCAGGGAAAGGCTCTGTGTTTGTCACCTTCGCCCTGCTGTGACCAAAGGACCCGACAAGAACAATTAGAGGGTGAAAGATTTATTTGGGCTCCAGGTTTCGAAGGTCTCAGTCCACAGACAGCCAACACCACGGCTCTGGGGACAAGAGAGCAGCTCAGGACATGGCGGTCAGGAGGTAGAGGGAGCTCCACTCACCAGGGACCATGTCTATCCCCAGTGTCACCACACCAGTGACCCTCCTCCTCCAGCCACACCCTACCTGCCTGCAGTTACTACCCAGTGAATCCATATCAGTGGATTAATCCACTGATGAGGTTACAACTCTCATGACCTCATCGTGTCACCTGTAAACTCTCTAGCAAGGTCTCCTATAAGAGCTTTGGGGGGACACCTTATATCAAACCACAAGGGTGCCTCGTGAACCCTGATGTTCCGCAGAAGCCATGAAGCCACAGAGCGTAGACTTTTCATGGAGCCTCCCGACTGCACGTGGGTATGTAACAGGCATTTCACGCTTAGCGGGCCCCACCCGGGAGGGACCTCCCCCCTCTGTCTGCAGCTGTGTTCACCTCGGGTAACACGAGTCTCACAGGTCGGGAATCCTTGAAACCGTCTTTTCCCTCCTACCTTTATTCTGCCCACCGCCAATACTTCAGACTCTACTTTTTCTTCTTCTTTTTTCTTTTTTGGTAGCAGCAATTGAACTCAGGGGCCCTCGGCCACGGAGCCATATCCCCAGCCCTATTTTGTATTTTATTTAGAGTCAGGGTCTCACTGTTGCTTAGTTGCCTCGCTATTGCTGAGACGGGCTTTGAACTCACGATCCTCCTGCCTCAGCCTCCTGAGCCACTGGGATGACAGGTGTGCGCCACCGCAATCAGCTCTACTTTAAAAATATTTGGAAACTCTGACCTTCTTACGTCTCCACCGTTTTATTCCCGGGTGAACACTTCATCAACTCTCCTTGGATGATTTATCCTTGGAATGAAAGTTTTGGTTCACCGTCTTCTCGCTAAGATCTGCCCTGATCGCCCCATTGAAAGTCACAATCTACTGTCTGACCCTGCTCTGTTTGGCTTTGACCATCTAATAAACATTAGAATTCGTTAGTAGTGCTAGCTACATCTCCCACCAGAGTGCAAATCCCTTGAGGGCAAGGACTTTTATCTGTGTTCTTCATGGCCATGTTTCTGGCCCTGGGAACAGTATCCAGCAGATAGTAGGTGCTCAATAAATCTACGTTTAATGCATTCATGAATGGATTTGGTTGGAGCCAGGTCCGGAGGGGGCCTTCGCTGCTGCAGAGGGGGTTCAGGCCGTACCCTGAGCTCTGATTTCCACCCTGCATGAGACTGCATTAGCAGAGTCCTCAGCACGTCTAAAGCAATCAGCGAGCCTTCCCGGAGCTCTGAATTAGTAATATCACGCGCCATGGAGTCGACCCTAAATGGAGAATTTGGAAGAGGAATAGCTCAGGGGTTAATTTGAATGTATTTCCATGTCTCAAAATCAGCACATTGTAGGAAAAAGGAAATCTGCTTAGCATAGTAAATGGTATTTGATGCGTAGCCTCTTTCTTCACGCACGACCCGGGGTCATCTGTCTCCTTGATTTTGAGAACATCCCGGTGCTAAGACAGGGCAGGGTGCCACGTTAATTGGTGGCACTAATTAGACCCTGGTTCCTGAACCTTCTGGGGCATCAGCCATAATACTTTGGTTGGCGTTGTAACTGGTCACTGTCTTTCTAAAGCACTTCTACTTTTGATGACAGATGGTGGCCCACGGCCGAATGCTACTCCAGGAATCTCTTCTCAGGAAGGGGAGAGAAGATGAGCGTTTCCGGGCTTGGATCCCATCTAGCAATGGGTCAGACGTCTTGGGGTGTGCGTCCTGCTTCGGCTGCTCACTTGCTGCGTGAACTTGAACTAGACCTTCACCACGCTGGGCTCAATGGCCTCATCTGTGAAATGGGTATGATACAGCTCGATCCCCTGAGTTCTGGGGAAGAGAGAGAGGTTGTCATTCCCTGAACAGGGATGTGGAGTGGCACAGGCTAGGTACGTCATGCCGTCACCCAGCTGCCGTCTGAGGAATCTTTGGCTGGGCGTCTGAATGCGTGAATGGCTGCAGAATGAACAGGCACAAATCAGAGGTGATAGGGACAGAGAGTGCATTGAATGAAGAAAGATCCGAGGACTCAGGGCTGCTTGACTCTTCCACATTAAAACTGCACAGTCTACTCGTGAGGAATTCCAAATTGAAGAATCCTAACACGTCACGGCATCATAGAATCAAGATCCAGAGAGGGAAAGGGATGGGGCCAAGCACCCACAGCAAGTGTGAAGGTTAGGGCTGAGGTTGAACAGGTGCCTTCATCCCTCAATGTCCCGGGCCCCTCCTCTCCATGGGTCCCCTTCTTGAAATACTCAGGAGGGAGGGCCAGAGTCCTAACCTGGGGTTCCAACAGGGAGCTCAGGAGGCAGAGGAAGAAAATAAACCCTGTTCTGAATTCCACTCCCACATCCACCGGAGGCCTGAGAACCCCCCCACCAAGGATGAACAGGGCGAATCTCTCGGGGGTCAGGGAGATGCGAGGGAAGGAGGGCACCATAATGACCAAGGGTCAGCAATAATTGTGGTGGGTGCTCAGGGCAGTAGGCGCTGTTGCTGCCGAGGGTCCCTTGGACCCTGGTCAGTGTGGCTCCATAGACAGCTCAGCCCACAGCTGCTGCCAGTTCTGGGGTTGCCTCAGGATGGCCAGAGGGTGGGCACCCCAGAAATGGAGCTGCATTATGAGCCACTCTAGTGTAGATAGCCATCCATCCATTCATTCATTTGTTCCTTCATGCAACACATTCTAAACTGGCTGCATGTTGAGCTTCTCTGAGGCACTGGGTGGAGCCGTGGCCTGCTCATCTCTATGTGAGATGATCCCAGGCAGTGATGGATTCTTTGAAGGAAGTCACATAAGACAGGGGACGGGGTAGGTGGACAGACTGTCTTACTGAGGCTGAATGAACTTCTTTTCTGAGAACGAAACAGCGGTGCCAAGGCCCAGAGGAATGGAAGGAACTAGGCTTGTGGGCCCAGGCAAGGATACTCCAGGAAGAGAGAGTAGCATGTGCAAAGGCCCTGAGGTGGAAATGAGCATGGGCCTGGAAGAGAGTGGTGGGCAGAAGCTGGGTCATGCAGCAACTTTATAGAGTTAAGAAGCTGAATTTGTCTAAGTGATAAGGCCACAGGAAAAGGATCCGCCTTCCCTTTTCAGCGAGAAGATTTCAGCAATGAAGCCGGCCTGGAGGAAGGACAGTCTTTGTGCTGGAGTCTGGCAGACAAATCGAGAGCAGGAGGCCCAGGAGAAGGTGCATGGGACATTCAAGGGCATCCTTAGGTTCAGGTTCACCTACACTCTATACCCTTGGCTGAGCCCCACGTGTCTGTGATGCCAGATGTGTTATGAGAAAACTAGGTGGTCTGATCCCTTACACTTTGGAGGCTAAATTGTAGATTTCCGCCCAGCGACGTCCTGGGACCTCTGAAGACGCGGACTCCGCTGTGTGATTTTGGGGAAACTGAGCGCCGTCAACAGTCCCAAAAGCCTAGAAGGAGGGAGACAGCGGTGACTTATGGAGTGGCACCACCTGGCCACACAGCTCTTGGATGCAGAGCGCCCACGGCTTTGCAGGGCCGCGTTGGGGAACGCGGGTGGACACACCCGGGGAGCTCCACCGCGCATGCGCACACAGGAGCTGAAGCTAAGCGCCAAGGAGGCCCCAGCTGCGTCTCTGTGCTCCGAGTTCCCAGCACCTGGCGCCTGGTGAGCGCTCAATAAACATTTGCAGAACGAATGAATACATGTGTGCTCATGTGTAAAAGTTAAAGTTCTCTGTTTTCTCACTTAACAATCTGTTATTGGAGCTTTCTGTCCGGGAAATACAGCGAGAAAATACTTGGTATCACCAGATCCACCCCCGGTTTCCTTTCTTGATTTATTTTTAAGTTTTATCGATGAACACGTGCGTGTGGGAAAGCACACACGTCCTCGGTGTCCCCCGCGGGGACTTTGTACAGGCCCCACACCCGGGCAACCTCGTTCTGGATCAAGGGTCGGAATCAGCCCGGTGCCCGCGGGCGCCCCCACGCGCCCGGTCAGGGACCGACCTCCGTGGGCAACTGAGCCGCCCGGTGCTCCTGACTTTGCACTTGATACAAATCTGCGTGTGCAACAGGTCCTCATCGGTGGCATCTTCTTGCACTCAACCCGTGTTTGTGGAAATCGCCCACGTTTCTCAGGAACAGTGTGGGCTGTTTACTTTCATTGTTCTGCTGCAGGAGTTGGCAGGTTTGCTCTGGAGACATCCAGAGAGCAAATGCTTTAGGCGCCCTGGGTGTCGCTGTCTCCCTGGCGACTGCTGATGCAGCTGGGAGGGCCGGGATCTGCCACAGGCACGGATGAAGGGACACACGCGGCTGTGTGCCAATAAAACTTTATGTGCAGGACAGGGAGTGACGGGCCTGGGCCGCGGGGGCATCTGCCAACCCTGACGTGCGGTCTGCCTTTCTGGGGTCATGGCATATAATTTATCCATGACCTGTTGCTGGACATTTGGGTCGTTCTCAGTTTCAGGGGTCCCAAAGGGGGCTGCGCGTGCCCTCCTGTGCAGAGAGGAGTTGGGTGGTGTCCTGGTGGGGGGTGTCTGAGTCACCGAGTTGGCACGTGCGCAGATTTAGAAGCGGACACTCAACAAGCAATTGCAGCTCTGCTGGTTATTAATTAGATGGGCTTTCCTGATGCCATCCCGTGCAATGTTCTTCTTGATTATTTGATTTTGGCAGCGCTGGAGGCGGAACCCAGGGCCCTGTGCAGGCTGGGCAAGGGCCTGCTGCCGCCTTAGCCCCTGTTCTCCTCACTTTCTGCGGGCTGCTCCTCGGGTCTGCACCTTGAGCCGTCTCCCCTAGCTACTGTGCCCTGGATCTGTCCTTGGAGGCTGCCCCTTCACTGGAGGGACACAGGGTGGACAGCCACCTCCTCTCCTGAAGCATGGCTGATCCAGGTCACAACGTGGAAGTCGGGGGCAGCCACCAGAGGACCCAGTCCCAGCCCCAAGAACTCCCTTTGGTCAGAGGTTTGCCAAGCTACAATCGCCCCTCGTTTCTTTAGCCCCCCCCACACACCTTTTTCCAGCTGCTGCTTCCTTGACCAGAGCTGCCCACATCCCGTGGCCAGCCAACGGAGCCTTCCCCATAGAGTGGAAGAAAGCTTGTGTCTTCATGCTTGGCAAGAGCCACTGAACTGCTTCTGAACAAGGTGACCTGGGGAGTGACCCTGATGTCCCTTTGAAGACCTCTGACCCAACCCCTCTGAACAGCCAGCCCAGAGCTCAGATTGGGATCTCGCTCCTTTTTCTTAAACACCAGTCCCTGTGGGACCCGTGTGGTGGCAGCCTGTGATACCATGGAGGATCAGACATACGCTGGCATTCAAATTTCACTGTGTCATCTACTTCCTGTGACTCTGGGCAGGTCACTTCCTGGGATTTATTTATTTTTATTTTTTAGAGAGAGAGAGAGAGAGAGAGAGAATTTTAATATTTATTTTTTAGTTCTCGGCGGACACAACATCTTTGTTTGTATGTGGTGCTGAGGATCGAACCCAGGCCGCACGCATGCCAGGTGAGCGCGCATGCCAGGTGAGCCACATCCCCAGCCCTCTTCCTGGGATTTAATTGCTAAGTATCATCTCATTTAATTCTCCCAGATCAAACAATGAAGCAGGTACTCTCATTATTCCCAATTTACAGATCAGGAAACTGAGGTTTAGCGGTATCAAGGACTCGCTTGGGGACACAGAGGCCCCATCCAAGTCCCGAAATCAACTTTAAAGACCACCTGTTGCTCTGCAGCCCCAGGCCCAGCTCTGCAGCCCCAGCAGGGTCCCTTTGGAAACATCACCACTTTGTGTTTTGGGAGCCTGAGCTTGGCTGGTCAGGAACAATCTCCTTCTCTTGGAGATGTGAGTCAATCTTGGACTCAGTTGTATGGAAAAAGTAACTTTCTTCCAAATCCTTGTAATCAGACCGTCAGTTCGAGTCAGCGCTGAGGACAAAATATTGAGGTCTTTTGAGGAGATGGCAGCTCGTTAGTAAATGGAGGTATGCAATTTCTAGAATTTTCTCTGCAATGTACTTGCTGTTTCAAATTTCTAACAAGTGGCTCATGGTTTGAGTGTTGGCATGGGATGGGATTTTCATGCCACAGGTCATCTCTGGGCTGATGAACTCCACTGATGTTGAGCCCCGAGTCTGCCAGAAATGAAACTGATGTTTAAAAATGTGTTTCCATTTCCTCTGAAATTTAAAAAAAAATTTTTTTGGTACCAGGGACTGAACCCAGGGGTGCTTAACAGCTGAGTCACATCCCCAGCCCTTTTTATTTTTTTAGTTTGAGATAGAGCCCACTAAGTTACTCAGGGCCTCACCAAGTTGCTGAGGCTGGCCTTGAACTTTCGATCTTCTTTCCTTGGCCTCCTGAGTCACTGGGATTATAGGCATGCGCCACTGCGCCCAGCTGAAAAAAAAAATGATTGAAAAGATTGAAGTTACATGATATTTATTAAATGGAAGAGACAAGGCTCCACTGGTCCTCCATGAGCTGTCCACCATTTGCATGGTGGTGTTAGGTTCTGCCAATTAACTGGATCGAGTGTGCTTAGTACTGTGGTTGGCGCCATTTGGCAAGGATGGTATTTACCTGTGGAAGTGAACAGGTGGATCTCTGGCCGGGCAGTTCATGAACTCACTGGGTTTAAAACTGTCAAGAACATCGGAGGTCAAAGTTCCTCCAGGTGACCTGCCTAGATGATCTTCTCTGAGCACAGAAGGGGCCATTGCTGTACCTGGATGCTGGAGAAGAACCAAGCTGGCACCCCACAGGGCCCTGAACAGGTGAGGTTCCGAGTGGCAGGTCCTGGAGCCACTTGGACACCAAACCCACAGCTCAGAAAGAGTCTGAAACTGCAGAGTGACCTCCGATCCCAGAACACCAAAGGACCCCATGTCAAAGACCCTGAGCTTAAGAACACACAACTGTCCCACTGTGGTTCCAGAGCGGGAAAGAGCCTACGGATGGAGAAGCGGGGATCACAGCTGCGGGGTGCAATTCCTGTCTCCACTTACCGTTTTCCCAGTGGGACTTTGTGACATACCCCTGTCTGTAAATGAAGCATTTCTCAGATGCTGGGGATAGACCGCCAGCCAGGGGGTGGGCTAACCTCTGCCCACGGGTCTTGTAGGGACTTGGGGGTAGGTAGGGAGCGAGGCAGGGACAACCCCACCAAGGATCGCTCCGACCACCAGCCTTGGGAAGCCGAAGCTGTGCACCCACCTGCCACCTGGGCTGCCTACAGGCTGGTGCCAGAGAGCGATTCCTGGCTTCCTGGGATCCACTGCTGCCTGCGATCCGGGCCTGGGCTAATGAGCAGCCGGGCGGTGGATAAGGTGTGGAGCTGCCATCCATCGGGGCCACGCTCCCCGCCAATGTCTAGAGCTTAATAATTGCTTCCTCGCTCCTGCCGCATTGGGGTTCAAGAGCCGCGCCAGCCCCTCCAGCTGCATTATGCAAATCGGGCGCGCTGCATTCCCGGGGCAGATAGAATATGCAAATTTATGGAGGTGGCGGAGGCTGCTTAAGACAGAAGATTTCTCAATGATGAAATTAGATTTTCTGGAAAGAGGTTTGCGAGGACCTGTCTCCGTTCCTCTGCCTCTTGCTGTGTTGTCGCCACCAAACCGGTGCTCTGGGAAATAATTAACTGAATTACAGGCTCAAACCTACTTATAGGGGAAAAAAAAAAGGAGGAAGGGAAGAAGAATTGGACCAGGTTTTGCGAGGCCACAACAAATCCATACTTTGTGGAACATGTCAACAGAAATGCAGGCTGGGAGGGAGAGGGAGGAGGGAGGGAGGGGAAAGGGAGGGGGAGGGGAGGAGGGAGGAAGGGCAGATGGAGGCGGAGCTTGCAGCCCTGCTTAGCAGGAGAAATTGACGCAGGGCGAAGAGGGCTTCACCGGCATCCCCTGCCTTTGCTCCGGATCTGCAGAGCCTCTGGGTGGGGGGACCAAGGGGAGCCCACACAGAGCCCTGTGCTCCCGTGTCTGCACCAAGCCTAGTTCTGAAGCTTGCATCTGCTTGATATTGCCAGCCTCTTGTGATTCTGATAAAAGTCCTCCTGTCTTCTAAAACATAAAATGGTCCATCTAGACCAGAAGTTCTCAAACTCGACCTGCGCCAGACCTTCCAGGGGGCTTGTTAAACACAGGTGGCTCAGTAGGGCTCCCCAGGGTGTCTCAGAGCCTGCCTGTCTGGGGGTTTTGGATAATTTGCATTTCAGACAAGGTCACTGGGGAGGGCTGCTGTCACTGGCTGAGTCTTCTTTTGACAGATGCGGGAAACTGAGGCCCCAAGAGCTCAGCGGCTTGCCTGATGTCACACTGCGGTGTCCAGGGCACAGATATGCCTCTTCTGTCCTCGTGGTCTTGCTCACTGTCATCACCTTCATCTCCAGGGTCATTTGCTGGACACTTTCAAAATGCCAGGCTCTGGGCTGGGAGCCGGGACACTGCATTCCGTCCCCCACCATGGTTGTATGTGGGGACTTCACCATCATTCCAGGTGAGGGTCCCTAGGCTCAGCTTCAGGCTCTTGTCTCGTGAGCTTCAGGTTTCTCACCTGTCAGTGGGGAGTTCTGACCCCTCCAGATGTTGCGGGATCACATGAGAAGTTACGGTCACCACCGGGAGCACGGAGTCCGGCACCTGGCAGAGGCTCTGATATGAGATAGGGTAGGAGTTATTATTCTAGTGCTTACTTTTCATCAAATTTTGGAAATTAGGAAATAAGAGTGGAGTGGGAGTGAGCTTTGGTTGGGGAACACCAGTGACCTCTGTTTTGGTCCTCAGCTCTGGGTTCACCTGCTGTGAGACTTGGGAGCACATCCTTCACCCTCTGTAAGCCACAACTTTTGCAAAAAGGAGTAGATAAAACTTAGTGGCCCCAGGGCCTTTCTTAGCTGTATAATTCCAGGTACCATAATTCCAAGTTTCTGGTCTCCACATGTCCCAATGCAGCTATCCTCTGCTCTTGGACTGTTTGATAACCAGCCTCCCCTTTGGCCTCCCTGCCTCTGTCCTCACTCAAGCCAATCCACCTTTCAAATATTCTCAAATGACAACCTATGCTCTCCTGCTCAAACTCTCCATGGCTCCCTATTTCCCTTGCATGGATCAAGTCCAACCATCTAGGTTGGCACCTAAACTCCTTTATGTTCTGGATCCTCTAAACCCCTCACCTCCTCTTCTACTTTATTTTCTGATGATATAGGAAAAGTCTGCTAGGCCTCCGGCAGCATATTCTCTCCTGCTTTTCTGCCTGCCTGGGGCTCCCTCCTTTACCTTCCTCTCTTCATGGACAAACTTTGACCTTCAGTGCTCAGCTCACATACTGTGCTCTGAAAGCCTCCCCTCGCCTCCTTCCTTCCTGTGCCCAACTCCAGCCCATGCTGCCTGTGGGAATCTCACTCCATGCTTAACCGTTGGCATTGTAAGGACCTGCGGACTTCCCTGTCTCATCCACTGGTCAGTAACTTGTCGCAGGAAGAGACAACCTTTCTGGGGGCTTTGGGGAAATTTCCTGTTTCATTGTTTGCTTGATCTGCTACCTGAAAGCTACACGAGTGCAGGGTTCATATATTTTCTTTGCCACTGTAATTGTGGCGCTTATTACCATGCCCGGCACATAGTAGATGTTCAATCCTTGATATAATAAATCTGAAATCTCTGCTCATTTTCACAGATTTCTTATTAACTATTATATCCCTGCTGCCTATCAAAGTGTCTGGCATGGAAATGCTCAGGAAATGTTTGCTGAATGAACAAATACCTGAATAAAATGAATGACTTCATCTATAACTGTATCAGTCAGCTGTTGCTGCATAACAAACAGCCACTAAATCTCAGTTGCATCCACAATAAGCATCTATTTCCCACCTGACTTTATTCTGCAAACTCCCTGGGGAAAAAAAATGCATCTGGGGCATCTCTGAGCAGCAGATTGTGTCTGGTGCAGCTACACCCATCTGTCCTGGAACAACCAGCCTGGCTCGGACGTGTTTTTGTCACAGCCGGCTCAGAGGTACATGAGAAAAAGTGGAAGCATCAGGTCTATTAAGGTCTCATCCCAGAAGCAGCCCACTGTTCCTTCTGTCCATATGCCATTGGACATTGTTGGTCAAGTTCAATGTCAAAGCAGAGGATGCGCCTGCAGAAGACCTGCAGAGTTCCACCACGGATAAATGGAGGGTGAAGGATCGCAGCATTCAGTTGACTCCAAGAATCAACCCCAGCACCAAGGCCAGAGAGTTCTTGGAACACGAGCACCCTCCACCATGACTGTTAGACAAAGTGATCCCCCCATAGACCACAGAGTGCCGCGCCCCCCTGTTTAAAAGCCTAGCATATCTTTGCATTCCAGCATTGGATGCGCTCCTTCCCCGCCCACCCTGTCATTTCCAGTGATTTCCCCAAGTCCTCATTCAACCATCTCGAGGTCTCAGCCCACGGGCATTGCCCTGCTGGGTGAGGCAGGTCACAGTGACCCCCAGCCAGTGCCGAGGCCTCCTGCTCCCACCCTTCCCTGGGCCCGCGGTCCAGGTTGCCAGGTCCCCCTGATGTTTAATGCATGAGCTCCGCATCCTCCTGCAGCCGCTGCAGACAGATTCTCTCAGCGTGGGCTCGGCCAGGAAATCAGAGTCTGCACTAGGCAGCCCCGCCCCTCGGGTGGTCGCCGCGCGCCCTGTTTCCCGTTCTGTCATCTCTTTTATTAATGTGCCGGAGGCAAGGAAAAACTGCATCTGTAATTTCCCCTTAATGGCTGGTGGAACTTCTTTTGGCTTTCTTTCTGAGCGTTTGTTTGTGGCGCGTGCGCACACCCGGGTCAGGATGGGGTAAGTGGCAAGACGTGGGTGTGGCAGCACAGAGAGCCTTGCAGTGTTTAAGCAGGTCAGGACCTGAGTCCCAGAGCTGTCTCCCTGTGTTCCCAGAGCCCTGGGGTTCCTTAAAATACCAGCGGGGAGAGCTGCAGGGTGAGAAGGAGTGGGGTTGGTGACAGACCCCAGCCGCACCCCGACCTTGCTTCAGCCAGAGCCTGTTCCCACCTGCTGTGCACACCCCAGGCCTCACAAGGTTTCTGGGCTTTGCCCTACAAAATGTGCTCTCCTACTCACCAACCCTTGAGCCAATGAGGCTGAGGCGTTTTGTAGGATGCTTGGGTGAGGACGCGGAGTAACTTGCAATTTTGAGACTTAACTAGGACTTTTTTTTTTTTTTTTTGGCAAATACAGTGGACTTTTTTTTTCAGATCCCTTTGTGAGTCTATGGGAGGAAAGAAAGGAATTGGTGCTTACTGCTTTTTGTTTTGTTTTTTAGTGCAAGAATCCTCATTTCCTCTATCTTTGATTTCACAGAAATGGACACCAAGTTTCAGAGACCCTGAGTTGGAGGGTAGGGGGTAGGGTGGATTCAGTTGCTGTCACCTGATTCAAAATGATGTGTATTTATCTATCTATCTATCTATCTATCTATTTATTTATTTATTTATGTCTGCAAACAAGCTATAGCTCAGGATGCCCAGCGTCTTTGCAAAATAGTTTGATGGGTGACTTTCGCTCTAGCTGTTGACGTGGATGCTTGTACTAACAGGAAAAAGCGACGGTGTGTGTGGGGGTAGGGGTGCAGGCTCATTCCTTGCCCCATAGGACCTGTAGGCATATAATCTAACCGAAGCTTCATCACCGGGGGAAAATAATTATATTTTTTTTTCATGATAGATGAGGAAACTGAGGTTTTAGATGAGTAAGTGACCTCTTCAAAGATGTTTGTCCAAGACATAGAAGAAACGGGATTCAAACTCAAGTTTACCTTATGCTAAAGATCCTGATGGACTTTAAGAGCCAGAAATATTTAAATGATGGTGCCTGATGACAGTGTCCACAACTGCTGCCAGATATTGAAATGTTTGTCCTGAGTCAGCATATGCCCAATGCTTTACATGCAGGGTGGCTAGGTACAGTTGTGCAGGGTGTGCACTGCAGAATAACTCCCAACCAATGAGTCTTTAGGCTTCTCTGCAGCCCCTGATAGAAGGCAGCATCCACCTGGAGGAAGGGGAAGCCACTCTCTCACCACTGTGCCAGTGGGGAATGCCTTTCCCAAATTCTCACAAAGGCCCCCTGGGCAAGCTGCCATCCTGTTTATGCCTATAAGCTCCCACCCCCGGCCTTTGGGGTAGCTTTTTTAGCATACCCACCTTAAAGATGAAGAAACCAAGGCACAGGCGAGTGAGGCTTCTTGCTCTTTCAGTGATGGAACTCAACCCCGAATCCAAGGTTGTCATGCTCAGAGTCTAAAACACAGGAATCTACAGCGATACCTGCCCACATGTCCCCCCACCACCAAGGCTCTAGGGATAGAATCTGGGATGCAAGGTTTAGGGGCTCCTGGAAGGAGGTGTCCTCCGGCCTGGTAAAGAAATTAAGTAGAATCCTAGGACAGCTAGTGGCAGCTGGGGACATATCCAGTTATGCTGTCTCAGTCTCTGGACCGTGTCCCTAAGGCCCCTCCCCACCAGCCCACTCCCCAGACGAGAGCACCTGAGGGAACAGAAGACCCCCAGGTTGTGTGCATCCCACCCTCCCGTCCCCTCCCCCTGCCGGGTCCCTCTCTCTGGGAGAACCTAGATCAGGCGAAGACTCCCTGGTGATAAATCGGTAAAGAAGACTGTCAGGCAGTGTCCCAGGATCAATGATTCATCTTGAGGGGCCCCTGAGGTGGCTCGAGGAATTGAAAAATAAAGAGAAAATAATTCACAATTTGCTGTTTACACATAATCAAGGTGTAGGGGGGGAAGAGGAATGTCAGGGCTCCCGGTTTCCCACGTCTTATTTTAATGGTCCCCTAAATCAACACACCAGAGAGAGAAAAATGTGGGGGGAGGAAATTGCTGGGTGTGTTTGACTTAGGGAATGAGGGTGTTCTGTGAGCACAAAGCTGCAGCCAAAGAGGGGGCGAGGGAGGCCCTGTCCCCCCACTCCAAAAGAGCAGGCCCAGGGCTCTTCCTGCCAGGCCACAGGCAGGGGGACCTCGGTCCTCGTGGGGATCTTCCTGGAGGCCAGGTAGTCCACTGGCCGCTCATTTTGCAGGTGGGGACGTGGCTGTCCGAGAGGTGCGGTCTCCTTGTCCACGCACATGGAGCCTGCACACTGGGACCAGCCACCCAGCCGGGCCATGCTGGAGCCCAGGATTTGTTTGAACCCAAGGTTCAGGGTCCCCCTGAGTTTTGGGGGTCGGTTGTTTATTGAAGAACCAGGAGGGGGCTTCCAACGGGCGCCTCCTCTAGAGAGCAGAGCCATGGGGCTCCCTGCAGCCGCCCCCCACTAGGGAGACTGAAGTAACTGGTGAAGTGGGAGAGTCTTGGGGATGAAGGGGCCCTCAGGGAGGGGGCAGTGACGGTGACAGCGAGGGCCACCTGGGGCCACCCAGGAATGTCCTCGGCTCTGGGTCCTGCGGAGTTCCTTTTTCTGTCCCTGGGCCTCTTTCAGACCTCAGGTGTCTCTGGCCAGCTCCTCCCTTCTTTTCCTCCAGCTGCTCTTGAACTTGAAGACACCAAGGTGGCCTCTTTCTTTCGGTGCCGCTTTCTCTTCCATTGTCGCCTACTGTCTGCTCTATGCCTATTGGCTTAGGACAACCGTTCCTGGACCCCCTGAGACCTGGAAGGTTGACCTAGGCCCGCCCCAGAGGCGAGGCAGATATGGTGACCTCAGCCCCGATTTATAAACTAAGACCCGAGGCCCAGCGTCAGGTTCTGGTGCAAAGTAGAAGAGCCCCGGGGACCCCTGGCAGCCACCTGGCCTCTTCAGCAGGGGACCCTGGCCCCTCTCTTTGTTCTCTCTCTGCTACCAACTCTCCGAGCTGTGTGCAATTAACACCCCCCCCCCACCCCGCGCCCACATTTGCATGAAGCCCGCAGACCCGGGGGCTCCTGGCTGGGGGAACAGGGGCGCCAAATGCAGCTCGCATGTTTCGGGGAAGGCGCGCATCCGTCGCGGCCGGTCTCTGCCAACTGTGCCATACGCACCAGAAGTACATATATTCCGCGTGAATTTCCTTAATCTCCTCACAGCTTTCCCTTCCCGTGGCCTCTGCGGGCGCACTTCCCAAATGACTTGTCTTCTGGCTGCTACAGCAGACTGCTCCCCCTCCTGTCCCCTCAGCTACCACAGTGACCAGCCGGGTGTCCACCTGGTCCCTCCTCCCCGATGTCCGGCCCAGTCCCGAGCAGGTGGCATCTTAGGTGGCCCTTTCAACACCCTGAGGGCCAGGCTTCTCTCCCTGGCTCCATTTTACAGGTGAGAAAAATGAGGCTTCAAGGTGAAGTGCGCAGTGCCGGGCTGCGCTCAAGCTGCTGAACAGCATTGGTGGCCGCTGCCCTCTAACTGCCCTGGGTGGCCCCATCCGGCACAGCGATGGCCACAACACAGAGGAGAGGCCTTGTGTTGGAGGCCCCGAGGGTGGCCACAGAGGGAGTGCCCGTTCCCGCCTGTCGTGGTGCGGGTTTCTGTCTGTGTGAACTTGGGGGGTGTCTGAGGCTTCCCGAGCCTGCGTCTAGTTGGGAAAATGTGGGTGCACTTGTACATGGCCACCTGGTGAGTGGGCCGTGGAGATGGATACCGAATGTCCAGCCACGCACTCACTCGAGTGGGGTGACCCCAATCTCATGGAAGAGCCCGTGTTGGTGTCCGACGCTCACGGCTCCTGCAGGTCAAGCCCTGTGGGTCCTTTCCACCATCCACACCCACCACCGCCATCTTGCATCCCCAACTTTGGCCAGCAGGAGCCCCTCGCTGGTCTCCACAGAGACCCCACCATGTCTCACATTTCTCTATTTTCCCGAGGCTCCCTCTGCCCACCCAGAGCTGGCTCGCCCCTGCCGAGCAGCTCCCAGCTCTGCCCCTGGCAGGTGGGTCTCGCTCCCTCCTTGGACATGGCCTTGGGTTTTAGTGGGTTTCGTCCTGACATCCTTCTGGGGGCCAGGATGGAGGTTTGGCCACACCTTGAGGACATGTTCCCACTCTTGGGTTTTTCCTTGTGTGGTCAGCTGCCCACAGCTCTGGGTCCTCCCTCGGCGGAGTCAACCAGGTGCAGATGAGAAATATTTGGGGGAAAAAAAAAACCACACTGTGCAGAACAGTACAGACTTTTCCAACTTGTCGTTATTCCCTAAATAATACAAGATAACAACTATTTGCACAGCAATGACATCACATCCGTATTTTAAGTCACTTAGCAGTGATTTAATGTACAAGGGAGGCTGTCTCTAGGTTATAGGCAAACGTGACCCCATTTCATTTAAGGGAGTTGAGCGTCCTTGGGGTGTGGGGTCCATGGAGGGTCCTGCAATCAGTCCCCTGCAGATGCCAAGGATGATTCCACTTACAGGCTGCTCACTGGAGAGAGTGCTGGATCCCTGAGAGACTGTATGGGACAAGCCACCCCAGCCTGTGTCAGACAGGACAGGACACAAACAAAAGAGGAGAAACCAAGCTCCGGTTCTCTAACAAGCTGTGGCGAGGGAAAGATGGGGAGGGGCTGGGGACGTCCTCCAGAGTGCCCACGACCTTCCATCTCTGGGCTCGTGTGTTCCTTTGGTGCATGAGTTCTGTGTTCCCAGTCTCTGTCACCTCTGTGGAGGCGGGTCACGTTCAATAAGAATGCAGTACTTACTGTGGAGGGTGGCTTAGGACCACAGCAAAGCACCACAAAAATGAGAACCTTGCCCAGCTCTGCATCTCCAGGTGTCTTCCAGCCACATTTTGGTTAAGGTTGGATCAGCGAACTTTCTCTGCACAGAGTGGAGGAATCCAGAGGTGGAGTCTGTTTTCGCCATGGGACCCTCTTCCAAAGCACCTAAGAGAGCCTTGAATTTCAAAGCTCTTCAGTAAATATGTTGACCCTAATGTACTTGGGTTTATCTATTGCGGCTGAGACAGTGATTTGAGTGCCCCAACCCTTTTGGTTTTTCTCCTGGACACACAGGAAGACTACATTTCCCAACTTTCCTTGCTCTGGAGCAAGGTCACATGAGCAAGTTCTGGCCAATGGGATGGGGGTAGAAGTGATGTCAGCCCATTTGTATGCCTGACCACAGCGCCTCCTGAGCAATTTTTCATATGCTCTTTGTGGATCTCTTTAGAGGAACTCAAGTCCCAAAGGATGATGGAACCACCTAGATGGAAGGAACTCTGGCACCCTGAATGGCTGTGTGTGGCAATGCTGCATTTGACAGTGCCACAGCGTTAAATAGATCTTTGTTATAGTGAACCATTGAGAACTGGAGCTTGTTACAGCATCTAAACTGCCCTCATACATCTAACTAAAATAGATCTTTCTTCTCATCCCCGGATTACTCTAGACAAATGTAAGGCCATTTAAAAATATATTTTTAAACTGAAATTAAAGAAAGAAAAAAGTAGAAGAATATATGTAGAAATGCAAAATAGGGCCACTCACAACACTCATAAATTTGTATTCTGAAACCAACACCCCAACTATGTGTGGATCAAAAGTTTAGCTCTGAGCTCTCTAGCAGCCAAGGTGAAAAGGAAAGGAAGACATGTTCAACTACATACTTCCCCAAGTCCTTGAGATAAATCAGAATCACTTGCTCAGGACAAAGAGAGTATCGATTACCAGTTTTTCTTGACTTGATATTGTCCTGAAAAATGACCAGACTGTAACGGCACAACCTTCAAAACCACCCGCCCTTTTTCTGCAGAGCAACCCTTTCCCCGTGCAAAGCTTCTTGCACCTTGCACAGTGGCTCTCGGGTTTCTGTCGGCCCCTTTTCCTTGAGAGAAGAGACCCACTTCTTCATTGGGCTTCCGTGGCTCAACGTGGTGTGTGGTGCATGATGGGAGCACACAGTCCATGTGTGCAGGAGTGTGCACGCTGTGTGAGTGTGTCAGGCTCGAGCCCTGGGACTCTGCCCTGGGATTACGTGTGTGTTTTACGGTGGCAGTGTGTGTATTGTATGTGTATTGAGTGTGTGTATTTTGCATTGAGTGCATAATTTGTATGTGTGTGCCTTGTGTGTGCATTGTTTTTGTGTCACATTGTGTTTGTGGCGTATGTGTGGCGTGCTCTTGTTTGATTTTATTCTGGTGACGTGAAGCCTTGGCTTTGGTGTCACCTCTGAGCGCACGACATATTTCGGAGAGGGCAGTTGTGACTGTGTAGTGTTGTGTTGTTGTGTTGTGGTGCGCGTGACCGGTGTGTGGTTCGGTGCTGAGTGTGTACCTGCAATTGCTCCCCACATCCATCACCCGGAGGTTTCTGCGCACTCCCCGCGGGCGCTGCGTAGGCACGAGGTGTGCCCCCTGTGAGTCACTACAGATCCATCTAGAAGGCGGTGACTATTGTCTTCAAACAGAGAACAGCCATTAACACATTCATTAATTAGGATCATGTTGACACTTCTACTGCCGACTAAAAACATCTGTTTGTTTAATCAGAGCCTCCTTAATGCCTTGCACTTATTCTCTCGGTGAGAAAGGATGGGTTTGTTTGGCCACGTGCGCACACTGGGGTTTTGGGAGGTGGGGGCACAGGCTCTGTCAATATTGTCACAGGGTGACAGCTCTCGGGACAGCCTGTGGCCTCCCAAGCCCACAAACAACCGTTCCTTTCAGCAGTGAAGGAGGAGCAGTGTCTGGGTCAACTTCCCGGTGGCCAGGCCTGCTCATCCGTGGAACCTGGACCACCAGAGCTGGGGACTCCACCCGGCCGCGTCCGTCACCCTGCGGTCAGCCGCTCCCGGGCCACGCACGTCCAACCAAGGCTGCACCTCAGCCCCTCAGCAAGCCAAGAGCCAGGCTGACACCTGGGTCCTTGCTTGGCAGATCGTCACAGGCAGAAGAGAGAGATTTGGTCACGGAGACTGGGTGTCAAAGACCATGTGGGACCTCGTCGAGGAAGACAGGAAAGAAGAGCATTCCCAGTGGCTGGTGCAGCCGTGGGGGTCAAAGGGTGGAGGGAAGGGACTGCAAGGGGCTTTGCTTTGGGGTCTGTCATTTTGTTTTATTCTGTTGGCATTTTTGCATCATTTACCAACATCTGCAGGTATCTTTTTTTTGCAAGGAGTACCAAGGATTGAACTCAGGGACACTCGGCCACAGAGCCACGTCCCCAGCCCTATTTTCCATTTTATTTAGAGACAGGGTCTCACTGAGTTGCTTAGTCTCTCACCTTTGCTGAGGCTGGCTTTGAACTTGGGATCCTCCTGCCTCAGCCTTCCAAGCTGCTGGGGTGACAGGCTGCAGGTGTTTTTTTTGTTTTGTTTTTTTTTTTTTTTAATGAACACAACAGTTTACTGCACGCAATCCTCCTTCCTTTGGATGTACCCTATTTTTCAAACCAGGACTGCACTGAGAGACCCCAAAGCTCGTTTCCAGTTTGGGATGCCCCAACAGCTTTCCCAGAGGGCTTTGCAAGTGACGGGTCCAAGCATGCGGGCCTCGGTGCTTTTTAAATGCTGATCTTCCTCTTTCTCCCTTTGCGGTTGTACGTGTGTGTGATGTGAAACCAGAGACTTCTGAGAGAGTGAGGAGTGAGCTCCTCGTGTCCATCTGTAGTTGCACTTGGGGACCAGCATTCATGGCTGCTTGTCCCCTGTGCCCAGGACTGGACCTTTCTCCAAGGATGGGGGGAGGACTCGGCGGGCAGCAGCAGGAGGAGCCAGGCTGTGCCCACACATGGCCAGCGCCCAGGGCCCCGCATGGTTACTGGGAACGGCAGGACTCCGTGACTAGGAGCACGGGCCGTGGACGCAGGGCCACTAGGACCACTGAAGCCCAGTCCCCGCATCTCTCGGATTCCAGTTTCTCCCTAGGGTCGTGAAAACTAAACTACGTTAGTGTGGTGACAGATTAAAAGGATGGTGTCATTTGGATGTGCTACCAACACTATTTCATCTCCAAAGCCTTACTCTTTCCTTCTGTGAACACTTTATTTAAAGTTAACAACAAAAAAGCCATGACCTCGACTGCACCTTATGACTGATACCACTTTGGCTTCTCAGCTTCGGTCCAGGATGCCGCCATCCATATCCTTTTCTACACAACAGCGTGTTCTGGAAGATTCCGTTTCCTTCTGCAAACCACAGTATGGAAGGTGGCCGAGTCTTTGCCATGACCCGTAGCTTTCCTCTCGTGGCCGAGTGAGGTTTCACGGTGGGAGGTTGGACTGGCTGAACGTCACACTCCCTGAGAACTGGACACTCGGACCGTCCCCGCAGCCGTCCTTCGAGGGCAGCAAAGTGCCCATTTTACAGATGGGCAAATTGAGGTTCGAGAACAGAAGACCAGGTGCCCGAGGCCACGCAGGTGATTGACAGCAGACTCGGGAGCCGGGCTTGGGTTCTACCTGCTCCGTCTGTGTCTCCCTCGGTTGACCAGCTCATTTCCTGGACGAGTAGACCAAGAAAAACGCATGGACTGGCCAGGACTCCTTAAAGGACAAGAGATGAAGACCCCACACAAAGCACCGTGTGCAAAACCTGAATGTGCGAGTCTGGCAGCAAAAGCCTCACCTGCGTTCCCGCCTGGCTGGACCCCAGCCCTGAGTCTCCCCAGGACTCTGTAGTGGCTCTCTCCACCGCCTCGCCATCCCTCAGTGTCCTGGTGGGCCCCGCTCCTTCTGTCCCTCGAGGTGACAAGGTGACCTCGTGCAGAGGCAGGTTTGGGCTACAGAAGGAGCAGCTCCAGCACAAGTGCCAGAATTGACCTTGGCGGCCTGGCTTGGGTCATGTGCACAGGAGTGAGCCCGTCACCACGACCTGGGGAGTGAACGTGTGCCTGGGGTCCAGGTCTGATCCACTGCGACCTCCTTAGGGTCGTGGAGGTCAAACCCACTCCATGCCCAACGCATGCCTCCCAGGAGGAGAGGAAAAAAGCCCTGGTTGGTGCTGGACTCAGAGGTGGGTCCTCGGCTCCCCGAGGAGAATGGGAACCCACGGCCCCGCAGCCAGCTGTGGATCAGCAGGAGTGAGGCCCCAGAGCAGCGTTAGGAGGCACCTCAGCAAGTGGGGAAATGGCAGTGGGTGTCCCAGGCAGCCTCAAGCCTGGGGACAATCCGCCGGACTCCACTGAAGCCCCTTTCCAGCCGCCTGTTGGTCACCTCCAGCCAGGACTCAGTGTCCTGGCAAATCCCCCAGAGCCTTGGGAACCAAAAAGCCGCAGAAACCTCAGGACCATCTGCCTCTCCTCCTCCTGCTGTTAATTACGGGAGGTCTATGGCTGGACTATTGATCTCCTGCTTGTAGGAGCCTCTGCCGTGATGGACAGCAAGCGAGTCCCCGCCTTTAATTCCGGGGCGCAGTGGAACGTGGCCTTCCACGGAGTTCGCATTAGTCACGCATCCAGGGAGAAACTCGGTCGCCCATGGCTGTGGCTGGGGGGCTCTTGGGGGAGGGCTGGAGGTCCTGGGGCTTGGGGGTCAGGGTTTCTTCTTTGGTACCCTAAGGAGAAGGGCAGACAACTCAGGCCCGGAGGGACAGGTGGTCTCTGTTGAATCCCTCTGCCCCTGGGTCAGCCACCCCTTGGAAATAGACCTACCTGTCTCTTTTTTTCAGGGGGGGGCACCAGGGATTGAACCCAGGGGTGCTTAACCACTGAGCCCCATCCCAGCCCTATTTTGTATTTTATTTAGAGACAGGGTCTCGCTGAGTTGCTCAGCATCTTGCTTTTGCCGAGGAGGCTGGCTTTGAACTCGCGATCCTCCTGCCTCAGCCTCCTGATCTGCTGGAATGACAGGCGGGTGTCACTGTACCCGGCCTGAACTATCTTCTTGACAGCTTGCCAGAAATTCCACCATCAGGTCTTTGCTTCAGAAGTCACCCGTCAAGGCCCCGCCAACATGAACGTGAATTCTACAACCACTATCACACCACACTAGTTATCTTTTTTTAAAGAATTTTTATCCCCCCCCCCTTTTATTTAACACACAAAGAAACAGGTTTAGAGAAAGAAGCAGGTTTGGAGAACAGGGCTCCGACTGGAGCCCACTTAGATGAACTCTGGTCTCTGAGCCTCCCTGATGGATGATATTTCACTGTGAAGGTCACTCATTAGCCCATTAGCACAGGGACTCAGGGACCTGGAGGCGAGAGCACGGCAGTTAGCAGCTGCCTCAGGGGTAGGGACGGAGCGGCCAGGTTTTGAGTTGCTTGGTTGATTGCTTCGGCTGTGCTCCTTGTCTGAAAAGTGGGAAAACACTCGGCACTTCGTGGGATTATTGGAAGAGTTTCAGGAGATTGTGGAAAAGCTTCAGCAAGCGCCTGAGCAAATGTCCAATAAAGGTTAGTGTTTGTTAATGGTTTTATTCAGGTTGGCTGCACTGGAGAGACGTTTGTCTGTCCACTGCATTCTGTAAATGCTCGTGGAAGGAATCCATTTTTTCTGTCCTCTTGGATGATAATGCTGGGCTAGCCATTAGGGTTACTTCAGTCTAGGCCAGTTTTTATCCCTGTATCTGTTAGAGTCACCCCAAAGGGATAACGATGGTGGTGGTGGTGGTGGTGATGGTGGTGGTGGTGGTGGTGATGGTGGTGGTGATGGTGGTGATGGTGGTGGTGATGGTGATGGTGATGATTATGGTGATGGTGGTGATGATGATGGTGATGGTGGTGGTGATGGTGATGGTGGTGATGGTGGTGGTGATGGTGGTGGTGGTGATGGTGATGGTGGTGATGGTGATGGTGGTGATGGTGATGGTGATGGTGGTGGTGATGGTGGTGATGGTGGTGGTGGTGATGGTGATGGTGGTGGTGGTGATGATGGTGGTGATGGTGATGGTGGTGATGGCCGACACCCCAGCCCATGGGAAATCTGCAGCCCACCCCACCTCCTGCACGGATAAGCCCCGGCCACAGGGAAACCCAAACATGTCAACCAACGCCCCCCTCCCCCGTCATTTGTTCTCTGGCCCATTTCACATCTGAGTGATTCTCAACAAACCCACCTTCTGTCCTCACCCCAGGGGCTCAGGGAGAGGCAGGAAGAATTAAAACTGGCCCTCCCGGGAGACCTGCCAGCAGAGAGCTTCAGGCTCGGGCTCAGACGTGACTCCTCTGGATGGCGGAACCAAGGAGAGCAAGAGCGAGGACAACCATCAGCCCCTCGGGGGGACTCTGGGGGGGGGGGGGTTCTGCTCCCTGGATGCCCTGGTCACGCCTCTGGAGATCTCTGAGTGACCTGGAGCAAGCAAATAAATCTGTCCAGCCTTGAACTTCATCATCTGGAAAATAGGGTCATGAGATGCCCCTTCTCAGGCTTCCTAGAAACCCTCCTGCGGCTGCATGTGGGGCTGAATAGATGGGAGCAAGAAGGAGGCGGAGGGGACAGAAGGAGGAAGAGCTGGAGGAAGAGGAGGAGGAGGGAGGGAGGAGAGGAGGAGGAGGGGGAGGAGGGAGAAGAGGAGAATTGACATGACCCATGATAGATAGAGTAACTGAGATTCAAATACGAGTTGTGACTTGTCCCAGCTAAGGGCAAGGCACAGATCCAAACTCACGTGTCCACATTCAATCACCGATAGTCTGGCAAGACGACCCTGCTTGGAGACTGTTGCAGAAGAGAGCTCCCTTGGATTTGTCTAGAGCCCCAGAGATGGGCGTCCTCTGGCTGACTCCCTGTTCCTAGGTCTTCGAGAGGAGGCCAAGGTCCCCTGTGCAGAGAGCAGAGCCCCAGCTCTGGGCCACCAGCTGTGCCTTGGAGCCAGAGCCCGCCCTCTCTGAGCATCTCTGAGCACCCGATTCCCTGCGGCTCCACGGGAGGGGCCCATGGCAGAGGCCCCCGAGGGAGCTGTGCTCCGGGCTCCGTCCCTCCTCCTGCCTGCGATCCACACTTCCCCTTGGGTCCCAGGAGTCCTGGCGATTCTCTGGGGGCATTTAACAGCTTCCGAGTTCTGCATTTGGGGGATTGTGCTGATGTCTGGGGAGTTCTCGGTGGAAGACTGCATTTCAATAGTCCTAGACTCCAGGGGGAGGTTCTCTGGAGATGGAGGAGCCTGGCAGGGGGAGTCTCCAGGGCTTCCTGGGACCCCAAAGGTGCAGGACGAAAAGGTGTGGAAGCCCCTGGTCCTCAGGAGCGGTGACCAGCTCCGTGTGCAGGGCACTGTCTCCCGTGGGTCTTAGAGAATCTTCCTGTACCCCCCCAAATGATGCAGGCGCGTGACCCTCAGCTTGTAGGTGAGCACAGAGGCCCGTGGAGCTGAGTGGACCCACCTGGACTGTGAGGCCTCAGGGGTCCCAGCTCAGGGTCCCTGGCTCACCATTGCGGTCCTTGCTGTCTTCTGGGGACAGGTCCTCAAGGCAGGGCTGTAGGGGAATGGCAGAGACTGACCCTTGCCCAGGGGGCTCTCAGTGATGTCCACAAGGAGACTCACAGATACGAGTGACAGCAGGGTCAAGATTCAGGCACACCTGGTATCAGGCAGAGGATGGGGCAGGGGACAGGGGCAGCAGACCTAGACTGGCCTTCTGGGACCTGTGGGCACCACCTGGCTCCGACCCTGACTGTCCGTGACCTTGGGCAGGACTCTGCTCCTTCCTAGGGTGACACCCCCCTCCAGCTGCCTGCTTCCAGCTCCCGTGGTCCCTTCTGGGCTCCTTCTTGGGGAGGACACAGAACAGGTAAGAAAAGAGATTTTCAGAGACAGGATCAGAAAAGACCTAGGAGGAAAAGAGGTTTTCTTACTGTTCTCCCCACTGTCCTTGTTTTCCTATGGACACCCAGTGCCCTCTGGCCAGAGAGAAAAGAAGGGAAGCAAATATGCATTTTTCACCCAAAATGCCCAGAATCGCTAGGTGCAGTGGCGCACACCTGTCATCCCAGCAGCTGAGGAGGCTGAGGCAGGAGGATCTCGAGTTCAAAGCCAGCCTCAGCAACGGTAAGGGGCTAAGCAACTCAGTGAGACCCTGTCTCTGAATAAAATACAGAATAGGGCTGGGGATGGGGCTCAGGGGTCCAGGGCCCGTGAGTTCAATCCTGGCACCAAAAAGAAAAAAAAAAAGGCAAGAATGAAAGGAGGGGGTTTTATTTTTGAGGACTCTTCATTCCATCTGGGATTAGGAGTTAGACTGCAGGGGGACTGGCTGTGGGACCCTGGAAAGTGAGTGCACTTCTCTGAGCCTCAGGTTTCTCATCCGTAAAATGGGATGCTCACTTCCCGTCTGGGGTCCGCAGGTTCCGCGGACTCCCTGCTGATTGGGAGGTGCTCACGGCCTCTCTGCTTGGCTTCTTAGAAAGGGTCACCATAACTAACGCACCACAGGTCCTCCGTGCTGAGCATGGTTCTGGGGACTTTGCGGACCTACTTACTAAATTTCTGTACGACCTTGGGAGGGACGCGCACCTCTGACGGTGGCCACCGAACACTAAGGTAAGTGGAGTCCCTGAGAGGTCACGTCCATTTTGCTGTCCTTAAAGCGGCAGAGTGGAAATTCGAACCCAGGTCCGTGGACTCCGGGTCTCCTAACAGCCAGGACGTGGCCTGGAAATGAGACCTCTGTGGGCACCCATGTGTCCCCCATCCTAGGCTGGGTGTGCCAGCGGGCCCCACGTCCTTTAAAAACCTGCTGTGCGCGGGTCTCCCCCTCCCCGTGGAGCAATCCTGCTGAGCCCTCCACAGGGCTCTGGCCAAGGTCCGGACTGATTATTGACAAATTAAAAATATAAGCTATTGACCAGACACTGGGATGGCGTCCCGGAGCTGTGGACTTGAATCTCAATGAGGCGGCTGAGCGCAGAGATCGATTGGGCAGGTGGGGGAGGAGGCAGACAAATGGCCCCATGCATAATGCAGAGTCGGAGGGGCCGCTTAATAACTGCCTGGAGGGGAGCGGGCGCGGGGCTGCGCCTGAGTCAGCTCTTCCACCACCGGCCAGGGCCTCGCACACCTGAGCCGGCCCTCACCAGCCCGTTGCTGTAGGAATCTGCAACTCCACTGCGCAGAAGGCCCATGGATAGGCAGACATTGCTCAAGGTCCAAAGCCAACAGTGTTAGTGCTGTGAGTCCAACCAGAATCTTCTTAATGACAAAGCCTGAGATTAGAGTCGGGCTAAGGATTCTTCCCAGCCTAGTTCCATCGACTTAGCTGTGTGGCTTTGGGAAAATCACTATGCCTCTCTGAACCTCAGCTTCTTCTCTCCAAAATGATGCATAATAAAATCTCCCTTCTGGGACTGTGGTGGCCGGGAAATGAGGAGTCCTTTCTTTGCTAGACGTCTGCAGGTTCCTCTTTCTCCTTTACACGCTCTGCCCTTTGATCTGGACGCAGGCCTTCGGGGGCTGACGGAGCGCTCCCTCGCTATCTGGATTCCAACGTGGTTCTGTTGGTGGGAGGCCATGCCAGGCTCTGGAGGGAAGGAGAGTAAGGTTGAGGTGCCTCTTCCCTTGCTGTCTCAGGGTCACTGGTGGCAGGGCTGCTCTGCCCAGCACCTCTCCTGCGGCTGTGCCACTGCAGTCTCTGGGATCCACCAGGGCCCCTCCCCTGGCGCCCCAAGCCTGGCGTGGGAGTCCCCTCCCTGTCCTTCCTACCACCCAGGGTCCCGGAAGGCTGTGTGATCCCCATTGTCCTTTCTCCTCCATAAGCTCCCAGAGCGTCCCAGCCTCACACTGTCCTGATCTCTCCGTCAGACGCAGCGTCCTGATTGTCCACTTCCATAACTGTACGGTCCGGGTCCTTTAGACCACCTGGCATCGTTTCCCGGGGGGCCAGCACCTCTCTCTTCCAGGCACCCGCCCTCCTCTCCCTCCCCTGCGTGGGCCGCTCTCCCACTGAATCCCAAGACCCTTGCTGGTGTAGTGGCATCTCTGCAGGCCTGTGACCTTCTCAAGGTCAGACCCAGTGCTGTGCCTACACTGGACCAGAGACTCGGGGACAGGTTGGGGACTGTTTTGCAAATGAAGCAAGGAGCCTTAGATGACTTTACCAGCATCTGATGTGGGTTGGGACTTGGGTCTCATACGAAGGACCTGGACCTGTCGGCGGGGGAGACTTAGAGTCCCCTTCCTTCTGCGGGCCTTAGTGGTTTGCAGCCAGGGGCAGTTGTCTCCTTGCAGGGGATCTCTGCAACTTCCGGCTTTCACAGCTTGAGGGGTGTGCTCCTGGCATGTTGGGGTTGGAGCCTGGAGGCTGCTCAGCACAGCCCCACCCCACGCCCACCCCCACCACAGACAGCCATTATTATTATTATTATTATTATTATTATTATTATTATTATTATGTTTCGATGCTGGGGAAGGGAAGCTGGGGCCTTCCACATGCCAGGCAAGTGCCCTACCACTGTGTTATGGCCCCAGCCCGAGGATGATCTAACCTGTGACGTCACCAGTTGCCATACTGCAGAGGTGGAGAAATCTGCCTGCGGTCACACCTTTGGGGACTCCTCGCCCAGATGGCCCCCAACTGAAGAAGGCTTTGGAAACTTAAACGAACCGACCCAAAATGTTGAAAACACATGTTTCTTTTAGAAACATGCCTATAATACAAAATGCATAACATACACAAGAATCTATGGAAGAAGTGAAATATCCTCCCCAATTTTCACTGTTGATTTTATGGCGAACGGCTTTAATATTTCTACATTGATACAGTCCCATAACCATGAATGCGCACACATATGTCAAAAGTTTTTTGGTTTTTTTTTTTTTGGTACCAGGGATTGAACTCAGGGGAGCTTCACCACTGAGCCACGTCCCCAGCCCTTTTTAATTTTTTGTTTAGACACAGGGTCTCTCTGAATTGCTAAGTGTCTCGCTCAGTTGTAGAGGCTGCTTTGAACTCGAGATCCTCCTGCCTCAGCCTCCTGAGCCACTGGGGTGAGAGGTGTGTGCTACCATGCCCGGCCTCAAAATCACTTTAAAAACATAGTTTGGTGTGTAATTTTTCACCATAATACACTTTAAACATCTGTCTATCACAGCTTTCTCTCTTTCTTTCTTTCTTTCTTTCTCTCTCTTTCTCTCTCTCTCTCTCTCTCTCTCTCTCTGTTTTGTGATAATGAGGATTGAACTCAGGACCTTGCACACACTAGGCAGTGTCCCCGCACAGAGCCACAGCCCAGCCCCCTCATGGCTTCCTAAAGGGCTGTGAGAATCCCACCTCCCACCGTGGGTATGGTAACGCTCCACGACTGTTTGGGGCGGTCCTGACCCTGTATTCAGGACCCGCTCTGAGGACGAGTCCTGGGACACAGACCCCTGGGCCGGGACCTTGCCTATTTTAGGAACTTGATGGGTAGCAGCCACCTTCCATGAAACTGGTCAGGGGCCGGCCTCAGGGTCCCCGCGCCAACCAGGAATGAACTCATTAAACACTGGGCCAAGCCCCCGACTGCTCCTCCTGAGATGGCCAGGGACACTCTCCCCGGGTTCTCGGGCCTTCATCTCTCCGCTGGGAGCCGTTTATCTCCTTTAGCTCTTCTCCTCTTAGGGTTTTGTGTTTCCTGCTTGATATGCAAGAGTTTTGTAGAAAAAACATCCAGAGCACTGACCATTTGTTTATCAGAAGCCTTGCAAATATTTTTCCTCAGTTTGCCAGTGGATTTTAATTTCATTTATGATGCCTTTAGACACGCCGATTCTTTTTATTTTTTTCTCCCCCAGTTTAATTTCAGGTACACAAATCTATCCATTGCCTCCCTCTCCCTATGATGGATTTCTTTGTTTGGCTGCTTAAGAAATGCCTTCCTCTGTCTGCTCCCATTAATTACTCATTGTTGGGTTCAGGACTTTTATTAATTTTTGCATTCGATTCTGGATTTACAAAATCTGGAATTTACTTGGTTGTAGAAATCAGAGTCTCCATTGCCCCCCCATCCCACGTCACTGTTTCCAGGGGAGGGTTTCCAGGGTGATATCGCGTATCCTCACCCCTCTGCTGGAGCTTGGGGGACTAGGAAAGCTTGTCCATCAAAGCACAGGAGGGCTCCTCAGTGCCCCCTCCCACATCCCTCCCCGTCCTCCCAGAGGCCTGGGGTCGGGGGCCCAGCCTTACCACGGAGCCCCAGGATGAGGACCCACTTCTTCCCTTCCCCAGGACATCCTCAGACCCACCCCACAGCACATGAAGCCATCTGGAGACTGGCACGTGCCCGTCATGCAGGCCTAGGGGAGCCCTACCTGTGTTCCCTGACATTGACTCAGGAGTCCCCCATGAGACACCTCCCACGTCTGCTGTAGAAAGTGTCCTGATCACTTCTTTTTTAAATTTAAATCTTTTTTTTTTTTTTGGTGGGGATACCAGGGATTGAACTCAGGGGCCCTCGACCACTGAGCCCACCCCCAGCCCTATTCTGTATTTTATTTAGAGACAGGGTCTCACTGAGTGGCTTAGGGCCTCGCTGTTGCTGAGGCTGGCTTTGAACTCATGATCCTCCTGCCTCAGCCTCCTGAGCTATTGGGATGACAAGCGTTTGCCACTGAACCTGGCTAATTAAAAAATGTTTTTGATTGACATCTGTTCATCGTACACATCAGTGGGTTCAGTGTGATATTTCAAAACATGCATACAACACGCGATCCCCATTGAACTCTGCTGTACCCCAGAGTGGGGTGAGGGGACAGTTTGCAGGGTGGAGGGGAACAGACTTGAATGTGAGGCAGATCCCCCAGCCCTGACCATCACCCCAGGTTACCCCCACACCTCCCGGGCACTGTGCAGTTTATGAGTTAAATGGGGACTGTCGTAGGTCTTGAAGGAAGTCACTCCCGAGGCCGTCTTCTGCAGTGGCAGAAACACACGAGACACCTGCTCAAGAAACACCCGCCACCGTTTCCATAGAGCTTTAGAATTTTCATTCATTCATTCATTTTCCCCTCTATATTCCGCCCCCCTGGTGCACAGTAGAGGCTCATTTAATCAATGCTTGAGTGAATGAATAAAGGAAGAAACAGACATACATTAAGTGCCAAATAGTAGGCCAGGTGCTGCTGATGTTCAGGAGCTCAGCATCCCACAGGAAAGACAGGCATGAAGAAAAATTCTCTCAAGTTGTTAGTGTCACAACAGGGATGGAACTACATAACATGTTCTCTGCCATGTTATGATGCAGCAAGAAGGCCCTCACCACAAGCAGCACTGGGCTCCTGGACTTCCTGGCCTCCAGAACCGTAAGCCAAACAAACCTCAATACTTCATCAACCATCAAGCCTCAGGTACTTTGTTATAGCAACAGAAAATGAACCATGTCATGTGGTTTCAAATATAGCTGGGGGAATTTCAAGGGAGGCGTTGGTCCTCCCTGAGGGGTGCTGTGGAGTTCCTATGTGGTATCCCCTAACAGCTCATGTGTGAGACAATGCAGGAGTGTTCAGGGTGAAATGATTAGACTGTGAGCTGTGTACCTTCATCAGGGGGTTAATCCACTGATTGGAACAGCCGGGTGGTGACCACTGGCTGCAGGAGATGGGTCACTGTGGTGTGCTGTTGGGACTTATACTTTGTCCTTGGTGAGCAGAGCGCTGTTTGCATCCTGGTTGTCATGCTCGTCACCACACCCTTCCTCCATGATGTCCTGCCTCACCTCAGCCCAGAGCTATGGAATCTGCCCGTCATAGACTGAACCCCTGAAATCACGAGCCCCAAGTAAACTCTTCTTCCTTTAAATTGTTCTTGCCAGGTGTTTTGGGCACAGTGACAAAAAAAGCTGACTGAAACAGAGAAGCTGGCAGGAGCCGGTGACGTCTAAGGTGGACTGGAAGCCGGGCAGCAGTCTGCTGGGTGGGACACGGGTTCTGGCCATGTGTGGGAGCCCCCTGGCCCTGAGCCTCACTCCAACCCTGGGAAGTGGGAGACGATGGCTTCCCATTTCTCAGCCAGGAGACCTGAGGTCTGCAGGTCCCAGAGGCTGTCATGGGGTCACAGAAGATGCCGAGGCTCAGCTCAGCTACTGGGATTTTGGAGCCAGTGTCTTAGGGGGAGGCACTTTGACACTGACACTGTGCGGAAGCTGAGGTCGGTGGGTGGGTTCCGAACACAGGCACGGGGAGCACACTCCAGATGCCACATCTTCCAGGTTACCATGGCTTCTCTTCTCTGTTAGGAGTCTGTGGTGGGGCCACCCACACACCTGGTGGGGGTGGGTATTCATGTGTTGGAAGCTGAATCCCGTCATTCAGAGTTGGTATCTGGTGGGGCTTTAGGGAGGTAACTGGGGTTAGGTGGGGTTATGAAGGAGCGGGCCCCATGATGGCATTTGTGATTTTATATGAAGAAGGAGACCAAGCTAGCACACTTCCTTGGTCCCACCGTGAGATGCCCTCTGCCATGTTATGATGCAGCAAGAAAGCCCTCACCACAAGCAGCACAGTGCCCCTGGACTTCCTGGCCTCCAGAACCGTAAGCCAAACAAACCTCAACACTTCATCAATCATCCAGCCTCAGGTACTTTGTTATAGCAACAGAAAACAAATCATGGCATGTGGTTTCAAATGCTTTGAGAATGCAACCTTCAAGTCCTGCTTATTTTCCATTCTGGAGAGCTCTTGGATCTGTCCACCTCTCTCAATCCCACTTATCCCAAGCCTGGATGCTACAGTTACCTCCTCATCAGGTCTTCTAGCTTCTACTCCCACCCCTCTGTGGTCCACATCACAACCAGAGATCACAGATGCTATCACATTACATCCCTAATGCCTTTCACAGCTCCTGCTGTCCCCAGGATGAAGTCAAAATTCCTTGACATGGCCCACAAATTCCTGTGTGACCCAACTCCTGCTGACCTCCCTGACCTCATCTCTGTATACCTCCCTCCTCTCACTCCCACCTTCCTGAGGGACATCACCATTTCATCTCCAAAAGGCCTTCTGCTTGCTCTTGCCTCTGGGCCTTGCATATGCTGTTCCCTCACCTGCTGCTCCCTTCCCCATGGTCACCCAGCTCACTCCAGCTTCTTAGTGGAGTTTCAGTTTAGGATGTGCTTTCTCTGCAAATCTGTCCTGATCCCCAAATCTGGTTTAAGCTTACCCACGACCTCTGGGGTTACCCTCATTACAGTGTATTACATCATAAGACAACTGTCTGGGTGCCCTGGCCCTGTGTTTCTCAAAGTGTGTGCCATGGCACAAACACATCAAGCATCATTAAAGATCCAGTTAAAATGCACGTTCCTGAGCTCCACCCGGGCCCTGAGTCAGCCTCTCTTAAAAGTGGATTATTTAAAACATTGTTTTGAGGGGATGTAGTGGCGCACACCTGTCATCCCAGCGGCTCAGGAGGATCACGAGTTCAGAGCCAGCCTCAGCAACAGCGAGGCCCTAAGCCACTCAGTGAGACCTTGTCTCTAAATAAATTACAGAATAGGGCTGGGGGTGGGCTCAGTGGTCGAGGGCCCCTGAGTTTAATCCCCGGTACCCCCCTCCTCTCATAATAAAACAGTTTTATCTTTTGATTGTGGATATTTTCAAATGAACCCAAAACAGAGCAGTACCAAGCAGTCCTGTCGCACACCAGTCTAGTGACCACTCCCGTGGGGCTCTCCAGGGCTGGTCAGACCTGCGGCATCTGCCCCAGCCCCACGCCCACGCTTCTCCTATGTGGGGGGGGGGGGCAAAAGTCCACATTTATCAGCTTTCCAGGAGGTCCTGCTGTCTGCTCAAGTTTGAGCTCCATGGGTATGCAGAATCACCATGTACCATTGTTCTGAGCGCTCACAGGAGCTTGCTTAGCTGTCCCCCCAGGACCCGTCTTATGTCCTCTAGACCCTTCTTCCCACAATTTTCCATCTCGTATATTACTTTGGAGCAAATCTGGATAGTGTGTCATTTGATCTTGGGAAGCTTCTAAGGGACGTAGACTCCTGTGAAACACTGTTGGAATCGTCACCACTACGCTGCTGTCACCCTGGCTGGCTGTGGCACGCATTTAAATGTGAGCTGTTGCCCTGGGTGCTTTGCTGGCTCCGTGAGGGCAGGGGTGGGGGGTGGTCCTGGTCACCATATGCACCTGCCAAAATCCTGCCGGAGGCCAGCAGCTTGGGTTGGAAGCTGGACTCGGGGACAGCAAGAGTTAAACTCTTCCCTGAGGAAGGAACAGGCTTCACTGGTAAAAGGAGTTTTTTTCCCTCTCTTCCTGTCTCTGCAGCCCCAAGCAGAGCCCAGCACCCGGGGGAGGGCACCAATCAGAGTGTTGCCTTGTGTTGGAAAATATTTATGTCACCTACCAAGCTGGGAGCAGACTCAGCAGGCTTCCCGGGGCCTCCTGATGGACAGGGTCGCATCCCAGCAGCTGGGGGAAGGAGGCGTGCCGGCCTGGCAGCTGTGCCCGGCTCCCGAGGCTGCCAGCCTGCAAGGTTGCATCAGGAGAGGGAGGCGCACTCGTCTGACCCCAGCTCCCCGGCAGCAGGGGTGGGGGATGCCTGCTGGGAGAGACAGCTCGGGGAGGCGGCAAGCCAGGAGGAGAAAGGGGCAGGGACAAGAGGACGAGGGCTCAGCCAGGTCAGTGTCCGCAAGGTGCTGGGGCATTCTGAGCGCTCACAGGCGTCACTTCAACGAATCTTCACCACATTCCTGGAGATGGGCAGGATCATGCCCATTTACAGACGGGGAAACTGAGGCTTTGAGAAGGTTGGTGAAACATGGAGCTGGGCCTCCCCTGTACCAGGTACACATCAGGCCATGACTCCGATACACGAGAAAAACAGTCTGTGTGTCTACCTGCCTGTCTGTCTATCTGCCATCCATCCATCCCTCTGTTCATCCACCTCGATCTATCATCTATCCATTCATACATCTGTCCATCCACATTTCTCCATCCATCCATCCACCCATCCATCACACACCTCTATCTATCCATCATTCCATCTACCTTTATCTGTCCATCTATCCAGTCATCCATCTGTCTATTTATCCATCCATCCACATTTATCTATCCATCTATCTACCCACAGGCATCTCTCTCTCTCTCTCTCTCTCTCTCTCACACACACACACACACACACACACACATACACACACACACAATTTCTCAGTTTGAACTCTAGAGTGAAGCCACACCCTACAGATTAGGCAAATCTCCTGTTTTGATCATGAGAAATACAAAGACCCCAAAGTCACATATGTGAGAACTTTGAGCTGGGATGCTATTTTGGTCTGCTTTTTTGTCACTGTGACCAAAAGACCTGACAACAACAATTTAGAGAAGGAAAAGTTGATTTTGGTTCACGGTTGTAGAGGTTCAGTCTGTGGTGGGCAGAGTCCATAGCTACGGGCCCAAGTTGAGGCAGAACATCATGGTGGAGGGGTGTGGCAAGGAAATCGGCTCAGAACACAACAACCAGAAGAGAGAGAGCTCTACTCATCAGCGACAAAAGATGAATCCCAGAGGCACTCCCTCAGTGGCCTACTGCCTCCAACACACCCTCCCTGCCTACAGTTGACCCACACTGCCTGAATGCAAATACTCGTTCTGAATGCAAATACATTTACTGTGTGGTGTTGGGCAGGCTATGTTTCCTCTCTGGGTCTCGGTTACTCATCTGTAAAATGAAGATATTAATAGGACCTCTAGGAAAAGTTTTGAAGATTCAATGAACATGCATTGGTAAGATGATTAGCACAGTGCCTGACATCCCAGGAGCACTGTTTTATGTCTAGTTATTGTCCTAGTTAGGCTGGGTGTGTAAAATGTGACTCTAAAACTTAGTAAAGCAACCACTACCATTTACTATGCTTGTATATTTGGGAGGCCAGTTTAGCTAGGCTGCTGTAGGAATGGTTTGTCCCTGTTCCATGGTGTCTAGGAAGTCTCAAAGATTGGAAATTGAAATCATCTGAAATCTCGCTCACTTGCTTATTTGCCAGTTGGGGTGGGTGAGAAGCGAGGCTGGTTGTAGTGGGGGCTACGATCCAGGATCATCCACCGTGGCTTCCTCATTGAGCTTGGGCTTCCTTCCAACATGGCAGCTCATTTCACAGCTGAGCCAGGTGGAAGCTGCAGCTTTGTATGACTTAGCCCCAGAAATCACAGAGTATCACTGATGATGTGCTTTATTTGTCAGAGTGGCCACAAGCCCTTCCAGGATGGGGGAAGGAAGAATAGACTTTACTTATTGACAGGCATGGTAAAAATTTTCAAGAGCATACAGGGTTGGAAATGTAGCTATGACCATCTAGGAAATACCATCTGCAACAGATTTGATTGGTTGTATTCAAGCTGCAGGTTTGGGGATCTTGGGGAAGGGGGTCTCAGGGAGCCCTGTACCCAAGAACCCAGCTGTCCCTTCTAAGGTCTGGTCTCCTCTCTAAGTTATTCAGGTACCTTCCCCACAATTAAGCCTCAATCTCATTTTGGTCTTGATGTACTCATCCTGAATCCCTGTTTGGTCCTGATGTACTCATCCTGAATCCCTGTTTGGTCTTGATATACTCATCCTGAATCCCTGTTTGGTCCTGATGTACTCATCCTTCATCTCTGTTTGGTCTTGATGAACTCATCCTGCATCCCTGTTGCCCCCAAACATGTGCTCTTCCTCTTTCCCCCTTCATGGCATTCAGTGCTATATTTTCTGGGGCTTGGACACTTAACAAAGCACAGGAAGAGCCTTGGCTTATGTACACATTTTCCCAAGGCAGAGCAACTTGGATGAGAGATGCAAAGAAGGTAGGGGAATGAGCCCAGAGGTAGCATGAGCTGAGCCAGGCCCAGGCCCCACTCGGAGAAGCAAGTAGCACCCACACTCTGTCTCCTCTCCATGTCAGGGGAGCTGTGGGGACTAAAGAGGGCCTGGAGGGAGGATCTGGGAGCCTTGCTGCGGATAGCCAAGGATTGGACAAACAGGCCATAGATTCATCCTGCCTCCACATGGGTGGTGTGGCCGGGCAGAATGTTTGGTGGGAGCAAAACTCAGCTTAACATCTTATGTGCTTCCATATCCTAGGCCACTACCTCTGAGCCAGATGGAGATGGATAACCTCTGGGAGGCTCAGGTTGCCCTCTCCCCACCCACTCTGTGTTTCCAAGGACTGGGTATCCTGTGAGGGGGACTTCCATGTGGAAGAAGTGACCAAACATTGCATTATCTAAGTAAATGTTCCCTGAATAAATCAAATAGCTCCAGGTCCTCGAGATAACAATGAATGAGCCTGGAGCAGCCCTGGACTTGGTGGAGCTGATTCCAGTAGAAGACATCAGACAACAGGAAGTGATAATGTCAGAGGACGGGAGTCCCTCTGAAGAAAAAAAGTTTTAAAGGGGGAAAAAAGATGAAGGATGCTATTGCTAATTTGAATCAAAAATGGTCAGAGAAGATACTTGGAGGTGATAACATTTGAACAGAGACCTAGGGAAAGAAGGGAGAAAGGCACAGAAGAGGGGGGGAAAGCACTTCTAGCAGAAGTGACAGCAGATGCAAAGGACCTGGGGCATCTTTGAGGAGCTGCAATATCAGGGTGATCAGAATGGAGGGGAAGGGGGGAATGGTGAGAGGGGGAGGGGCAGCTACATGGGACCCTGTAGACCACAGTAAGGATGCCGAGTTTTGTAATGAGTTATGTGTAAGATCAAGTGAACGGATAAGTAAATAAAACAAAGGGAGAGTTGAGTGGATGTGTGAATCTGGGCAGATGGATTGAGAGAGAGGTGGATGGATGGGAGGCTAGACTGCTGGATGGATGGATGCAGGCATGGGAAGGAGGTTGAGTGTAAGGATGGACAGAGGGGTCGGTAGATGGATGGGTGGGTGGATTGGTGCTGAAATGACAGGTAAATAAACAGATGAACCAGTGAATTATGGATATGTGAATGGATGGACCGACAGACTGGTGGATGGAGAGAGGCACCGGCATTGCCCAGAAACAGACACTAAATTAAAACTTACTCCGTTCCTGGCCCGCACTCCGGCCCCTGGGCACCAGAGCGACGCCCGGGGAAGCGGGGCCTGGCTCAGCTGATCCCCAGCTGCCCTGGGGCCCAGGCAGAGCCTTAAATAACGACCCCTCCTTCTCCCGAGAGCCGTTCCGGTGGCGCAGGCACCGAGAGGCGTTTGGGGCAGGCAGCCGTCACTAACAGATTCATTAAGCTCGCTCCAGAGCAACGATAAAAAATCAATTTAGTTCACCAGGCAGCTTGAACGGGCGCCAGGCGCAGGGAGCCCTCCCATCCGCGAGCCGGGCGCAGAGAGGTGCTGGCGGTGGGGAACTGGAGCGTGGCAGAGCCCTGTGGTCGCAGAACCCACCAGCCCTGCCACCACCACCCCATCCGGGCTCCGAGGAGGGCCGTCCAGGGCCCTGATGGCCCCAGTGGACGCTGCCAAGCCCCGGGGCAGGCGCCCCGCCCCCACCGCGGCTCCCTCGTTCATTTCCACTTTAACAGTCGCAGCCCGCGGCCCAGGGGGGTCTTGGCAGTGTCCTGCTCTGGCCGAGCACCAGCCTGGCTGGGAAGCGGGTCGGGCCGGTACAGCTGGGGGCAGAGGAGGGAACAGCGGACACGATGGCTTTGGGGGCTGAGCACTGGCTGCTCTTGGCATCTGTCAATCATGACAGGAAATAGGTGACAACTCAAAGGATGGTGATGGAGGGAAAGGAACCGTAATAAGAGGGTGGGCAGGGTGATGGGGAAAAAGTCATGGTGCCTCTGTGGGGTCGCTACAGTGGGGAGACCTTAGCACCCCAGACCCTGAGGGCTAGGGGCATGTCACCCCGGCCAGCAGGGGGCGCTGCCCAGCGGTGGAGGAAATGGGGCCCCGCGTGGCCGGCAGGGGCAGCGAGCAGACTGCGGTCCTCCCCATCCACCTCACCTTCTGCTGCAGGCGCCCCTTTGGGACCTGCATCAGTCACAGAACTGCATCATGCACAGGTCACAGGGCTTGGGGACAAGGACCAGGGAGAAGCTGGGAGGACAGATGGAGGATAGACAGTGCAGCATCACAGAGCAGAGCTGGCACAGCCCCATGGCCCAGTGGGGAGAGAAATCGCTCATCAAGCCTCATCAGGGAACGTGGCGGCTCCCTACAGAGTTCCTGGCTGCGTCTGGGATGAATGGGCTGCGGGCTGGGGACAGGGAGGGATGGGCCCAGGCGGGAGGAAAGAGTTGGACAGAAAGGCAGGGATGCTGGCCCAGAGTGGGAGACACACATGCAGGGACAGGAGTGCCCAGGACAGGGTGGGGTGTGGGGAGAATAGAGACAAGCGAGGGGAGAAGGACAGTGAGGGACCCGGAGAAAGGGACATGCCCACCAAAGGCCAGCAGGGGAGGGTGGATGGGGAGGAAGAGAGAGAGGTAAAGCAGAGGACAACGAAAATAATCAGGGAAATATAACTAAAGGAACAGAAGAGAGAGAACTGGGAACACGGACACAGCAGAAGAGAAAGTGACGGCTGGGCTAGGTGGCCCGTGACTGTCATCCCAGCAGCTCGGGAGGCTGAGGCAGGAGGATCAAAGCCAGCCTCAGCAATGGTGAGGCCCTAAGCAACTCAGTGAGCCCCTGTCTCTAAATAAAATGCAAAATAGGGCTGGGGTGGGGCTCGGTGGTCAATGGTCCCCGAGTTCAATCCCTGGCGCCCCCAAAAAATAAAAAGGAGAAAGTGAGCCCTGGGTGCCAGACTCGGAGTCTGGGTGCACAGAAGAGGAACAAAGAAAGACAATCTAGAAAATTCCCCAGAGCCTGGAAGCCTGGGCAGAGGTGGGGGCTGGAGTCTGAGGAGCCTCCCCACCCGTTCCCTGGGACACATGATGGGAGGAAGCGGCGACGCCCTCGCTGGTGGCGCCTGCGCCCGGGGCACGTCCCTCCGCGCCCAGGAGCAGGCTCTCCTTCGGGGATGTGGGTGAGGCCTGAGCGGTCGCAGGCAGGTGCTGGGCTCATCCTGATGCGGAGATGCCAGGGCGTGTCCCCACACGGCTCCCTCCTATCCTTACCCTGCTCCTGGGAATAAGGGGGACGTGCCCCCCAGAGAGAGGGCAGATGACAGCCCACACGGGCCTCCCACGCGCACACGCACAGCGCCCCACACCCAGGCATAGGGCGCACGCCACAGCCCGACTCCAGCTGCGGCCGAGACCTGCCAGGGAGGGAGACACGGGGCTCTGGTGGCGGCCCGGCGGGTAGCTGACCAGCACCAGGTTCCCGGCAGAAGGCATCCACGTTCCCAGCCCGCCTTCCCAGCTCCTCCGTCCCCAGGGGTCAGAGCAGGGGCCCAGGAGCCCCATCAATGTGGTGCAGAGAGAAGGGGAAGAAAACAGAAGATGTGGACCAGGGAAGGAGGAGAGAGGAGGCTGTGGGCAGAGGAGCAGGGACGGACGGACCGACAGAGAGACGGCTGGAGTCGAGGCCGAGACTCGCCGAGAAACAGCATGTGAAAGAAACCATGCGGTCCAGTGGTGATGGACACACGGGGGTCCTGGGTGCCACTGGGGTCTTGCTGTGAGCAGCTGCCTGGGGCAAGGCCTGAGAGCAGAGGGGAGAGGAGGCAGGGAGGGTGGGAGGCTGGGGAGACTGAGGCCGGGACCAGGAGGAGACTCTGAGGCAGGCGTGTGGCCCGCTGCAGATCGGCCATGAACTGACGCTGATGTCGTTTTCCCGGTGGGGGCGGTGGGTGTCTCGGATTCCAGTTCCATTTTACAGATGGGAAAACAGAGGCCTGGGCCGAGGTCCCACCGAGTCTGGGCTGGAGTCCAGCTTCCCGTGGTGGGCGCTCTTCCCAGCACCCCACCGGTTTACTGCCCAGCGCTCCAAATTCTCTGAAATGAAGAGGCCCATTTGCAGGCAGCGGGAGGGGGGCTCTCCATCATTCCTGCGGGTGTCCCTCTGCCAAGGAACGCAGCCAACATTCCTTGGAATCCGTGGCTGTGAGCTGCGCACAGGGGAGATAGAATCAGACAGGGATGTTTGTAATGGCTTCCAAATGTCTGGCTGCAGCTGCGAGCCGTCCCGGCAGAGATGAGGAGGCTGGGATAGGGGAGGCCCACCCCTGCCTCTCTTCCCTGCACGCAGCCTGGGGGATGGTCGTTGGTGGAACTCCATGTAGAGGCTGAGCTGTTCCCAGGTGCAGGCCGAGGAAGGAATGAAGGGACCCATGAGGGAGTTAATGAGTGAAGGCAGGATGTGGGCACAGCAGCAGGGTCCTTTCTGTGAAGGCTGGGCACACGCTGGCCACCTTGGTCAGGTCTCATAAGCATGCGGTCAGCCTGCCCATTGGACAGATAAGCAAACTGAGGCTCAGAGGTGAGGGCTTGGGCCTATGCCACCATGGAGGGTGGGGAGTCCTTGACTCTGGTCCCCATGTGTGGAGAAGTCTTGCTCTTAATCCCACACCAAGCAGCTGGGGACCGGCTAGCCCAGGCCAGACACACAGTGGGGATCTCAGTTTGGAAAGTACATGGCGACAGCCTCCTGGGGGCCAGTGGTAAGCGCAGGTGAGTCCTCTGTGAGTCACACAGACCCAGTCTCCCTGGGGCCACCGTCCTGATAAATCACCACCTCCCTTTGCCAAGACCCAGTTTCCTCTTCTGAGAGGGAGCCGTCAGGGAGCCGTCGGGGCCCCGTCTCATTGCATTGCTTTGCCAAACAGAAACTTCCAATATGATCTTTTCCCTCATCGAATCCTCCCTCCAACCCTAAGAGAGAGTTTCTTTCTTTCCTTTTTTGTTTCTTTCTTTCCTTTTTCTTTTTTCATCCCCCTCCCCCGGGCCCCCAGTGCTGGGGACAGAACCCAGGTCCTCGTACATACTAAGCAGATGTTCCACCATTTCACTACATCCCCAAAGCCCTGTTTTCTAAAAAGAATAAGGAGGCTCAGAGAGGTTAAGTGGCCTGCAAAAGATCACACAGCAAGGAATGGCTGAATTAAGGGGCCAGTGGATCAACCCCTAGGTTTCAGCTAACACCCAAATGTGAAGGTATGCCAATCAGTGCTGGCACAAGAGCAGATTCAAACAATGCCAGACAGACACCTTCTGTCCCCAGAGGAGTTTCCTCTGTTCTTGCTCTTTTTAGAGGTGAGGATCTAAGTCCAGAGGCAGGAAGTCAGGCCAAGAGGCTGCAGCCCTTCCACATGGTTGGCTCCTACAGGCCAGGTTCTAGGTGTGCAGAGAGGGGGTGAGGGGGCCTGACAACCACCCCCATGCTCAGGCCCCGTCCTCTGACATGATGTGCCCTTCACCGCCCTGCCCCCCCCCCATACTTTGTAGTTTCCCAAATGGAATCAAGAAAGGTTTTGTTGAGAAAAAGATGGAGAGTGACACAGTCTGTCTACTTGGAGAATACCACAGTTTGCCATTTTGTGATTTTTCCCCTCTTGGGCCGATGGACATCCTTGGGATCACGCAGAAGTACTCGATTCCCACAGAAATTGATTTTTTCTCCTTTTCCCCAAAGCGGGGCCTATTGTTTTCCCTTGATGAGTGGAAAGCACAGAAAGAATAAGGACATCAAGTCCTCCCTGGGGACAAGGGGCCACTGCGCACATCCTGGTCCGCATCTGGGCTATGGTGTGTGCTTCACACGCACACACACATGCACACACGCACACTTCCCACGTGTCCACTCTCGCCATCCTTCAGATCAGACAGGGATCAGAGCTCGAAAGCCCTGGCGGGTCACAGGAATGGATGGGGGGGGGGCGGTGGGGCGGGGCAGGCGGGACTCCAGGGCCCCCCTGGGGGGCGCTGTCCCCCTGCCTCGCATACGTGGCGCTCTGAGGAATGCAAGCCGAGGTTACCATGTGCTCTCATTTCCCAAGAATCTCCTTCAAGCTGGATTTCTACAGAACTGCTCCCATTTTCTAAAAATATCGGCCACGATGTCCTGTAAAGGAAGCCTGCAGGGGACCCAGGAGGCGGGGGCTGCTCTGAGCTGGCTCCTTGGCCCCCCTTGGCCCCTGCGCCCTGCGAAGTGATCCGCAGACCTCGGGGCTTCTCTCCAGCAGCCGGTTACTGCAGGATCTCTCCCCCTCTTAGGCTGGTCTGGGGTCCGAGGGGCCCTCGTCTTCCCGCGTCTTCCTCTCTGCACTTCCCGGCTCCCCTCCTCGGGCCTCGCCCCCCCGCCCCCCACTCCACCCCCTCTGCTCTTTCCTACCATTCAATTTTATTAATGGCTGATTTTCTTCTTAAACTGTCTGGAGGCTGCACTAGCTGCGTCGTTGCCAGCGGCGGATCGATAGCTTGGGGTGGGGAGTGTCATTTCATTAGCTAAGTGCCATGTAATCTACTTGGTAAATCCCATAACCTCTCCCTGCGCTGACCAGAGGCCAGGCAAAGGAGGAGTCTGGCTCGACCTCCAAAGATGCCATCTTCCCGGAGTCGGGAAAAAGGTTTGGACACCCCCACATGCACACTGGGGTTTGGTCTGGGTTTTCCTCACCCCGCACCTTGTCCCCATCCCATCTCCTTCCATGGATCTTCCATCCATCATGGTCCCACATCTGCAGAGATTTAAATGACAGCAAGTTCCCATCAGCTTTAAGCAAAGGCCGATCTCACGGACCCAGTTCACAGAGGGGCAAACTGAGGCTGTGAGCATTGCCAGCTTCCTGGCGGGAAGATCTGGGATCTGGACTCAAGGCTGGCCGCCCTGTTGTCTGGAAGCTGATTAGGGGCAGCCATCGAAGGACACGGTGGGAAACCGCCTGGACCCCTGCCCAGCCACCGTGGAAGTCTCTCTGGCCTTGTGAACAGTTTACTGCGTGCCTCTGGCCTCTCTTTATGGGGACTGGTAGCCCCAGATGCTGTTAAACTACGGAGTTATGGCCACCACCAGGGGCCAGGGAGCTCTCTCTCCTCCAGGGCTGGAAGGCATCAGAGATACCAATGGCTTTCCCGGAGACACGGGGCTCCTGGGAGGTGAGATGGCTTCATAAGGGAGGTCCCAGCCCAGGCAGGCTGGGCACGAGGGGCTGGGAGGCAAACTCATGAGCAACCCGATATACAGAGCCCAGGATTCCCACTGACGGTCTCTGCGGGGCCCCTCGGAAGGGTTCCAAACCATGGATGGTGAGACCCGGGGATACTCACAGCCCTGGGCAACAGGGTCTGCCTGGGCAACAGGGTCTGCCTGGGCTTGGGGCATGAAGAGGATGGACAGAAGAGGGAGGAGAAGGGGAGACCAGGGGGCTTTGGAACTGGACAGAGAAAGCCACGGCCCTCTGAGCCTCGGTTTCCTCATCTGTGCAATGGGGCTGATCGTGGTGCCTGCTTCACAGGGATTCAAGGAGATGACGAGGTGACGAGATTCCCGTGCCTGGTGTGACCCTTAACGCAAGGAGCCTGCATGGGACCAGACATCATCCCTCGCAATCCAGGGTGGACGTGACATCTGCTGAGGGACTGGGCCCCGTCTTTTCTAGCAGTTCCTTCATGCTGCCCTTGCAATGACCACTTTGAAAGATGAGGACATTGAGACTCGGGAGAGCCCAGGCTTCTAGGTGTGCCCGGCACCTCCTGTCATGCCCCACGACACCCGGGATGTCCGTGAGGGACAATGAAGGGAGGCAGGAGGAGGCGCTCTGAAGTCCTGAGGGACGGGGCTGCCCCAACCATGAGCCTCAGTGTCCTGGGCATCCCAGGGTAGAGAGGCGCATGAGTCTCCCTGGGTCATCGCCCCGGGGACATGAGTGGAGGGCAGCATGGTCCGCTAGACTTGGTGGGGGGGAGGCGACCCCAGATCTGACATCCTCAGTGGGTGACCCAGGAAGAGGCATGTCACCTCTCCCAGCCTTGGGTTCCTGACACTGGAAACAGGAATCCTGCTGTGCAGAGTCGCCATGGCAACTCAATAAGTGAATGCAGAAACGGCTGTCATCTCCGGTTCCTTCCCTGGATGTGGGGCTCTGAGACTTGTGTGGGGTGCAGGAGTCCATTGGGGTGACTCGTGGGTGTGGGGGCGAGAAGCACGGTGAGAAAGAGAGAGCTGGGGTTTGGGGTGGGTTCCCCAGGAAGCTCAGAGACAACTCTTCAAAGTCACCCTGCCTAGAGGTCAAGAGGTCAGGACTTGTCCCTTCTTCCCCCACCCGCTGCTGGAAGGAGACTTGACCTTGGACAAGATCTCCCTGCAGCTGGGGGCAGTTCCTGCAGGCAGGGGCTCAGGTGGTGCTGGTGCGTCCCTAGTAGCTGCAGGGATTTGTGGGGGGTGCACCAGACCCACCAGACCCCCCCAGCAAAAAGCCACTTGACACCCCATCAGCTACCAGCACGTTGGTGGCACCATCTGCCAGGCGCCTGTCATCAGCCACCCAGGGCTGGCAGGGGTGGGAAGGGGCTGCTTCCAGGTGAGCAGGGAACCAGGGAGGGGAGCAGGAGGGGTGCAGCGAGGACTTGCCCTGGCCTGTTTAGGGGGCTGGGTCCTGAGTGAGCCCGTTGCAGGGTGGGGGTGGGGCAGGGCAGGGAGGGGCGCCCCTGGAAGCATCTGGACAGTGGAGCAGGAGGCGGAGGAGAAGGGCCGAGCCACGTGAGCTGCCCCGCCTGCTGTCACCCTGAGAGACGGAGTGGTCGGCGTCTCTCAAGGCACACAGGGGAT
>NW_026000130.1:2532461-2540211 GCF_001458135.2 Marmota marmota marmota | reverse complement strand
CTGCAGGGCAGAGCCTTCCAGCCGGTGCTCGACCCTGGAAAAAATTGACTGCGTTTCCGCCTGACTGCGCCGAGTCGGGCTGCGGGGGAGGGGGCTGCCTCCTCATCAGGATGGATTTTTCTGCTGCTCTGCTGTAGGAAGAGCAGAAACAGGATACGGGGGCTGCTCAGGGAGGGATCGGCCGCAGCGAGGGCATGTCAGGGGCTGGATCTGTGATGGAGGGAGAGGGGGAGGCTCTGGGGACTCAGGCCTTGGAGCCCCTGGGAAGTGGAACAGGCCCCCCCATCTGGACACGTGCAGTTGTCCTTCCCACCCCCTCCTGGCCCCCTTCTTTCGGTCCATTCCTCCTGCCTTCTGTTGATTTTTCTATCACTCACCCCTTTGCCCATAGTCCACCTTCCTTCCCACCCCTCCCCCCATCCATGCACCCCTCCATCCATGCACCTCCATCCCCCCACCCCTCCGTCCATCTTTTAACCTCCTTATTCACCTCCTTCAGATCATTCTTTCTCAGGACCTATTTGCTCAGCACCCATTTCCTGGGGTCCTGTCCGAGCCCGACCTGGCTCTGGCACTACTAAACCCAGGCCCGGGGTCTTTCCATCCTGGATCTCACAGTCTGGTGGGGGATGGGATGGGTCAGCAGAAGAGGAGCTCCTTCCTGGTGGGTCAGGGTCCTCAGGGAGCACCCACAGTGTGTTGGTCACGCTGCAGACCCTCCAGCGGGCCCCAGAGAGCCTGGGAGAGGAAGGAGCATTGGAAGTCAGCCTGCAGAGGGACAGGGACACGGACAGGCACCGTGTGTGTGTGGCTTGGTGCGAACATGGGTGGCTGGAGTCTGGGGTGGTGTGCAGAGGGGTGGGGGATGGGGTCTGAACCCAGAGGATGGGCTGGGACAGGGTTCCCCAAAGCTTTGGGTCCCAGGCTAGATGATTTAGACATTTCTCTGCATCAATGGAGTTGTTCTTACTTAAGCAACAGAACCCTTCCACGTGAGATCTCATGTGGGATTCCAAACTGTGATGGGATATAAGAGTGAAGCCGACCCAGCCAGAGAAAGAGGCCCATCCAGAACATTTCCCGTCCAACCCTCACACCTGCTCCCATGGTGAGGGCGGTCATGTGGGCACAGAGCCTCGGGGTTCCTCGGAACCCAGTTGGGAAACCAGAGGAGGGCAGAAGGCGTCCCCTCCTCTGAACGGTCTCCCGACAGACTGCATATTCCACCTCTTGCCGGACAGAGAATCAGAGTATGGGGCAGAGTAAAGTAAAGGCTGCTTTGACTCCAAGCTGAGTCATGCTCCTGTTCCCTAGGAGATACACAGGATCTTCCAGAATGTTCTAAGTCCTCAGGCTCATCCCCCGCCACTCTCAGCCATGCCCACCTGGATTCCTGAGTGTGCCCGGACCCACTTCCCCTTGGTACCTGCTCTAGACCAACTCCTCACAGCTGAGGGGCCTCCACCAGGAACCAGCGCCCAGGCCTCTTTTCCTGCTCGGGGGTCGTCTCTGACCTCCCAGGACTGGCCCTACCAGCTGAGTGGGGCCCTCCCGACACGTGGTAGGTGCTCAATACAGACCTGGCAAACGCCCCAGCCAAAAAACCAATGGGGTCGCTCAAGTTCACGAACACACATCCTCCTTCCCCTGAGATCCGCAGGTTCACAGAGGCTGAGCAGGGAGGAACGGGGGACACCAGGCCCAGCATTGTCCGCTGCACACAGTAGGTGCTCAGAGAGCGGTAAAGTGATGAGTGCACCCCGTCTCCAGGAGACGCTGAAGAAACAAGGCGGAGCAGGATTCGGGGACTGGAGACGCTGGTCACTGGCGGTCTGAGAATGTGCCTGAAACCTCAGGGCACGTTGTCACCCCCTGGCTCGTCTGGCACAGGGAAGAGGGGGTGCAGGACCTTCCCCAGGGAACGTGCACCCTCATTCCAACTGTTTACATCATTAATTCATATGGCCCGATTTGCATTTTCACTCCAACGCAGTACATTTATGAGGCAATTACTACTCAGAGATGAATTTTTTATGAGTTTCCTTTTAATGTCTCCAGGGCCCTTTATTCTTGAGGAAATCTCCTTGTGGAAGATGGCGAGTTTCTCTTGGAGGATGGAAAGCTCACTGCTCTCCCAAGAGCTCCTCCATGGTGCCTCCTCCAGGAAGCCTTCCCTGGCCTGGATGCCCGTGGGGCGAGGACCCCTCCAAGGGACAGGCCACAACCTGAGTTGGTGGTTAAAAGACAGACCCCAGGATGGACGTAGATTCAAATTCCCTCTCCAGCACTCAGCAGCTGGGCAAACCCGAGCAAGTGCCTACACTTCTCTGAACCGCGGGACCTCCTTCTCCTGCATCCTAGATGTGAGGAGGGGAGTCCTTCTTACGTGCTACCCACCTGGCCAGAGTGCTCCCTCGCCACAGAGCAGGGATCTTCCCCCACTCTGCTAAGTGAGCCTTCTCGGCCTCTGTGACTCATTCAGGGGCGATGGGGATTACCGAGCAGGTGGCCACCTTCTCCCGGGAAAGAGGTTGAGATTGGATGGTGCTTTACTATTTCCTAACATCCCAGACCTAGGGCTTCCCCCCCCCCATTTCACAGTTGTAGTATTTAAGGTCAAGAGAGAAGAGAGATGGGCCTGAGGTCTCACCGCTCCTCTGGAGGCCCGACAGTCTGTGCCCCTCCCCCAGGTTCCCAGGCAACTCCTACCCACCCTCTGCACCCCCACTCAGAGGGCACTTTTTTTTTTCTTTTCTTTCTTTCTTTTTTTTATTACCAGGTATTGAACTCAAGGTCACTCAACCACTGAGCCCCATCCCCAGCTCTATATTGTATTTTATTTACAGACAGGGTCTCACTGAGTTGCTTAGGGCCTTGCTTTTGCTGAGGCTGGCTTTGAACTCGAGATCCTCCTGCCTCAGCCTCCTGAGCCACTGGTATGATCCGCATGCACCACCACACCCGGCCCAAGTGGCCCATCTTCGGGGAAACTTTCTTTGAATGCCTAATAGAGATGGGGTTTCCCTTGCAAAATACTTTCCCAACTTCTTGCAAATGCTTTTTCCTCCTTCCCAAACTTTATACCTTATTTTATTCTTTTTTCCCCCTCTTCTTTCTATTTACCTATCTATCATTATCTGTCACGTCTCTATTTTTTTCTTTTTATTTACTTTTGACAAATGAAAATCGTATATGCTTATGGTCTATAACATAATGTTTTGAAATATGGTGGAATGGTTAAGTCAAGCTAATTAATGTATGCATTTTCTCACATGTTTATCTGTTTGTAGCAAAACAAAAGTCTATTTTCTCAGCAATTTTTGAAAATACAGTGCATTGTTATTAATTATAGTCACAATGTTACACAATAGATCTCTTGAAGTTATTCCTCCTGTCTCACTGAAATTCTGCATCCTTTGATCAGCATCTCTTAAATTTCTTTGCCACATGGTTGAAAAAACATTATATATTCAAAAAAAAAGAAAAGAAACATTCAATGGCTCAGGAAGCTCTCTGACGCCCTCAGGACCTAGTGCCCCAGCTACATCTGGAGTCATCGCTTGTTCCAGCTTCTCGTAAACCCTATCAGGTAAGTAAGAGTAAATGAAACCCTAGCAAGGCTCCTGGCTCACAAATGGACCCTGTGGCCACAGTCCATGCCGCGATTTTAGCTTCTGTGCAGGGATCTGCTTCATTTAAGGTCACATGGAACCTCATCCAGCCAAACTGCACCGATTCGGTTCATCAATGGACACTTGAGTTGTTCCTCAAATCTCCAGCTATTGCTCCCTTTTGGATGTCTCCTCCCGGGCTTGATGGTAGGGTTCGTGAGAACAGAGTTGTGGGTCCGGTTTGCCTATTTCTGTGTCTGAAGTATAGAGTGGGGAGTCTGACAAATAGTAGGTGCTCAATAAACGATCCTCAGCTGTAGGGAAGGCAGATAGGGAGGAAGGAAGGGAGGATAGACAGATGGTGGGAGAAGTGAGGATGGATGGAAGGAAGAAAGGAAGGAAAGATGCGTGATGGATGGATGGAAGGATGAAAAGGTGAATAGATGGATGGAGGGAGGGAGGGAGGGAAAGATGGGAGGATAGAAGGAAGAGTTAGTTATGGAACCTGGCCTGAGTCCCTGGTCCCCTCTCTCCTCTTGTGCCCTGGAGAATCCATCCCCTTGATGGTGTCTCTGAAGGGGGGACCCGGAGGGGGGTGGCTGTCTCCCACGGAGCCCCCCGTGGCAGTGCGCACACACTGTCCCTGGCCCACTCTCCCAGGCTGTGGCGGGTCCCTTCCAGGCCCCCCGAGGACCTCACCCACAATAGTGGCTTTCTCTGGCCCGCGGTCGCTGGGTGGAGCCGCACCACGTTATGGAAATTTCTATTTCTGCTTTATGAAAACAAAGTAGGGAAGGAAAACTGGCTCTGCTGGAGACACATGCTGGCCCCGTGAGTCATCTCTGCCCGGCCAGGATGAGAGCCTTCCCCAGCCTGGGCCTCTCGCTGCGTCGCCGGCCAAGGGGACTGCGCCCCTCCTGCCAGCACCCTTCCACCCGCGGGGTGTCAAAATCAAACCCTCAGGGCCCGGGGCCAGAAATGTACACAGAGAAGCGGGGCCAATGTAGGCAACATGTGGCAAAGAGGAGGCACTTTTCTCAGCTACACCAGGGGATCTGGATTTTTGTATGAAACCTCCCATTTTATTATTTATTTATTTATTTTTGGTACCAGAGATTGAACCCAGGGGTGGTGAACCACTGAGCCACCCCCAGCCCCCAACCCTTTTAACATTTTTTTTTTTAATTTTGACACAGGTTCTTACTAATTTACTTAAGACCTCCCTAAGTTGCTGAGGCTGGCCTCCAACTTGTGATCCTCCTGCCTCAGCCTCCTGAGCAGCTGGGATAAAATCTCCCAAGTTTTCAATGTTAGAAACCAATTCAGATGTGTATGTATATCTATATTAAATGTCATGTAGGCTGTGCCAACTCTGGAGGTCTGGTTCTAGCCAGAGGGCCACCAGAGTGATCTCTGTTGTAGGTGCTTTTCTAAGTCCCCAAGTCTGGGGACCCTGCGAGTTCCACCTTCCCTGTGGAATGGCGGGCTCTCTATGCAGCTCTGCACCCCAAGGCCTGAAAGAGAGAAGTGGGGGCGGAGGAACGGCAGGCAGCAGGCTTTCCCTGCTTTTAATTAACGCCTTGATTATGCAGTTCCGTGTCAGTCACCGGGTGACGGTGCCAGCCCAAGTCAGAGCCATTTGCGTCTCTGTTCTGCCCTCTTCCCGTCCAGCTGGATTCTGGATCCTACATAAGCTCAGGCTCCAGCTTGGAGTTGGCTGAGTTCGACTTCTGGCTCTGTGGCTTCTGAGCTGGCGACCTTGAATGAGAGCCTGGCTTTACCCTCAGGCTCAGTGTGCTCCCTTGTGTGGCGTGGGCTCAGGATGCTCTTTCTCACCAGGAAGATTAAGGGAACTGATGTCAGGACAGTCTCCAGATGCTCACCCTGTCCTTGATCCAAGTGGCTACTCATAGTCACCCAGTGCTCCTTAAAAACCCAGATGGTGTGGAGCCCTCTGCTTGGCATAGGTTCCCACCCGGTGGCACCTAGCCTGGCGCACAGTGGTATGCAACCCAGGGTTTGCACCCAGGAAAACGGTCCTGTTAAACCCTCAAGGAAAAAAACCATTTTACAGATTCAGAAACTGAGGCTCAGAGAGGGGCTGTGGCTTTCCTGAAGTCACTCAGCTGGATGGGGACCAAGAAGAAATTCCAAATCAGTGGATGTTTCCCTTCCACCAAAGTTGATGTTTTTCCTGGGGGCATGAAGAGAGAAAGTAGCCCCTGTTATGGTTCCAATGTGAGGTATCCCCCCAAAAGCTCCTGGGTGAGACAATGCAACAAAGTTTGAGACAATGCAAGAAAGTCAGATGACCGGGTTTCGAGAGCCTTGACCCGGCTGGAGCATTCCGGCTCTTGCATGGATGAACTGGGTGGGGACTACAGGCTGGAGGGCTGTGGCTGGGGCAGGTGGGTCATGGGGCTGTGCCTTTGGGGCACATATTTTGTCCCTGGTCTGCAGAGGTGGACCTGAACCCCTTCTCTCCACCACACTCTCCTGCCTCACCGTGGGCAGGCAGCCGTGAAGCTGGCCGTCCACAGACTGCCCCCCTGAAGCCGGGAGCCCCAGATACACTTCTCCTGCTCAGGTCTTCTGGTCACAGCAGTGACAGAGCTGACGCAGACAGCCCTTCTCCCCAAATTTCTCTCCATCAACAAGGAGTTGGCTTCCACAGCTGGGGAGTCCCTGAGATAGCTCTGACCATGCACCAGGGGACCGGAGGGGAGAGGGCTGGCAGGTGCTCAGGGGCTACGGCTGGGAGTCCAGCACGCTGCTGGCCCCTCGCTGGGCACTGGATCAGCCTGTGAGGAAGCTCTGACTTGTTCTCCCCTTGGGACCAGGGCACCGCATGTCATCGCCACAGCCCTCCACATATGCGTTGTCACAGAGAAGGGCCACACGGACATGGAGTCCAGGACTGAGGGTCAGACATCTTACGTCCCAGGGTACTCCTACCCTGCAGGGCACTGAACTGTCACCTTGCCCAGAGTTGTGACCATGGGGCAAGTCAGTGGCCGCCGTTATTTACTGAACACTGACCACGTGCCAGGCCCGTTCTAAGAGCTTTGCTTTAGCTGGTTCATCGTATCCATCCTCCGTTAGGTGATCCTGCGGAGTCCCGTTGTTCAGATGAGAACACTGAGGCCCAGGGAGCAGAAGGACATTGTCGAAGGTCACAGTGAGGGACGTTTGTCAGACACAGCGAAATATCAACATGTGAGCTCTCGGAGGTCTCTGGGCACCTTACGCGAGATGCCTCCATGCCTGGCGCACAGTGACCCACAGCTCAGCTCTGTGCGCTATGTGCTGTGTGACCTGGGGTCTGTCAAGTCACCTCTGAGAGATCCACTTCTAAAGTAGGACAGCATTGGCCTCTCTCAGGAGTGGAGATCGGAACACCTGGAAGGACATGCATCTGCTGGACACCCCACCATCCCTGGCCCACATCAGACTTGTCCCTGAACCCAAGGGAGCCCTGAGACCAAGTCCACCAGCGACTCAGCCATGCCGGGGATTCAGTCTGCTCTGAAGTGGGGTGAGCCAGACCACAGCATTCGAAACCCAGATAGGGATCCATGGGTTCCACCTACCTGCCGCTGTGTGACCTAGCCGGGTCCCCGCTCTGTGGGACTTAGCACCGCTAGGACTTCAGAGTCAGCTTGAGCCTGTTCCTTTATGCTCTGGAAATCTGTGGAAATATGTCTGTAAAATCTCTCTTGACTAGTTTACATCCTTCTCTGGCGCAAGGAAACATTATTGATATTATTATTATTGCCATCATTATTGTTGGTGTTAGCTGTACTAACTGAACTTGATGAGAAACAAGTGCTGTGTGTTCTATGCTCAGTGTCTTCTAGAATGTTCTGAGCAACTTTAGGGGTTCCATGGGGCCCCTCGGTTAGCAGATGAGGAAGGAAGCTCAGAGGGGCCCATTATGTATGTAGCTCAAGGTCATCCTCGTGCCAGGACCAGGACAAGCCACCGTGAGCACGGGGAAGCTCCTGGCTGAAGAGCGTTGGGCAGGGATGAGGAGCAGCCTTGCCCTCCCCCTGGCCGCGTCTGGACGGCCCCTCACCTTGCCCCCCCCCCCCCAATCGGAACAGTTGGCAATCCAGACTGGCGGAGGAACGGAGGAAAGG
>NW_026000130.1:2530446-2532436 GCF_001458135.2 Marmota marmota marmota | reverse complement strand
AGAGCCCTGGGGTGCCCGGCGACCCCGTGATTGGAAGCCCACAGATGGCGGAGGAAGGAGGAAAGGCCAAACAAAGACATGGGAGAACACTCTGTTCCCTGAAGCCGTCTCCACAACACGGTCTCCGCCAGGTACATGACTTAACTGCCGAGGTGACCCTCGAACCCCTGGCTGCCTCAGCATCCCCTGGCAGCCCCGCGGTCACGTGAGGCCCCGGAGCCTGCTTGCTATTCAGGCGTGTCCCTGGGAAGGCTGGGGAGAGCGGGAAGGTCCCTGGAGGGCGGCAGGCGGGCTGCAGTCAGCCCTGGACGGCCCGTGGCCCGCGCCCAGGAGCCCCCGTCAGTGCCACGGCCCTTCTGAAGATGCTGCCGGCTGAGCTCGATCCATGCCCGCCTGCCGGGAAGCGCAGGCTGCAGGGAACAGCATGGCACCGGCTGGCATCGCCTCGGGGCTCCTGCCCACCAGGGCTGAGCCGGGCTGCTCGGCCCCTCCTTCAGTCGTCTGCGTCAAGACCCCCTGCGGCCCCTCTCCCCGCACCCAGATACAGTGATTAGCCAAATAGATGCGATCCTGGGGAACTTCGCAGTCGAGCGGGGTAGATAGCCATTTAAGAATTAAATACTCAATTAATTATTCATCTGCAATCATGCGAAGTTTGGGGAAGGAGGAATAAAGCAGACGATCGCATGTCGTGGAGACCCCGCTGGTCATGCGCCCAGTTACAAAAATAGTGCTCCTATCCTCGGGTTCTCCATACCACTCCGCAGGGCCCTGCAAGCGCCTGGAATCCTGAGGCCCCCCAGAAACGTCAGCGTCGGGGGAGGAGCATCCAGGGATCCTGGTTCGGGAGCCGTGAGGTCCAGGGTTCTGAGCTCTGAGCCAGGTGTCTGGGGTGGAATCCACTCCGCTGTCAAGAGCCTGTCCTGGAAAAAAAATTGCAGAAGCAATTTTCCATAGTACAAGAGGGTGAACAGAGTATGGGGTTGTGCAGAAATGTCAATGAGATGCCGCGTGGACCCCACAGCACGGGCCAGCTCAGAGCAATGGGCAGTATGTGTCACCTCCGTGGGGTTTACTTCATTGAGCATTTGAGGGGCCACATGCCCGAGTGCCACCCATGAAGAATCATTTCTTTCTTTCTTTTTTTTTTTTGGCACCAGGAATTGAACCCAGGGGTGTTTAGCCACTGAGCCACATCCCCAGCCCAATTTATTTATTTATTATTTAGGGAGAGTCTCACTAAATTGCTTAGGGCTGCTCTAAATTGCTGAGACTAGCCTTGAACTTGAGATCCTCCTGCCTCAGCCTCCAGAGCAGCTGGGATTACAGGCGTGCCCACCTCTCCCACCTGGGATGAACTTTGGATAAACAATAAAGAAACCACCTTCTGGCTCCACCTGCCATTTACCAACCTCTGTCATATACATCTCCGAAACCTCTCCCCAGATGGAGCCCTGACACTCAAGGGTCCCCTTTGAGCCTTTTTTTCTGGGCCACCTTTGTTCGTCGAGGGGGAGGGAGAAAGCACCCAACAGGCTTCACCATGTCGAGAGCAGTAACTTCTCCTAATTATTTCTCAGCTCCTGGATTCATTAGCGACCCCAGTATTAATTCAGATCACTGCATTTATCCCCATCTGTCCCAGATTCGTCACCAAGACACTGACAATGCTAATGCGCTAGGCTTTAGCTGGAAAGGATCATTGCAAAGTTAAAGTCGTGGCTCTGATCGAGGAAGGAATCCAGCAATTTTGGGTTTGGAAGAAGGAAGCAAAACCCTTCACACCCTCTCCCCCAAGCCCCCAGCCCCACGCCCCCAGGCCCGGCTCCAGGCAGCCCAAGCGCCCAGGGGCAGATAACCTCCCGCCCTGGCTGCAGCATCAGAGAAATTCCTTTTAAATGACTCCGCAGACTTCCCCACCCACTGAGTCCCCCTCGTTGGCTAACAGATGGGCTCCGCTAACCATCCCCAGCTTTCAGATAAAGTAGTG
>NW_026000130.1:2520292-2529278 GCF_001458135.2 Marmota marmota marmota | reverse complement strand
GCCCACCCTCCTGCCCCTGCCGCCCCGCCTCGCTCAGCTCTGACCCTTCCCAGCTCCAACAGCAGGGGCCGTCCCGCCCAGCCCCCTCCGCCTCCACGCCGCCCCCCTGATGAGGCAAGACCCAGCCTTGTTCCAGAAGCGCGTGATTCAGCGCCGTGATCCTGGGCTTCCAAGGAGGCGGATCTGCTGCCAGATTTTGGTTCAGCAACGTTCCAGGGCTTGGCTTGGGGCCTTCGGCTTCTCCACAGGAGCCTCCATTTCCCTATCTGTAAAATGGGAGTTAGGGACACCGGGTCCCTGTGTGAGAATGTGAGTACAAGGAGTGGTGCCTGGTCCCAGGGTGTGACAGCTGCTGTCACCTCCACCATCCCCATCCCTCAGCCACCGAGCCACACCCCCAGCCCTATTCTATATTTTATTTAGAGACAGGGTCTCACTGAGTTGCTTAGGGCGTCCTGTTGCTGAGGCCAGCTTTGAACTTGTGATCCTCCTCCCTCAGACTCCAGAGCTGCTGGGAGGACTCCTGTGCCCCCGAGCCCAGCTTTCACGTGAGTCTATATTGGAGAAGTGTACGTGTGTGAATGTCTTAAGTTGGCACAAAATAGGGGTTTAAGAAATGTTAGTTGCCCCGTCCTTCTCCAATTCCTTCCTTCAAGAGACAGCAAATCCTGCAAGTCCCTCTCAGGACTGGAGAAACTAAGAACAACCCAGGCAGGGACGGCCACCTCCCACTCCCTCACAGTCCAGCCAGGGGATGGGGGGCTGGAGCAGCCCCTGCAGAGGTGCGGGCTCAGGAGGCCGGACAGTTTCGGGGTGCTTGGTAAGAGACCATGCTTCTCAGGTGAGCCCCCTCCTCCCTGTGTAGCGTGGATCTGGAATGTTCCCCTAGGCTCATGGCCCTGGCTGCTGGTGCTTGCCACTGGGAGATGGTGGAAATCTGAGGAGGTGGGGACTGATCACAGGAAGTGAGTCTCCCTGGGGGCCGGGGTGCCATCAAAGCATTTCTTTTTGCCCTCAGTCCCTGTCTTCTCTGTCTGCTTCCTGGCCACCGAGGTGGCCCTCTCTGCCACATACTCTCCGCCATGATGGTCTTCCGTAACGCAGGCCCATGGTAAGGCACCGTCCAGGCCACCATGGGCTGAAATCTCCTCGAGCCCACATCAACCTCTTCTTTCTTCTTAGAATTCCTTTTGTCGGGCGTTTTGTGCTGGTGAGGAAAAGCTGGCCAGCACCGGCTCACAGACTCACGGAGGCCATTTGCATTGAGTTGCTCTGTGTGACCAAGGACAGCTTCCTGAGGTCGGCGTCCAGTGTGCACCGTGTGTGTGTGCTGACCTCTCCCCTCCTGTGCGAGGCAGACCTCACTGACCGAGCCCTGCCTCTCTGTTGTGCTGAGCGCAGTCAGGCCCAGACTGCAGAAAGCCCCTTTGCTCCTGGTCGTGCCGGCAGCCAATTGGAGGTGACACGGAGTTTTAGACAGGTATCACCCCAGCCTTAGGGTAGGGGTCGGCTGTGTCCAGCTATGTCCGGCACGCCCACTGGTTTTCCTATTTCCTGCGGCTGCTTTGGTCCTCTGAGGACAGCGCTGGGCAGTGGAGAAGAAGACGGCCCAGCCCCTGGAGGCCAAGGCACACACTCGCTGGCCTCCTGTAGAAGTGTCCTCTGCTGCCTGGGGTTTGCTCCCAGGGCTGGCAAGGAGCTGGGCTGGTCCTGGGGAACTGCGGCTGGGCGCCTCATGGGCCGAGTGCAGTGCGCTGTGGTACCTGGGCCTGCTGCACCCCCAGGACCCGCAGCCTGTGGCCATCGCTCTGGCCGGGGAAGGGTGCTCAGGTGGGCAGAGGGCAGGCTGGGAGTGGCCCAAGCCTCTCAGGTGAGGGGGCTCTGGGGTGGCCACGTTGCCTTCCAGTGGCAGCTCCCCAGGACTAAGGCTCTTGCTGACCGAGGACCATGACATTGATACATGTGTCACTCCCACTCCAAAAAATGGCAGTTCCTAGGAATCTTTGGACACTAGATTCCCTCTTGGCTCTGGCTCTTCTGAGTCGAGAACAGCCTGCACGTTGGCAGGGGACTGGATCAGGGGATCGACTCACCCCACGGGGGCTGCTGAAGGCACCCGGTCACCAAGTCTCACTGCGCATGTCACCACAAACTTCCTAAGACAGGGCGACAGTGCTGATCAGGCATTTCATGCCAAAGAATCCGAGAGGGGTTTCCACCCCCCGATCTGGCTTTTGGAAGGTCAAAACTGTGCACGATTCTGAGCGCTAAGCTCTTGACCTTGTCCACCTGAAAGGCCCCATGTCCCTGTGCAGGGCAGACCTCCTGAACCTACCCCAGCCTGCTTCCTCTTTGCGTCTTCTCCCATTAAGAGGATATGGATGAATGGGGAGGCGCGGGAGGTGATGGGCATCTGGTGGGGCCATGCCTGTGGCTGAGTCAAGGGGAAGGAAGCTCAGTGCGCAGGTCAGCCCGTTCTTCCACAGGAGCTAAGCAGACACAGGGAAACGCGGCAAGGGGCAGCCCCTGGTCGTGTGTGCATACAGTTATCTTCCTTTCTCTGGCTTACTTTGCCCACTGAGCATCGACTTGTTGGATGTGTGTTCAGTGAGCACCTATTATGTGGCAGGGCACTGTATTGCAGTCCAGTGACAATCGGGACAAACACATTGAAATGGTAATTGTGACTCAAGGTGGTAAGGCAAGGGCAGGGCTGCATAGTTAGTGTCAGAGTCCCCAGGCTCTACTTCCTGTCACTTGCCATAGTCAGCACACTGCCACCATCTGTGTGACCGCTTGCTAATCTCTCTGGTGCTTTCTGTCTCCTACTTGGGCTGTGAGCCCCAGGAGGGCCAGCTCTGTATCTTACGTTTTCCTGCCACATCCCGGGTGCCCCACACTGTGCCTGGCACAGGGCGGGAGCTCAAGTGACATTTCAGGACCAAGCCGCTCTATTGAGCTTCACACAAAAGTGGGGGGTGGGGTGGAGGAGAGCTGAAGGCGAGGGCCTCCGGGCCTCAGGACGGGTTTCGCTTTCTCCTAAAGGTAAGAAGAAGCCTGAGAAGATTTTTTTGTTTTTTTTTTTAAATAAAAAAAAAATGGAAAGAGAAGGTGGCTGAGTCTTGGTAGAAAAATGCAGAAACAGGCCCCGGAGGGCTCCTTCCCAACTCCCAGCAGCTTCCCTTCCCAACAGTGTGGTCAGCGCTCACCCGGGAGGGAGCAGCTCCCAGAGACCGAAAGTGATGACCAAAAGGACTGGTGACAGGGACGTGGAGTCTCCGCGCAGGAGTCGGCGCCTTGGGGCTTCAGCACAGGGTGGTGACAGTCTCCTCTCCCGGGGTCCAGGGGAAGGCGATTCCCACGTGCTGAAGGTTCAGGTCCCCAGATTTGGGAGGTGGCAATGGGCGGCCCAGGCCTGGGTGCCACTTCCTACCTGGGATGCAAAAGTGACCGACCCCCTGGCAGCCTCCTCTGTAAAATGAGGACTCCCCAGGGCAGTCCCGAGAAGGACACCCGCCACCTACTCAGTCATCCCTATGAGAAGTGAGGACCATGACCGCGATGCTGATGGGTACCTACTGGAGCTGGCGGAGGGAAACCGAGGCCCAGATGGGAGGCGACTGTCCCAAGGTCCCACAGAGGGTCGCGGGCAGAGCTAAAATCCCTGGAAAAGTCTCAAGAACCAATCCACGTGCTCTTCCCTCCTAGACTGCAATTCCCAAACTATGTTCCACGGCACCCCGGGGGGGAATGCACCTGGTGGAATCGCCTGGAGGCACTTTAAATAGCCAAGGGATGCCTGACCGCTGCCCAGCGCCGAGTGGATGCTGGCGAGGTTGTTCCCAGTTCGAGCGTTAGCTCACAGGACATTCTGCCTGGTGATGTCATCTCCTTGTGACCCTGGGTTTTTCGGTGGTTGTGGGGATAAAAAGGCAGCTCAGCACAAAATCAAGGCAGAACAGAAAATGAGGGGGCAGAGTCCCAGTTGATGGGGAGGTTTTGGGGGCCATGCAGAGCCCCCAGGTGCGCGCGGGTCAGCCTGAAATGAAAGTGCCTGTTGAGGATTAAAATGAATAGCCGGGTAGGGTGGCCCACTCCTGTCATCCCAGCAGTTCAGGAGGCTGAGACAGGAGGATCACGAGTTCAAAGCCAGCCTCAGCCCAAATGAGGCCCTAAGCAGCTCAGTGAGACCCTGTCTCTAAATAAAATGCCAATAGGGCTGAGGATGCGACTCCGTGGCCGAGTGCCCCTGAGCTCAATCCCCAATACCCACCCACCCAAAATGCATGTGTATTTCTTTTCCCAAACAGCCACCACGTCATTAGGGTGGAAGTGTGTGTTAAACCATTTGCATCTTCATAAGCAGAATGTCAGGGATTTCTTTTGGTGAAACATTTCCTGAACAATAGGGCGCTAGGAACCCCACAAATTCATGATGCAGCAAGGGGGCAGGTGGCTCGGAGCCCCCAGCCAGGGCTGCAGTGCGAGAGCAGCTAGGACTAATGCCTCGCAAAACTGCAGGAAACCAAGTCATTGCTTGGAAACCTGCAGGTGGCCGCACTGGAGACCATGTCCTCCCGGTTCCCCAGGAAGACCAGCCTCTCTCATTCAGTAGGCTGCCACATCCTCAGCGTTTATCCTATGCATGACACTGTACCTGTGCTGTCATAAATGAAGTAGTCCCTGTTGTCAAAGGTAGGAAAGGGAAGAAAGGAGAAAGCTTGGACAGTGAAGGCACTATTCTTATTGTTTGCTAATAAATCTCTGAGAATCACAGGCTCAGAGAGGTTAAGTAAATTATCCAGAATCACACAGCAGGAAAGAAGCTAGGTTGGTCACTGCTCACTACCGTGATGATCTCCTGTACCACCTTGTTTGGGCGCCCAGAGATCAACACCTCCAGGTAAATAAGATCTGGAGGCAAAACTTGACCTTGCTTAAGAAGGGCATGCACAGGGGCTTCGGGGAACGAGATTGATGTGTAAATCAATGGAATGGAGTCAGAAGTTCCAAAATAAACCCAAATATTATGATCAATTTATTTTCTTTTCTTTTAACTTTCTTTCTTTCTTCCTCCCTCCCTCCCTCCCCCTCTCTCTTTCTCTTTCCTTCCTTCCTTCCTTCCTTCCTTCCTTCCTTCCTTCCTTCCTTCCTTCCTTCCTTCCTTCCTTTCTTTCTTTCCAAGAATTCAACCCAGGAGTGCTTAACCACTGACACATCCCCAGCCCTTTATTCATATTTTATTTTGAGACAGGGTCTTGCTAAGTTTCTTAGGGCCTCTCTAAGTTGCTGAGGCTGGCCTCAAACTTGCAATCCTTCTGCCTCAGCCTCTTGATCTGTTGGGATTACAGGCGTGCTCCACTGAGCCTGACTGGTCAATTCATCTCTGACAAAGATGTCAACACTATCTAAGGGGAAAATAGTCTTTTCAAAAATGGTGCTAGAGACAAACCAATATGTGAAAGAACAAAATTCATAACTGATCATAGACTTATATGTAAGAACTCCTAGGAGAAAATACAAGACTAAATCTTCATGACCTTAGTCTAGGGAAAGCCTTCTTAATAATATCACAAGCTCAAGATGCAAACAAGAGCAGAAGACAAATTGGACTTCATCAAGATGAGAAACATTTGTGCTCTAAAGAATGTCAAGAACTTGCAGAGTTAGGGAAAATTAGTTGAAAATCATATGCCTTGTAAGGATCAGATTTCTACAATATATAAAGAGTGCTTAAGACTCAATAATAAAAGACTCAATTTTTAAAAATGAGTGAAGGGTTTGGATGGCCTTTTCTTTAGGCACGTATACATAAAGACCTGTTCAGCATTATTGGCCATAAGGAAAATACAAATCAGAAGCATGACAAGGTAAATCCTCAGTGTCTACTGAGGTGACCATAATCAAAGACAGGCCACAACACACACCAGTGAGGGTGTACAGCAATTGGGACCTTCCTGCATTGCTGATGGGGATGTAAATGGTGTGGCCCTTTGTGAAGCCATTTGCCAGCTTCTTCCAAAGTCAGTCATAGAGTTACCCCGGAACTCAGTTACCCCAGGACTCAGTTACCCCAGGACTCAGCAGTACCCCACTCCTGGGTACAGATCCAAGAGGGGGGAAAAAAAAAACTATGCTCATTCCGCAATGTGTGCAAGAACGCTCATCACAGCATTACTCACAACAGCCCAAACAGAGCTGATCCAGATGTCCACCCTGGTGAATGGATGGGCAAATAGCCTGTGCCCACATGAGGGATATTCTCCAATGGTAAAGAGGAGCGGAGCGCCCACACACATCGCATAGTGGATGGACTTTCACTGCGCTAAGTGAAAGAAACATGTCAAATAGGCTGTGACGTGGCATGGCCCCTTCTAGGTGAAATGTCTGAAATGGGCACCTCTATAGTGAAGAACATAGATTAGTGGTGGCATATATACTCAATGGAATACTATTCAGCCATAAAGAAAAATGAAGTCCTGCCATTTGCAGGTGACGGGAAGACATCATGCTAACTGAAATAAGCCAGGCACGGACAGACAAGTACTGCATGTTCTGTTTCATACGTAGAAGTTAAAAAAGACCACCTGAATGTAGAATAGTGATTGCCAGAGGTTGGGGGATGAGGGGTAAAGGGTGGCTGGAATTGAATGCACACTATTTTATGCATGGATTGAAATATCGCATTGAACCCCATTGATATGTGCGATTCATCCACATGCATCACATATGAAATTCAAAAAAATATTTTTAAATATAATCAATGATAACAAAATAGGTGTTAGAGGTGCTGGGATGGCTGGCCATACCACTGTGGAGGAGGCAGGGGCCAGAGCTAAAGATCCTGGGTTTTTCTAGTGAAGGGCATAGAATGTTCTAGAGGCTTTTCAGCCAGGGAACCTCAAAGTTAGAGATGAGAGAGGAGGCTTCTTCAGGACCCTCGGGGCACGGTGGTGAGATTCAGGGAGACACTAGGGGAGGGAGCAACAGGAGGGTGCAGGCCTGAGGGGTTTCGCAGGCATGATTGACAGGTCTTGGTAAAGAAGAGCTGGGTGCGGGGACTGGCAGAAAAATCGATCCTCAGTAAACAGATGCAGGAGAGGTGAAGGAAGGAAGGACTCCTGCTCCAGCACCTAGACTTTGCTCTGGGCTCTCACCCTGGGGAAAGGGCTGGGAGCTAACATTGGTGGAGGTGGCACCGCACCGTCTGGTAGGGAAGCGCTCCACCCAGCTTCGGCTGCACCTGGCTGAAGCAGACATGCAGCAGGGACTCCCGAGGAGCTGGAGTGTCGCAGCCTCCCAAACTTACAGACCTCTCTACCCATTTATTTAATTCAATACAAAATTTTGGGTCCTGTAGGAGATGCTGGTGGTGCCTGCCCGCATGTCCTTGGCTTTACCTTTCCAGAACATTCCACCTCCGCCTGCAGCTATCAACATGTGTGTCTCATTTCCCAAGGTCTCTCTGGGCCCTGGAGCTTCCTCTGCCAGGGAACATGGTGGACTGGAGCCACCAGGGGATTAAGGATTCCCCCACCCCTTTCCCAGGAGCAGCCTGGACCCACCATCTGAGACTTGGTGCATCAGTACCCGGCTCCCGCTCGCACTTGGTTCCACCCTGTCTCCCAGGGGTTTCCCTCTAGGATTAGGTCCCAGTGGCCCGTGGTGGCCATGTCCTTGATCATGTGACCCGTGTTCTGTCAAAGCCACCCTATCTGACCCCACTACTTCCCACGCAGGGCCCTGGGGATCGTCCAGACAGTCCTTGTCTCAGGATCCTCCTGGCAGCGAGACGGTTTGGTGAGGTTGATCCTCCTGGGACTCTCGAGTTCTCGGGAAGGACAGCCCAGGGTGGCGGACACAGAAGGGTACCCATTTGTGGGTCCTTCCGCCTGGAAGCCATCATCTCCACCCCACCCCTTTCAGCCGGGACCAGAATAATGCCACCCAGCCCTGAGATTCCCCCGGGGCACCCTCACCTCTGACTTTTGCCAACTTGACCAGGACAAAGGCAGTGGACACCACGCCCGATAGCCGCTGTTGAAAGGTCCAGGGTGGGGGCCCAGAAGCCAAGTGGGGTGAGAAATGGCGGCAGGAGGTCCTACTCCCATCCCGTCTCCCACAAGCCCCCTCCCCAGCTGGAGGTAACGCGATTAAGTCATTCACTGCCGGGACCTGGAGATGGCAGTAACATATAATCACAGACACAAACAGTTTTATATGGTAATTATGAATTCTGCCTATTTTTTTTTTATCAGTGCAACCCAGACCCAAGATTATTTTCTGCTTGATATCATTCTAATTCTGACGCACCCGCCTCACCTCCACCCAACGCGGAAGGATCCCGACGGGGCTCTGGGTGGTAACACGGGACACGACAGAATGCGGGCCTCTGATTCTCAGGGGTCGTGTTACACAGATGCCACCAAAGTTGGTTTGCTCCAGATACTTTGTTCAAAATGAGGTTAACAGACAAACGATCCCAACCCTCTAGCCCACTGTCCTGGTCCCAACCGGGGCCACCCTCGGGTCTGTCGAGTTTCAGCCACTCTCTGTCCGTCAGTCTTCCTGATTCTAGTACTGGCCCTTCCAAATTGGGTGGCCCCTGGTTCTTTTTTCCCCCAAAACATGCATCTCCCTGCCCCCCTGTTCCTTCCTGGGGGGTCATGGTCTTGCCAAATGGGGCCTCCGTCGTCCAATGGCTTCAGCTAGGATCCAGGGAAGCCCTCTTCCTCCTCCTCCCCCACACACCCACCACAGCCACAGGGCTCCACCCACTCCATCGCCACCCGGCCCAGTCCCCCTTCACCTCCAGGGCTGCCCCTCACCCGCCATGACCACTCAGCTTCCATCTTACCCCCACATTCCACTGACCCACCCCCCCACCCAGCAGCCAGAGCCATCCCTAAGACACACACCTGGGGTGCCCTCACCCCCCCAGAAAAAATGGCCACACCTCACTCCAGCCCAGGGGCCAGCACATCCT
>NW_026000130.1:2513040-2518765 GCF_001458135.2 Marmota marmota marmota | reverse complement strand
ATCCTCCCGCCCTGGACACTCAGCTCACCTCCACATGCTGTCCTCCAGGCCTGTCCCTGGGGTAGCTCATTCCCATCCCAGCGTCTCCCCACCTCTGCTGGCCCCCGCCTCCTGCATGGTCCCTACATGTGGTGCAGAGACATCCGTCACACTGCTCATCCGTGTCTTGCCAAGGACACTCCCCAGAGAACCTTCCCAGACCACTAGCGCCCGCGCCCTCTCAGCTCGGCCGCCCACACTGTCTTCTGTCTTCTTCTCCTGTCGCCGCCTTCCTCCCCACCCCGCCTCCTGCTAGAAGGACCCCCCTCGAGGCAGGGCTCTGCTTGATTTGTTCACTGCCGTCTCCAGGTCCTCACAGAGGCCTCGCACATAGTAGGTGTTCAAGAGACAATTGCCGCCTGAGCAATGCCTTCTGTCACTCCCCCAAGAGCCTTGGGGAGAGGCCCGGCTCCTTCCACGAGGACAATTATATATTTATGAGGTAATCAGCAGTTGAAAAGTCCCCGTAATAGTGACTGGAGCTTAGCATACAAATAAACGGAACACCATTAAGGACATTTGGTGGCCACTGGGGTGGATCAAGTCAGCTAATCGCCCAACGCACAGCAATTAAGTCAATTAACCATTTAGACATATGCTGAGCCATTTTGCGCTCACGAGAGCTTCCTGGGGCATCTGCGAAACTGTGCCACTTATTTATGGAGCAGCTCCTTGTGGTCGGGGCTAACTGGGGTGACGGGGAGCCAGGGCAGGCTGGTTAGTAAGGGGACATTTCCCCTCCAGGTCCCTGCCCCTCCCTCTGCCTCTGTGCCCAGGCAAGTCCAAGGCAAGTCCCTGAGGGAAACCTGGAGAAGCCATGGTGGGTGATCCAGCCAGGTGATCTCAGCTGGGGGGGACCCAGAGCCCCACCAAGAGCATCCTGCCTTTAAAGATCCCCAGGGAGCCCAGCTCCACGGTGGGCCTTCCTGCTCGGAATGCCCAGCTTTTCTGCAAATGGCTTCATCTCTGTGGGCCTCAAGGTTCTCATCTGGAAAATGGGGCGAATAATGCTGGGGGTCGGGGTCAGGGACTCTTAGATCAAACCAGCCCGACAGCTGAGAGGCTCTGGTCTGTATCACCCTTTTGCAGAAGGAATGAAAGGGCCCTGCCCCAAGTCACCAAGCCAGTGGCAGAGAGGGAGCCCAGGCCTCTGATTCTGATTCAGAGCAGCTTCGGCCTGGTCTCACCAAGACCCTTGGAAATCCTGGAAGAAAACGAAGCTGTCCTTCTGGGGCGCTCCGGACACCCAGCTGTCGTTAGGGTGGAGAGGTCAGGTGTTTGTTTTCTTCTTATCCCAAGTACTGGGTGCACCCTTTCACAGGCATTATGTGATTTAAGTCTCACAAAGAAACTCTGGGAAGTGTGTCTTTCTTATGGAGAAGGGAAGGGCTCAGAAAGGGCAAGTAACTCACGCCACGCAACACAGCCCAGAAGTGGTACAGTAGGGATTTGAACCGGGGTCTGGCTGTGTCTGACACTTTTACACCACTGTGCTTTCCAGTTCATGCTGTGTGTGTGCCCTGCCTGATTTTCTCCACGTGGTACCCCAGTTTGCAAGGCAGTGGAAGCATCCCAATTGCTAGCGTAACCTGGTCTTGGAAGAGGGGCCTTACCACCCTGCCCGCCTGGAGCCCCAGCTGTCACCCTCTTCTCTTCTTATTTCCACCCCAGGGCTCCCAGAAGGCAGCAGGTCCTTGGCTGGGGATGGCGAATTGGCCAGATGGATCAGATTCCCGAGGCAGAGACGCACGCTCCCCAGCAGAGCTGCGGGCCCACACTGAGCATGCGCAGGGAGCCCTCCGGACCTGCCAACTTCCCAATCCTCGGGCTCAGCCCAGCATGGGACTTTGGAAAATCCTGAAAACAGACTTCCTGGGGCCCGAGACATCTCTGATCTTTACGGCAAGGGAGGCAAGACTTTGTTCCTGGCAGCAGTTGGCACCAGCCGTGCCAGAAATCGGAAAGCCACTGCGAGCCTTGCCCGGGTTCCAGGGGGCCCCGAGGCCCAGGTCACTGGCTGCTGGGTCGCTTGACAGCCCGGTGGAGCGGAGGGGACGTTCTCCGCCTCCTCCTTCTGGACATTGCTTTATGGTTTAGGAAGTTGTTTTTTTCTGGGATGCAATATCATTTATTTAATGTGGTCACACTACTACACATTTGGTGATGTCTATTCCTGTTCATAGACTCTCCTCTATGTCTGCTGCCCTTTCTCTCTGCAGATGCCCACAGTCAAGGGGTTGTAAGTAACCGACATGAAAACAAAGCCGGTCGCTGTTATGATAAATGGTAGGTCATGATTATGAAACTGAACTGTATGCAACAAGAAGGGTAGGGGACTACTACTAACACTGTCGTAGCTTGCTGCCCAACACCCAGCACTCAGCGAAGTCCATCCGGATCAAGGTGCAGGAATTTAGATGCTAAAAATCTCCATTAAATTGTATGCTTTCAATGGGTTCATCGTATGCTATAGAAATTTCACTTCAATTAAAAAAATATCACTTACATGATTCTGTAACCCACAGGCATCAAATTACCCCTCCCCGAAACAGTCTAGGACTTACAGGGACAGGAAGGAATATTAGAGACAACACCTGAGGGAGGTGGTCCCATGTCTGTGGAGATTTCTAGGTGGGCGTGGCAGGAAGAGGTGTTCCAGGCAGAGGGCGTGGTATGACCACCAAGAAGCAAAAGATAATTTGGGAGCCAGGCTCAGTGGCGCATGCGTGTCATCCCAGCGGCTTGGAGGCTGAGGCAGGAGGATCGTGAGTTCAAAGCCAGCCTCAGCAAAAGCGAGGTGCTAAGCAGCTCAGTGAGACCCTGTCTCTAAATAAAACATAAAATAGGGCTGGGGACGTGGCTCAGTGGTCGAGTGCCCCTGAGTTCAATCCCCAATACCCTCCCCCGCAAAAAAAAATAATTTGGGGATATGGAAAACCATGAGCACTAATGGGGGGGGAGGGGTCCAGGACACAGGTGGCCTCAACTGCTGGGGCAAGATGTTGAGCATCATCCTGAGGGCCCTGCAAATAAATCCTTAGAGTGTGTCAGATGAGATTGTGCATAGAAATGATCTCAGGCTGATTCATGGGGGCTGGCTTGGGTGGGCAGCATAGAAGCTATTTCTAGTGAAACAAGCAGCCACGAGTTAAATATTGCAGAAATGCAGAGTTGAAAAAGAGAACATTTCTTTAAACCACCCTTCTTTTGAAGCCTTGATAATACACATGCTTAACTCAGTTACATAAATTGGATGGTGATATTAGTACATTTTAGAAATCTGTGCTCTCTCTTAACAATTTAGCATGGGCATTCCCAGAGTTCTGTCATGTGATCAGCCTTTTGGCTCTTTTTGATGGTTGCATAGTATTCCGCCATATGGATATATTAAGTTAAAATTGTAGCCATTTGGGTTTACCTAGGGGTCCCTTCTTGATGGACAATTAGGTTGCTTCCATTTCTTTCTATTCCATTGTTAGCTGTGTCATAACATTGAAGATGTATTCCTAAGCACATGTGTAAGTATTGCCTTTGGTAGATTCAGAAAATGGAATTATCCAGGTCAAAGGGTAGACAATTAAAAATTGTGATGGGTTCTACTAAAGAGTAAGGGGGAAAGTGACCCATTAACATCCCCACTGAGAGGAAACTGACACAGAGAAGGTATATTGAAGCTGTAGCTCTCAACTCTTACACAAAGATACTACACCATGAACAACCACAAAATCTTAAAGTATACAACAAAAATATTTCCTCTTGTGCTCCACAAAAGCTGCAGCTACGGTGTTCAAAGGTGTCTTGCACATCTTGCACCTCCTTACAAGCAGCGTGCATGGTCAGTAAACAGAAGTTTGCCGATTTCACCATTTTAAACTAAAGTTATTCAGACAACTTACTTTTTTTTCTTTTTCTTTTTTCTTTTTTGGTCTTTTGATACCAAGGATCAAACCCAGGTCCACTCAACCACAGAACCACATCCCCAGCCCTCTTTTTATATTTTATTTTGATATAAGGTCTTGATAAGTTGCTGAGGCTGGCTTTGAACTCGCCATCCTCCTGCCTCAGCCTCCTGAGCTGCTGGGATGGCAGGCGTGGGCCATGGCCTGGCTTCTCTTTTGCTAGTGATTTCAGCTTGTATGAGGTCTTTATTGTCCATGCCTATACCTTCTTTGATTTGCTGACCATTCATATATTTGTGAGTTTTTTTCTATTTACTTTTATTCCTTTCTTTCTTAATAATAGCCCAGAGCTCTTTCTATATTGTGTTTGATAACCCTTTGCCTGGTGTAGAGAAAAAAGTATTTTCCCTCTGTGTGGTATGTCTCTTACTTTTTTAATCTGTAAATATTTGCATTTGATGTGGTCTGATCAGTCCCTGCTTTCCTTTACTGCTTATTATTTTGTTTTTATACTTAGAAACATCCTCACTATTTAAGGTCATAAAAAGCTAGCTCACACTCTCATCTGGGGGTCGTAGAGTTTTATGCTCCACAGTTAACGCCAATCCATTGGGAATTGATCTTGCTGGATGGCCATGGAGTTGCAATTGAACTCTGGCTTTGTTCTCCGAGAGCCAACAGTCGTTCATTGCTACTTGTAGAGCACTCCTTTCCCACCGCATTGGAAGGCTGCCTTCATTCCACCCAGATTTTTACAAGCCCTCAGGTCTGTTTCTAGACTGCCTTATTTTTTAAATTAATACGCAATATAGGGCTGGGGATGTGGCTCAAGCGGTAGCGCGCTCACCTGGCATGCGTGCTGCCCGGGTTTGAGCCTCAGCACCACATACAAACAAAGATGTTGTGTCCGCTGAGAACTAAAAAATAAATATTAAATAAAAAATTCTCTCTCTCTCTCTCTCTATCTTTCTATCTCTCTCACTCTCTCTTTTAAAAAAAATACGCAATAATGCCTCTAATCCTCCCCCATGTTCCACTTCTTGGAAGCCAGCTGTACTTCCGATGAAAGCCTTTTATGTGTTTCCATCCACTCATCCATCCGTTTACTCATCCATCCATCCGTCCATCCACCCATCCATTTATCCATCCATCCATTCATCCTTCATCCATCCATTTATCCACTCATCCATCCATCCATTCATCTTTCATCCATTTATTTATCCGTTTACCCATCCACCCATCCATCCATCTATCCATTCATCCAGGAGCTCACTTTCCCACATTTACATTAGTTCTAAGAAGTTAAGTGTCTTTTTGGGCCAATGATATGGAATCAACTTCTACCAGTTACTCTCTGCACCAGAAACTGGGCGAAGCAGGTCACTCCAGGAGGAAACTGAGGCTCAGGAGGCTGAGCACCCTGCCCAGCACCCCTCGTAGAGAGCACCCGGGTCGGCCCGAGGCTGGCTGTGACTGGAACACGCTGCTTCCCTTGTGTCATGTCTGCTCCCCTAGATGACACATCTGCCATGTGACCAGGAAGTACACATCTCCCTGTGGCCCCAATTCTGTCCCCATCTAGAGGAGATGGGGGAAGGAAGTCACTGAACAGACCATCACAACCCAGGGTGACTAAGGCTCTGATAAGATGGTGACATCCAAGACCTGCTGAGGGCTTCCCCGGCCAAGCAAAGGTTTCCAGTCTCCAGAAAGATGACTTCTTTCACTATTTTTTCTTTTCTTTTCTCTCTCTCTCTCTCTCTCTCTTTTTTTTTTTTTTTTTTTTT